>NC_134803.1:55884619-55892119 GCF_046742065.1 Oratosquilla oratoria | reverse complement strand
AAAAAACGTTCTTTTTTGGCGTTATTTTTGAGCTAGCGGTATCTGGTAAAAGATGCAACGGACCTTTGTTGCAGATGAAAGATTGATTTATTTTACGTTTGTAACCAAGGCTGTTATTTGATAACTGGATTCCTCCATTTGATTTATGACTTAGAACCCATATATATATAAATATATATATATATATATATATACATATATAATATATATATATATATATATATATATATATATGTGTGTGTGTGTGTGTGTGTGTGTGTGTGTGTGTGTGTGTGTGTGTGTGTGTGTGTGTGTGTGTGTGTGTGTGAGTGTGTGTATCTCTTTCTATTCCCTACCAGTTGCCTCCTCTTAATCTCTGCTTAATTCCTCTCCGGTATTTCTGTGCACCTCAGTACTTCGTCTTCCTTCCCGGCAATTTCTAATTTTATTAACTGTTCCCTCTTCAGTGTTCCCTATTTCGGCACCTTTTTTCAGTGTTCCCTGTTTCGGCAACTTTTTTCAGTGTTCCCTGTTTCGGCACCTTTCCCCCTTTCCCGCTGCATCCAATTCCGGAAACTCTTCTTCATTCTTCAGTCTCTTTCTCGCCTTCCGGTGCTCACGCCGACCTCCCAGGACTCCTACACGATCACCTCCATCCTCCACTTGAGAGTCCACGAGAGTCCACATTGCTCCACCCACCACCTCCCATTTGCAACAGACACATCAATAATTGCGTCCTCCTCCCCCCTCCACTTCACCGCTCTCTCCACCCACTCCACATCGACCTTCTTCCATCTCATTCAAATCTTCCGTTTTCTGAGTTTTTTTCTTCGTCTCTGCTTTGATCGAGTGAAGTTCCTTGGTGGCAACGGAGGCCAGTATATAAACCATTATCAACAAAGAAAGATAAATCTCTCTTTTCACAACGTCAGTTCCTTCTCTGCACAATGACGGACACCAAAACCTGACACACTATAAGCAAATATTCCTTCCCTTGTTCTTGTAATGATCAAATCCTCTTTTCGAAAATACTATTTTCTATAAAAAAAAATACTATGAATAGAAATAATACTAAATATTCAACAACGAAAGCTATTTTTGAACATCTCTGACATAACATGGGTTAGCTTTCGGTGTCCTCAAGAGTAACAATATCCTTCCCACCACGCCAATCCTTCCCTATGCTTTCTCTAAGTCTATTCTCTATGTAATCACAAAATATCACGTCCATCCACCCAATCAACTTCTTCTTTACACTCCACTGAGGCCTTTCATCATGACAACGCTTAAATGTCCTCCACTTGAGAAGTCTCCTCCATCTCCTTGTTCTCCTTCACAAACTCCATCACCTCCTCCCCCCCAACAGAAATCAATGGTTGTGTACTTTTAGCAAACTTTTGTTGAATATGTGTGAAAAGTATGTTTATTTAATAAACAGTAACCAAATAAATTCATTTTGATTAAAAAACTCTCTTGCTATGCGATGCTAAGTAAAGTATGTAATACGAACTTTAAACAAACTTTTGAAAAACGTTGAAAGAAAAAGTACTATTTTGTCTCAAGTATAAATAAAATGCCTAGAATCATATAGGCAGCGCTCGCTTTTTATGTATGATATATGTGAATATATATATATATATATATATATATATATATATATATATATATGAAATATCCTAAAGAAAAATACAATTTCATCACACACTTAAAAATATGCATGTCTTGTGACAATCTTTCAACAACCGTTTGTATAACACTTGCTTTCTACGGAGGACCCACAGCATTCGTCTCCTTATTCTCCTCCATCATCTCCATCACTCTGGTCTCCTCCACAACTACCACATTCGATTATCTCCACCAAAACCTTCTACTCACGTCACTCTCTTTTCCTTTCGTCTCTCTTGCTCCACTCTCTCTGCCAAGACTTCCCTTTTCTCAGCTTTCCTTCCCTCCACAGAAATGATATTTCTTTATCTAAATTGAAAATTCTTCAAGATTATTTTTCTTTTGTTATACATTTCACTTCATTCATTCCAATTATTTTTATACTTCTGTACTACACCCACAATATCTCCGATATTGGCATTTTCACCACGTCCTCCTTATCTTATACATAAATACATACATACATATATATACATACATATATATATATATATATATATATATATATATATATATATATGTAGAGACATTGGGACAAATTATGGAAAAGGTGGAGGGGGAAACACGGGTCTTTATCTGAATATCGAGTTTATTCCTGACCGGTTTCGCTTACAATACCTTACAATAACACTCCTCTGAAGAAGCTATTGTAAGCGAAACCGGTCAGGAATAAAACTCGATATTCAGATAAAGACCCGTGTTTCCCCCTCCACCTTTCCCATAATATATATACATATATATATATACACACACATATATATATATATATATATATATATGCACACACATATATATATATATATATATATGCACACACATATATACATTATATATATATATATATATATATATATATATACAAATATGTATATATACATATACACCAAGGGCTTCTTTCTCTTTATCAGGGAGGTGGCCATTTCAAAGGCACGCATTCTCTCCCACCCATTTCACTCCCATCAGACACTCTTGTCCCCCTCTTATCTTAGCTCCTCGTGGATGAAAGGTCATCCCTGTCTCCTGCCCAATGCCTGGTTCCGTAGCAATGCAGTAAGACAGAGCACATCCACAGCAGAGCCGCTTTACTTACACGGGGACCTCTTCCCCGTCCCTTCATGCACAAATTAGAGAAAACGGGGAGAAGTTCCTTTGGGTTACGTCAAAATATTATCCACAAACAAACACCCTCCACTCATTCCTACCCCCGGCCCTCTCCCTTTCTTGCTCAACAGATATTCCTCTCTTGCTCATAAGCCCTTTCACCCCATCCATCCATCTCATCCTCGGTCGTCCGCTAAGTTCACTCCATCCACCTCTGCTTTCCACACCTCTTTGGCTATTTTTTCTTCACTTGTTCATTAATGTGTCCAGACCAAACCCAATTTTCAACAGCCCTCTCTAGCAGCTCCCTTTCCAACCTCGCTCTTTTCCTCACCTCCTCATTTCTCACTCAATTCAACGCTGTAACCCTTATTATATAGACACTTCATTTCAAATACATTTAAACTTCTCCTTTTTTGTCTCTCTTAAATTTCAAGTTTCGGCCCTATACACTGTCGCAAGCTCGATCACCCTTTCATATAATCTTTTTGTATCCATTTCCAGATGCCTACATATATATATCTATATATATATATATATATATATATATATATATATATATATCCCTTGGTAAGGTATATTTTTTCACAACGATCTGTTTTTTTTTTTACCAATAACTTTTACCAGTACTTCCACTTTGTTCATATTTTACATATATATTTTAAATGATATCAATTTTTTTTTACTATCTTCATTAGTTTCACTATCTTCTATTTCATCACTTGATAGTTTCCTTCCATTGTGTATTATTCCACCACTTCGTCAATTTTTCTCCACCTTCTTCGGATCGGGAATCACTTAAATCAACAAGTCAGCGATTACGCGTCGTTCATTAAGACGACTTAATTCACAGCAAACACTTCACTTCCCTAACTTTGACCGCGTCTGCTACTTCGTCTGTCTCACGCATATTAATCATTTCGTGCATATGATTCACGTGAATCGTAAGATTCATGACATTCTTCGTTCACTTGTGTCCTTCTTTCAGTCCTACAAATGTTCTCTACTATTCATATACTTGTTTTTTTTTTTTTGTCTTTAGCAGTTTCATACCCGTTTCCCTACACACTTTCTTAATTTCTCCGTTCGCTCGAATACACTTAATAACTCCACGTCTTTATTATAATCAGTTCCTTTCAATTTTCATCACGAAAGTGAATTCCTTAGCCCAAACTCACCCGACTTCCACTTCTTAACGATATCCACTTTATTCTCATCCTATTCCACAGAATCCACCTCACTATTTCCTTTTTCCACTCATGCCTATTGGTTTCCACCAAGATCAAAGTTTCCATATTCTGATCCACAAAGTTCCCGTTCTCTTCCACGTGCTTATCACCACATTCTTCTTAATCCACCACTCCACATTCTCCTCCGTTTTCGTCACCTCCACATTCTATCTATCACTCACTATATTAATCACTACTTAATTGACCTCCACATCTCTACTTTATCCTTCACTCCCCACCGTATTTGCCACTCCACATTTCCTCCACCGCGGCGTCCACAACTCCATCCGAAATCCCTGTTCTTGCAGCGTCCACCTCCACGTCCACTTCACGGCGACCTCTTCTTCCACATCGTTCCAGCTACGACGGAGTCCACAGGAGTCCACACGTCCTGACTCGGTGGAAGCGCACAAGAGAGTGTGGTACTCATCCAGCGGGCCAGCCTTTGCAGCCCGTCCACCCGCCCACTCCTTACCTCCCATCTCCTCCCACCTCCTCCCACTTCCCCCCCCCCCCACTTCCCGTCGCCTGGGTCCATCCACTCCCACTTCCTAATGTCTGCCTCCCACTCACCCGTGCCTACCTCCCAATGATCAAAATCTACCTCTTGGATTTTGTCTCCCTCTAACCCTCCCACCTCCCACCTCTTACCTCCCACTAACCACTGGTTACCTCCTACTAAGCCATGTCTACCTCTCTGTTCTCATCTCCACTTCCTCCCACTCCTGTCCACCTCCTCCTGCCTCCCACCCCCATCTTCCCTAACATTCTTCCCTATCTGATCGATTACTGAGGTGTTCTGTGTCCTATCTGATTGATTATAGAAGAATTCCTTTCTAGGTAACTGAGAACCTCAGACATTCCTTTTCCGCTGGGTTGTTAAGAGCATTGAGGGACTCTTCCTATCTCACCCAACGCTCAGAAACGACTGTTCTTGTCACCCAGCGTGCTCGATCACGAGGGGGATTTTCTTCTCGCCTCATCGATTAAAAACGCGCTTGAGTTTCTGCTCGATTATGTAGGCATTCCTTCCTCGCGAAAGGTCACTTCCCTCTTCACCCCCCTCCCCCTCCCCCACCCCCACACCCACACCCACACCCTCCGCCCGTTCCTTCCTACTTCCACTCCTCTTCTCCCTTCCCCCCTCCTCCCCACCTCTTCCCTTCCATTCTCTTTTCTCTCTTCGTTTCTCCTCAATTGGTATTTCTCCTACCGTTCTCATTCGAATTCTTATGTTTTTTTTTATTTCCTTCCCGTAATCAATCTTTCCTTCTTCGTTCTACTCCATCTTCCTTCCTCTCCTTTTTTTCCTTCCTCCTTTTCTTTCTTCCTCTAGCATCACATGCCCTGCCCTGTCCTTCTATCGCAGGTGAGTTTACTTAACTCTCGTCTCACAACGAGGCACTATCCCAGGAATTATTTGAAGTCTATAACGTGGTTGGGGATGCAGATAAAAAAAAAATACAACAACGAAGTGAAAAAAAAAAACTGACAGACACTCCACCATTTTGTTTCCGAGAGGTTCACTCAATTATTCTATACTCTTTTTCACTTCCTTTCGTCTTTCCTCCACCTGCGTACGCCTGCTCTCTTTCCTTCAACTCTCTATCTTTCCTTGCCTCTCTTCCCTTACCTATTTCCCCCTCTTCTTTGGTCCTTGTCACCTCCCCTTTCCCCCTCCTCCCTTTACTCTCTCTCTTCCTCTCCTCTTCTTCCTGATTTTTACATTTCACTCCCCTTCTCATCCTATCTTTACTCTCCCCTTCCACTGTCATTGAAAGTAACACAATAACAACATTTAAAAATCGCCTAGATAAATACTTAGCCTCTAATCCGCAAATAAAATATTATCCCTTGCAATAAAAGATCTGACAGCCCGGCATTTAATTGTAATTGGATAGGATAGTGGTAGCAGTAGTGTTAGTTCATTTTCTATCGCCTAGTTACCCTGTTTTCTTAATTGTAGCTTAGTATAGTAAACACAAACAGCCTCGTTAGGGCCAGTAGGCCTGCTGTTGTTTGTTCTTCCTTTGTGTTACTTTGTGTTCCCTCTACCCTTCCCACCACACTATCTCTGTCTCATTCACCATCTTCCGTATCTCCTCTTTTATCTCCTCCCTCGCTTTTCTTAACTTCTCTTCCTTTCCATCCCTACCTTTACTATCTCCCATCTATCTCATCTCCCTTCTTCGCCCGCTCTATCACTTTCTTTTCCATTACCTTTGTTGTAAAATACCCATCCACACTCCCCGTTTGGGGTAGCGAGTGCAGTCCACACTTTAGGGGCATTCCTATTGATCGTAACCAAATAGGATTCTTTTACGATTGGAGATTAACCTCCAATTAAAGAAAAAAAAAATTGAAATATTTTTAGCTTTTTACTCTCACTGCTTTCTCCTATCTTTATCAAATTTCTCTTTCACCATTTCTGTGACTATGACAGAAATACTGATTATTTTTGACATGATACTAAATACTCCCTTCCCTTCCCCTACCTTTGTCCCCTCTTCTCTATCCTGCCCTATATCCCCCCATACATTCTCCCTATGATTCCTCCCCTCCCTCCTGCCTCTTCCCCTCCCTTCCTCCCCCTACTCCTCGCAACTCCTATTCCTTTACTATCTTCTATATCCCTCATACCCTCTCCTCTTCCCTCCCAAACCCTCTTCCTTACCCTCCTTTCCTTTCCCCTCCCCTCTCCTCTTCTCTACCCCTCTCTTCTCTTCTTTTGTCTTCCTTTTTCCTCCTCCTCCTCCTCCTCCTCCTCTTTGTCGCCTTTCTTCCTCTCCCTCCTCGCCTTTCTTCCTCTCCCTCCTCGCCTTTCTTCCACCTCCTCCTCCTCGCCTTTCTTCCTCCTCCTCCTCGCCTTTCATCCTCCTCCTCCTCCTCGCCTTTCTTCCTCCTCCTTCTCGCCTTTCATCCTCCTCCTCCTCGCCTTTCTTCCTCCTCCTTCTCGCCTTTCATCCTCCTCCTCCTCCTCGCCTTTCTTCCTCCTCCTCCTCGCCTTTCTTCCTCCTCCTCCTCTTCGCCTTTCTTCCTCCTCCTCCTCCTCGCCTTTCCTCCTCCTCCTTCTCGCCTTTCCTCCTCCTCCTCGCCTTTCTTCATCCTCCTCCTCGCCTTTCCTCCTCCACCTCCACCTCCTCCTCCTCGCCTTTCTTCCTCCTCCTCCTCCTCCCCCTTGTGACACGCCAGGATTGTATGCAAATCCCGCGCCGAGAGGCCGCGATGGGCCGCGCGTGTGACGCGGGTCGCGATAGGACCAAACAATGACTTACACGACATTTCGAGTCATCTTCACTCCCGCCGCCGGAGCCGCGGGGGCTTCCTTATAGGTTCCTCTCCGATCTTTTGCGTGCGCGATGACGACGACGACGACGATGACGACGAAGATGACGACGACGACGACGACGGTGACAAGGACGGCAGCGACGACAGTGACAGAGATAATGACGCTGGCGACGACGATGACGGTAACAAGGATAATGACGACGATGACGACGAAGGTGCCAATTCGACGAAGATAAAT
>NC_134803.1:55867119-55869619 GCF_046742065.1 Oratosquilla oratoria | reverse complement strand
GGTCCTTGGGCCAAATTAGAACTCGCTAGGCTGAGGGCAAATTAGGGTTCCCTGGGCCGAGGTGAAATTAGGACGTACAGGGCTGAGGACAAATAAGGGCGCCCTAGGCGGCCATTTCGGGCCGGCTCAATACCACAGACGAGGAGTGACAAGGTGGAGTGTGAGTGTGAATGAGTGTGTGTGTGTGTGTGTGTGTGTGTGTGTGTGTGTGTGTGTGTGTGTGTGTGTGTGTGTGTGTGTGTGTGTGTGTGTGTGTGTGTGTGTGTGTGTGTGTGCGCGCGTTTACCTAATTGTAGTATATAGGAAAGGAGCAACGGTTGTGGAAGTCATGTTTCTTACTTTTATTGTATTTACCTAATCGTGTGTGTGTGTGTGTGTGTGTGTGTGTGTGTGTGTGTGTGTGTGTGTGTGTGTGTGTGTGTGTGTGTGTGTGTGTGTGTGTGTGTGTGTGTGTGTGTCAACCCTTGTGGAATTCATGTTTCTTACTTTTATTGTAAATACCTAATCGTGAATGTGTGTATGTGTGTGTGAGTGCGTGTGTATGTGTATATACAGTTACACAAATATTTACACATTTACGACTACATGAATAATTCCATGAGTAATCACGAACATTGAACTCCTGAGGTTTGTGTGCGTGCAAGCGAGTGAGCACATTATAATCAACTTAACGAAAACACGCAAATGTTCAATTGAACACGAAGACAACAACACATGACGTGCCGACAAGGAAGCGCAATTGAAACATAACTCTGTGTGTGTGTGTGTGTGTGTGTGTGTGTGTGTGTGTGTGTGTGTGTGTGTGTGTGTGTGTGTGTGTGTGTGTGTGTGTGTGTGTGTGTGTGTGTGTGTGTGTGTGTGTGTGTGCGTGTGTAATGCAGATAGATATCCATATTGGAAACGTTATGCGTGTGTGTGTGTGTGTGTGTGTGTGTGTGTGTGTGTGTGTGTGTGTGTGTGTGTGTGTGTGTGTGTGTGTGTGTGTGTGTGTGCGTGTAATGCAGATAGATCTCTATATTGGAAGCGTTTAAAATGAGCAAATCTCAATGTCGGAAAATCCAGTCACAAGAGTCTTCTAATAATCTGGTATCATCGTATACGTATCTGAAACACGTTTTCGTCCCGGAATTTAGACCTTTCGAGAAAGAAAGAACAACATGAACAAGACTACTTTGTTTATATGTAAGCTCAACTTACGAAGTAATAACCGCCAACGTCTTGGATCATTTACTGGGCTCGTGATCGGCAGTCACTACTCCTCCGGACGCTAAGATCAACGTAACCTTTCACACGCACTACACACACACACACACACACACACACACACACACACACACACACACACACACACACACACACACACACACACACACACACACACACACACACACACACACACACACACATACATACATACACATACACACACACACTTCCTGTAGGAGTCACACACTTCCTGTAGGAGTCAAGGGTGACAGCAATGGCTCGTTTTACAAAAGCTTTCACACTATCAGAGCGGCGCGATCTCGGTACCTCAGCGTGGGAGGCCGAGACGTGAGCAATTACTCTACATCTGTGTGATCAAAACCCAATATAATGCAATATAATGCAATTTCAGTGAGTGTACGTGTGTTAAGTATGAACATATTGAACAAGCGTGTGCACCCACGCTAATGTGATGTGTGTACACATGTACGTGAGGGTGTGTACACGTGTACATGCCCATAATGAAATCTCTTTATTTCTATCTTTAAGAACATAAGAATGAAGGAGACTGCAAGAGACCATAAGGCCTACACTAGACAGTTCCGTATCCATCACCACATGTCATCCCTATCCATAAAGTTGTCTAATCGTTTCTTAAAAACAACCGATAGTTTCAGAGCTCACTATTACATGGTTAGTAAGCCTATTCCATTCGTTGACCACCCTATTAGTAAACCAATTTTTGCCTATTTCTTTGTTTCAGAGTTTCCGCAAGGGATAGTACTTCGTCCAGGTTATTCTATTCAGCTGCATATGGTCCCTTTGATTTAACTCCATTTCGATTCATTGGAAGCATACGTTAGGAAGAGCGTTGCTTCGTTCGATGGCGCAGTGGTAGCGTTCACGGCCGCCACTACGGCGGTCTGGGTTCGAATCCCGCCCAGGGATGAAATAATTTCAGTGTCGCTGCGCTGCGAGTCGTTACTCCAACTCTCGTGGGCGGGGAGTTGGGTGTGTGTGTGCGTGTAAGGTCACAGCATTACCCATAGATCGGTTATATGACCTCTGAGCTCTCTTCCGGGAGGGTAGTAGCTGTCGATCACGAGTCCAACACGTGATCGAGAACCTCAAGTTCCCTTCGGTCTTCTTCAGTGACAATAATGGAAGTCACTTTCACGAGGTCGTCTGTCGTAAATCGTAATTGGTGGTTGTCTCTACAGGGATTTTTATTTTATGGTTTCTGATGATAAATTCAAGAGTTCAGCTTCTCGTGACTTCAGTAGGCATCGGAGCT
>NC_134803.1:55849619-55862119 GCF_046742065.1 Oratosquilla oratoria | reverse complement strand
CACTTTGATAATGGTACATGAATTGATTTAACAGATTTACTCAACTTAAGAAGTTTTTAACCAAACGGAGTAACGTTATAAATAAAAGTGAAATATCTATGAACGGCATCTATCGAATGATGTCACCAGCAAGCAGTTCTACTCTGAAAACCTATCAACACCTTCCGTCGGTGCAACCCCGAGCGGCTGGCACTCAATCTCTGGCCTGGGCTTACGTTCTCTTTTACCATTAACCATGTAGTAAGCGCTGAAACTATCAGTTGTTTTAAAAAACGATTAGACAACTTTATGGATGGGGATGACAGGTGGTGATGGATACGGAGCTGCCTAGTGTAGGCCTTATGGTCTCTTGCAGTCTCCTTTATTCTTATGTTCTAGTGTTCTTATGTATTAAGTTTGGCTATTTTTCATTCTCTTCCTACTAGTCAGTGATATAAAATCAGCCCCAGGCTGACGAGGCGCAACAGCCCAAATGGGGAGATCTGCTGGGATGGAGGCTCTGAGGACTGTTGGCGGCTGCCACGGGGAGGCGGGTTTCCGGCCAAAGAATTTCGAACTGAGTAATGATTTCCTGGTATTTGTTGACGGTTAGACCACTGTCATTGTATTATATAACATCAGTTAATCGATTTTTTAATCATTGATACTAATGATTAGAAAGATATATGTAACGATAAGTCTATATTCTAATATCTAATCCTTTTAATACGGTGACATACTTTATTCAGTTTATTCTGGTTACAGGTTGGATATTGTGTATGCTAATAATATGGTAACTTCAGTCTTACGGTGGGGTTTCGGTTGCTCAGACCCTTTTCAAATTGATGTCTGCTCCCCCACCCCCCCTTAGAGACCTCAAATTTCGTGTCCATGAGGTACGTCATCTTTTTGAAGGGATTCTTTGACTATCACAGTAGATTTTTTCATTTTTTTTCTCGCCTGCCGTCAGGAGATTCTTATCCATGGAGGGACACCAGAAGACAGGATCAGGTCCCCTTGGCAGCCGTCAACTTTAAAGTTCTTCTTCTGGCTACCACAAGGCGATTTCATTCAGCCGCGGGAGGCTTCCGACAGGCAAACGATTGAACAAGAAAATCGATTCAGAAAAGGCAAACAGCCCAGATGTTGGCTTCTACCGAGTCAACACTCGACGGCTGCAAACGACCTCCGGAGAACCGGAAATTTTCTTTCTTCGATAAGTTCTGTCGCTGAAATTTTTCTTCGTGCGATGACTTCTGCGCCGGAAGTTTTCTTCGTTCGATGACCTCCGCCGCGGAAGTTTTCTTCGTCTGATGACGTCTGCGCCAGAAGTTGTCTTCGTTCGATAACTTCTCCGCCAGAAGTTGTCTTCGTTCGATAACTTCTCCGCCAGAAGTTGTCTTCGTTCGAGAACGTCTGAGACAGAATTTTTCTTCGTCCAACAACTTCTGCGCCAGAAATTTTCTTCGTTCGAGAACTTCTGCACTAGAAGTTTCCTTCGTTTGATGACTTCTGGGTCGGAAGTTTTCTTCGTCCATTAACTTCTGCGCTAGAATTTTTCTTCGTTCGAAAACTTCTGCATCAGAAGTTTTCTTCGTTCGAGAACTTCTGCGCCAGAAGTCTTCTTCGTTTGATGACTTCTGGGTCGGAAATTTTCTACGTCCAATAACTTCTGCGTCAAAAATTTCCTTCGTTTGATAACTTCTGCGCCCGAAGTATTCTTCATCCAATAACTTCTGCGTCAGAAGTTTCTTTCGTTTTATGACTTTGAGTCGGAAGTTCTCTTCGTTCGACAGGTTCTGCACTAAAATTTTTCTTTGATGATTTCTGCCACAGATATTTTCGTTGTGGATGACCATCGGGTCAACAACTTGGTTATTGAATTGACAACAGCAAAACGTATTCTAGTAGTTCTAGTAATAATTGTAGCAACTGATGACATCAATAACAGTATTACTAGAAGTGCCATAAGTGTCTATATAGATAGTGTAAGAAGCACTAGGGACAGTACTATCACTGACGGAACAGGGGTATTATATACTATATCGCCTTTAGTGTCGTGTTATCTATACCACTAAAAATATAACAGCTCAATGTTAATAAAAGTAAAAAAAAAAAAAAAAAAAAAAAAAAAAAAAAAAAAAAAAAAAAAAAAAAAAAAAAAAACACACACACACACACATGAGTAAATAAGGAGATTATATATATATAATATATTATATATATATATATATATATATATATATATATATATATATATATATATATATATACATATGTACTTAGCCGTTATCCACTCTTTGTTATGCATGGCAGCCTTTGTCAAAACTCATGAACTCAAGATGATCTGCCCTTACTGACGTCATTCGTTGAATCCTGGGGCTTCGAAACACCAAACTCGGCCTTCTCGCCTCCAGACGATGGTGCTCTGATGGCCACTAAATGACGAGACCATATTGGGAAGGGGAGACTTTAACAATTACTTTCTCAGTATTGCATGAAGCTGCATGCATATCACCAAGACAGAGTCTCAATCATTCATACTGGGCCTTTAAGTGAATGGAATTTTCTGTCGTTTGCCAAATCAAAAATAGTGTTTCACCTTACAAAATAAAATCTCCCATCCCCCTTTAACAAGGGAGATGCAAACAAGGTCATCACGTTAAGACAACAGGGCAGGACTGGCAGTAATGAATTTAAATTGGATACATTTAGATTTAAAAAGGAAATAGGCAAGAAGTGGTTTACTAATAGAGTGGTCAATAAATGGAATAGGCTTAGCAATCATGTAACAAGCGCTGAAACTATCGGTTGTTTTAAGAAAAGGTTAGACAACTTTATGGATGGGGATGACAGGTGGTAATGGACATGGAACTGCCTAGTGTACGCCTTATGGTCTCTTGCAGTCTCTATTCTTTTGTTCTTATGTTCATGCAGTCACTGACAAATCGAAAAATTCCTGTAAGTTTTTGGATGGTATTCTGTCCGGCAAAAATACTTTCATGTGTGCGGCAAATCCTTCCCCGATAGCCACACCATCCCCCAGGGCGATCCCAGTCAGCGATTCTGACAAATAAATAATTAAACGACTAAATCAAATCTACCAGGAGCCCTGAGCTTAAAAATGCTTAAGTAAAACGGGCACTCAAAGAAACTAGGTCCCCTAAACTTGAGCGAAAAGTGATTCAGTTGAACGCACAGTGTTTTGTGTCAAGAAAAATTGACTTCAAAATTGACTTCAATCGTTAGGGTTTCGATGAATAAGAGGTAGAACGTGACAGACAAGTCATCAAGTTTAACGGTACCAGATCAGGAAACCTGACGTCGAGAAATCAACGAAAAATCCAACCCTCTCAACAGAACTACAGAAACTAATCCACCAAGATGGTGTTTCGATATATCATGAGAAAGCTCACCGATAGATATGCGTGTTATCCAATCAGCGAAGAGGACTAAACCATTTCGTAAGGTATAGGCACGTCATGGGAATAAATGCTCCTGGGTATTTACTATGTACAGTGTATGTTTGCCACTAATGTAACCCAAATCAAGGGACCGGTGGCCAGTACTAAGATTGACATTTATTGTCATTGAATTGCAGGAAGGAGGAAAATTCGGTTAGAAATGGCAGAAGGCGGTTCTTGTCACCGTGGAAATGAAGGCTGACAATTTGTCAAACAGAGTTCGGCCATCGGAACCTTATCAGGAAGAGGGACGCTGGTGGAGGTAGAGAGGGCAAGACTTGCGATACACCAACAGCAGCAGAACTCAAAAAACAAGAACAGAAACGTTAATTAAAAAAGAAAAAAGTGATCTAACCTATCGTTCGAAGCAACGACAGGGTTGACACTGTATGATGTACACGAAAAAGCTTCTACAAATGAAACGTTGTACTTTTAATACAGGGTTCGTCCTCATAAGCGGTCTACTCGAACCCTTTTCGCGGCAATCACCATTTTCAGTCAACTACTGAATTACCAAACCAATAGTAATCACTACCACTCGTGCTAACACAAATAAAAATACAAACAAAATGTGACTACCAGGTAGTCGTCGAACTACCTGCAGAATAGTTACATCAGTGGTAGCCTGACCCAAAGGATAGTGTAGTAGTTGCAGAACTACCTGGAGTCTGGAAGTAGTTACACTTCTTCCAGGATATCGCAAGAACCAGTCCTCACGGCACAGGGAGACTACACAGATAGAGGAGTGTATGGAAGACTTCTGAGTTCATTAGAGACAAGGTAATTCAAGGCTGATGCAAAGGAGGTCCTTTGTATGTGTGTATATATGTATGTTTACATGTGCATGTGCGCGTGTTTGCGCATTTTAATATGTGTGCACATTGTGTGTGTGTGTGTATGTTTGTGTGTGAGCGTGTGTGTGAGCGTATAACTATATATATATATATATATATATATATATATATATATATATATATATATATATATATATATATATATATGAATATATATATGATGTAAGAAGAGACAAATAGTTGAGGGGAGTGGTTTAGAGAAAACCCAGGATGTCGCAGAAGCATTTTTAGTCTCTGTTTCGGCAGTCTTCTTCAAAGAATATGAATTGATCCCTGAAGAAGAGTCGAAACACACACACACACACACACACACACACACACACACACACACACACACACACACACACACACACACACACACACACACACACACACACACATATATATATATATATATATATATATATTTTTTTTTTTCAACCACAAATCACTTTTAATTCCATGCCATCGCAGTCGAGACTGAAGAATCGCTCGATGGAGGCATCTGTTGGAAATTGAAACGTGGACGAGCCGAGGATTCGAACCCAACTAACCCGTAACAAAGTTACAGTGACTTAAACCAATACGCTATCTCTTGATAGCGTATTGGTTTAAGTCACTGTAACTTTGTTACGGGTTTAGCTGGGTTCGAATCCAACCAAACCCTTGTTCTCCTTGAAGACTGACAACGAAAACACCGACAAGCTCCGAGCACAGAACTCTGTCCCGTTGGTCCACCACACCGCGCTGAGTGGCCAAAAAGGGGGAAAAGGAAGAAAGACGTCAGTGGTCAGCCATGACACTCTTCTGCAGCAAAGACACATCGCATCTGCCATTGACTGCCGGCAGACGTGAGCTGACAAGATGGTGATGATGGCGATGATGACGTTATGCTGACGTCGAGTCGACGACGTCTACCTCCAGACGAACGAAGTGAAAGTTGATGTTGATAGTTGTGCTACTGATGCTACTGGTCGTGACGGTGGTAGTGCTGGAGGTAGTGCTGGAGGTAGTGCTGGAAGTAGTGCTGTTGGTAGTGCTGGAGGTAGTGCTGGTGGTAGTGCTGGAGGTATACTGGTGGTAGTGTTGGAGGTAGTGCTGGTGATAGTGCTGGAGGTATGCTGGTGGTAGTGCTGGAGGTATGCTGGTGGTAGTGCTGGAGGTATGCTGGTGGTAGTGCTGGAGGTATGCTGGTGGTAGTGCTGGAGGTATGCTGGTGGTAGTGCTGGTGGCAGTGCTGGTGGTAGTGCTGGAGGTAGTGCTGGTGGCAATGCTGGAGATAGTGCTGGAGGTAGTGCTGGTGGTAGTGCTGGTGGTAATGCTGGTGATAGTGCTGGAGATAGTGCTGGAGGTAGTGCTGGTGATAGTGCTGGTGGTAGTACTGGAGGTAGTGCTAGTGGTAGTGCTGGAGGTAGTGCTGGAAGTAGTGCTGGTGGTAGTGCTGGAGGTATGCTGGAGGTAGTGCTGGAGATAGTGCTGGTGGCAGTGCTGGTGGTAATGCTGGTGATAGTGCTGGAGATAGTGCTGGAGGTAGTGCTGGTGATAGTGCTGGTGGTAGTGCTGGAGGTAGTGCTGATGGTAGTGCTAGAGGTAGTGCTGGTGGTAATGCTGGTGATAGTGCTGGAGATAGTGCTGGAGGTAGTGCTGGTAGTAGTGCTGGCGGTAGTGCTGGTGGTAGTGCTGGAGGTAAAGCTGGTGTAGCGTAGTGCTGGAGGTAGTGCTGGTAGTAGTGCTGGCGGTAGTGCTGGTGGTAGTGCTGGAGGTAAAGCTGGTGGTAGTGCTGGCGGTAATGCTGGAGGTAGTACTGGAGGTAGAGCTGGTGGTACTCCAGGTGACGGTGATCGCGGTGTCAGTGAGCAAGGTTACGTGTGATGCTGGTGGAGATGCCGACGATGATAATGTTTGAGATAAGTATATTAGAGATGTTGATCATGTTCCTGGAAACAGCCCATTAGAGTAAGACTGATAATAAGTAGACCACGTTAGGCCGTTGCTCCCCATCATGAAGTTGATCATGCACCTCATTATGTCTGATTATGATGAAGGTGGGTGGCGTTGGCCATGCTGCTCATGATTATTAATAGGAGGAAAAAGAGAAAGAAAAATAGGGGGTGGGATGGGGAGTGGAGGAGGAGGAGGAGGAGGTTGTGGTCGTGGTGGAGAGACATGGGGAGGAGGTAGAGGTGAAGGAGGAGGAGGAGCTGGAAAAAGTGGTGGAGGAGGAGGTGAAGGTTTTAGAAGGAGGTAAAGAAGGGAGTGGAAAAGGTGGAGGAGGAGGTGGAGGAGTAGAAGGAGGAGGAGGAGGAGGGAGAGTAGGAGAAGGAGGAGGGAGAGTAGGAGGAGGAGGGAGAGTACGAGAGAGAGGAGGAGGAGGGAGAGCAGGAGGAGGAGGTGGAGGAGGAGGGAGAGGAGGAGGAGGAGGAATAGAAGGGGAAGGAAGAAGAGAATGAGGAGAAGGTGGTGGTGGGGACGGAAGGGGAATGGGTGGAGAGGGATGATGGGATAGAGAGGTGGGCAGAAGAGGAAGGAAGAGGAGGAGGAAGAAGAAGAAGGAGGACGAGAAGAATAAGGAGGAGGCGGTGGTGGAGGAGAGGGGGGGCCAGGGGGATGGGTTGGACGGAAAGGGGGGGTGAAGGGGGAGGAGGAGAAGGAGGAGGAGGACGAGAAGGAGGACGAGGAGAATAAGGAGGAGGAGGAGGGGGTGGTGGAGACGGGGGGCCAGGGGGATGGGTGGGAAGGGAAGAGGGGGGGAAGAAGGGGAGGAGGAGAAGGAGGAGGAAGAAGAAGAAGAAGAAGAAGAGGAGGAGGAGGAGGAGGAGGAGGAGGAGGAGGGAAATGAGGTGGACACTGCAGCGTTTAACGACCTTACCGACGACAACCACATCGACCGCGAAGACGACTAACACGACCACGCACAGACGAGACCTCATGACAACGACGACAACGACGACGACGACGACGACGACATCGACGATAGCAATCTCAAATCTCACTGATGGACGTGATGAATAAAATGAACATGGATCAATCCATTTTCAGGTTACAAGATCCAAGAGTTCTTCGGAAGTCCCTTGGGGGCCCGTTAAGAGGGTTCCCTACTCTGGTCAGGAAAATCCTCCTTTCTCCTCCCTGTCTTCCTTAGTAAGGTTGTTTACAGGTTCCCTCAAATTCCACTTACCGCCCCCCCCCCCCCGTCCTATTCTCACCCGGGTAATCTAGTCCATCTATACCCTAATCGCTTTATCTTGATCCTGGTCGCACTCTCCCCTACCCCTCCTTTGCACCAACCACTTCTGAAACCGAGCCTATTTGTGTTCTTTATACACCAAAGTTTGATCCTCGGAACCGCGTGCCTGCTGCCAAGCTTCGACGGTAGAGGACAGAGGTTTCGGAGAGGAAGTTGGGTAAATAGTCGAGTAATTGGTAATTGTGGGCAAGGTGCACTTCAGTACCGGGTGTAAGGTACCAGCTTTGGTGGGAAATCTGAGCAATCAAGGCTATCGTGATGGCTTTGATAGATTTCGTTGTGTAATTTATATTTGAAACTTTGACCCTCTAGAGGCCAGATACCTGCGTACTGAAACAGTAAATTCGATCTCAGTTTATAAGAACATAAGAACATAAGAAATAAAGGAGACTGCAAAAGACCATAAGGCCTACACTAGGCAGCTCCGTATCCATCACCACCTGTCATCCCCATCCATAAAGTTGTCTAATCGTTTTTTTCGTTTTATGTTCTGTTTACTTAAACCACTTTGCTAGAGTGGCGTACTCCATATATTTTATTCGGAATGATAAAAAATATGTTTTCAGTTGAATGATCAACTTCGACTCCCGTGGCCAACCTAACTTTTCACGGGAAGTCTTACCTGTAACAGGTAACCTTGTTCTTGTTTGAGGAATATATGTACCATAATCTGGAAGTATCGGTGTTTGAATTTATGGGCATATTCAGAACAACGAGCGAACTCGGGAGCCGCCTGTTCTGACTGCATTTCCCGATCAAGTGCCCGTTTTCTCCACAGCGGCCTCTGGTTGTGAGCGGCATGATACCATCTGTTGAGCCATGTCCTTTTACATCAGCTGTGCAATTCAGCAACATCTTTATGAGGGATGCAATGATTACCTATTCAGTCAAATGGTTACATGTCCGGTGCATTCACATTGCAATGTACTAATATACATGGCTGTTACATTTGAATGTAGATATATAGGTCTAGAAAAAATAGGGGGAAGGAGGGTACGGATACATCCTCAAATTTATAGAACAACCTCACTTTGTTGAGGAGATCCCATTCGTTGCAAACAGCCTCAATTTTAGTAGATGATATCACTCATGACGAGTAGCCTCACTTTCAGAGGCTAAGCTCACTTCAGGAGTTCCTCAATTGAATCGAACATCCTTACATGTAGTAAGCAACCTCATTCATAACAGACAACTTCACTTTAAGAGGTAAACATCACTTTGTTAGGAGCACCTCAACTCAATTTTCGTTTTCTATGGCTCACCTAACTCATAACAAAACAAACTTACTTTTAGCGAGTTTCTTTACATGTAAGGGGTAACTTCACTTTTTGAATGCAACCTCACTTTTGAGATAACCACATTTTCCGCACACCTCATTATCCATGAACTCAAAGGATTACAAAGGCGGAGCACGCCGACAGGAGACTTTTTGGTCCATATCTAGGTCGGATGTGAAAAAAAATCACAATGATAATAATGAATAAATAAATAAAAACTATAACAATGCAAATATCAAATAAAATACATAAATAAATGCACAGGTATAGTTAGATAATAAACAAACAGGTAAATAGTAAACAATAATAAATTGACATATAACTAATAATAAATGAGAATCAAACAGACAAATGATAACAAAACAAAAACAAATAATATAAAATAAATTATAATCATTACAGCATCTTGCTTAGGTGTTTATCTAAATGATTCTTAAAGCTTCGAACTGAACTACATTGCACTGCCTCTGCAGGAATTTTATTCCAATCATTAACTACACGGTTGGCGAAGTTGTTTCTACCCACTTCCAAATTGAATCTATTTCCAGACAGTTTGAGACCATTGTTTCTTGTCTGATTCTCGTTCAGTGTGAACATTTTTCCGAGTACTCCATTTTCCGTGGAGTATATCATTTTACGAGGATTCACTCATTTTTCGCGAAGTACCTCCTTTTCCGCGGATTTCGTTTTCCGTGGAACACCTCAACTGTGATAAACAACCTCACATCGAGCGGGGAACCTCACTTTCAGCGGTCAACCTTATTCATAGCATGCAACCTTATTCATGGCAGACAACCTCACAAGTACCTCCCCGTTGTCACAGGAGCAACCTACGACCTTCTAATGACTTGTTAATGATCCCCCACGTTTGATCAATGACTGCAAATGCTAACTGAACAACAGCTAATGTTTCACTAATAATCACCTAACACTTTATCAACAATTGTAAATAATTCAGACTGGAATTTGGTCATCTTGATTATCAGATGCTCTAGCAGAGTTGCAAATGTATTTCCCAACATCTTGACCACCTTGTTTATATGGATGGTGGTTATGCGTCCATGGCTGACAAAATTAGAATGAGATTAGCGTGATTGATCTAAAGACACCGATTCTATTAAACTAGGTAGTGGTGTTAGAAATAGGGCTGGAGGTTTTTAGAAAATAGAAATAAACAAACACACAAAGATATTGACGACAACGACAATGAGAAAAACTACAAACAAACTACCAAATAGTGATGTAGACGTAAGAAATAGACCTGGATATTTTTCGAAAATAGAAAATAGACAAACACACAAAGATGTTGACGATAACGACAATGGGAAGAAAATACAAATAGAAAACGTTGATGACGGTAATAGAGGCAACAGAAACTGTAATTTTCGTGCAAAACGCGGTACTAATGATGCATAAAATCAAATTAACACCTGGCGACAAGGACGCCAGCAAATACTAACGAACGCCAACATGACAGACATTCCTGACGCGACGAACGTGACGACGACGATGATGACGACGAACACTGACGACCCTGGCCAAGAGGTAGGTCACTGACCTTCGTGCAGGCCCAAGCCTTTGCCACGAGCTTCAGAAATTTGTCAGAAATTCAGCTGAACCCTCACTGATCTCACGTTCTCCCAAGGTGTGAACACAGACTTGGACTACAACATTAAGGCCTTTGAGCGCGTTTCGTCACTGCTACCATGCACTGATTGTCATACCCGCCCTCAATTCAGTTCTTCGATTCAACTGGATTGAAGTCTCTGATTTCCAGCGTCAGGTCCATCAAAACCTCACTCCACCTGACGTCACAAGGAGTTATTTACCACGGGCACAAGGTCCCTTTTGAGTTTAAGAAATAAGAGATGTCTCAATATTTATATGACTGGTGACGTCGGGCAATCTCCTGTGTCCATCTTTACTCGAGACAGGTTAACATCTCTCCAGTCTGAGGACATGGAGCAACTGGGCAAAATCATTTAGCGACCAATAAGAAAAAAAAAAAAAAATGTGTGAGAACTGTTCTACACCGTAAATAATTACATTTACGTCAACATCAGGTTACATTTATGATCGACACTACTCACAAAAGAATCGTTCGACAGTCGCCTTACGATAACGACTTGCAGACTCGCACGCAAGGCGACACACTGCGGCGACAATGGGCAACACAACAGGGGCAACGCGGCAAAACTCCCTCATTGGACCCTCCATCCCTGGAATAAAATCCAGTCTTTTCTTCCCCCTTCCGAGTTACGAAGTGCGCCTCGCATACAAGGAAATGTAATTTGCATCATCGTAAAATGCCTGATCGCTTCGAATATGTACAGGAAAGACGTGTGAGGAAGTCGTAACCGTTAGGCGGATTTACTATTTTTTTTCTTCTGCTTGCAGACGTGCACCAGTGTAGCTGTGGGTGTTCCTATATATATGAAGAGTTGACTATGTACATGCGTACATATGTGCATATATATTCAAAGCAAACCTACACGCAAATGAGTTGACTATGTACATGCGTACATATGTGCATATATATTCAAAGCAAACCTACACGCAAATACATTTGGACCGGAATGTCACTTGTCGGCATAAACATATAAAATGAGTATATATATATATATATATATATATATATATATATATATATATATATATATGTATGTGTGTGTGTGTGTGTGTGTGTGTGTGTGTGTGTGTGTGTGTGTGTGTGTGTGTGTGTGTGTGTGTGTTTGTGTGTGTGTGTGTGTGTGTGTGTGTGTGTGTGTGTGTGTGTGTGTGTGTGTGTGTGTGTGTGTGTGTGTGTGTGTGTGTGTGTGTGTGTGTGTGTCTATGTATGTATGTACATGTTTTGATTAAAGTCAACTGCGCTATTAACTTTAGCTATTTTAAGATTCAAGTTCTTCAATTTTAAGAATATATTTTTATTCTCATTGTTCAAAGTTTGAACATAGTTTTTCATGGTTTCATTGTCATGAGACAAATGTGTAGAGTTAGGCGCTGATGAATGCTGACTATCATTGTAATTCTATGTGACAGTATAAGAAGGAGATGCTGACGTGTAATACCATAGGTGTACAATATATGTCAGCATTCATCAGCTCCTATTTTGTATTTTCACTCCTTTATCCCATGATAATGAAATAATGAATAACTATATTCAAACACTGAACAACGAGAATATATATACATATATATATATATATATATATATATATATATATATATATATATATACATATCAATGACTAAACTGGCTCCCCCCACTAATCACCTGCCAGTGAGGAATGTGTATTTGACACACCCAGATGGAGAAAAATGACAATCGTCAAAAGTAAAGATACTTTTTGAGTCAGGTGGCCATCCAACCCCATTATGGGTCACGAACTCACACGTTTACCGTGTGTGGCACCCCTGCAGGGCCTGAAGACGGGAGTCCTAGCGGATGAGTGATGACCCAGTGCTGTGGTTGCATAGAGGTGTCTACCTGGGACTAGCAACACCTTCTAATGATTTTACTCCAGTGGTTCCCAACCCCAGGGTCGCGCTAGGTGGTTGAATTTATTATTACAATTAGGGTCGCGACTCCAGGCTAAGAGTGGGTTTAGGGTCGCAGCCAAAAAAGGTTGGGAAACACTGATTTACTCAGAGAGGTAAATCAACTGGGCTGCCTGACTTAAGTCCATCAGCTACCGCCTGG
>NC_134803.1:55827119-55842119 GCF_046742065.1 Oratosquilla oratoria | reverse complement strand
AAAAAAAACGGGTGTACTGGTCTTTCAAAAAAAGCGAATCCAGGAAAAAATATTACATTTCCCCCTTTCCTCTTCCTTCCTCTCTTTCCTCCCCTCTTCCTCCTTCCTCTCCAACTCTTCTATCCTTCCTTCCACTCCCTTCCTCTGCTTTCTTAACTCTCCTCTTTCATCATTCTCTCCCACTCTCTTTCTATCCTTCCCCTCTTCTCTCTTCCCCTTCTTCTGCCATCTCCTTCTCTCTCCTCTTTTCTCTTTCCTTCTACCTTTTCTTCCTTCCAATCGCTCCTTTCCTCTTCCTCTTCCTCCTCCTCTTTCGCCTCCTCTTCCTGTTCTTCTCCTCCCCCTTACCCCCCAAAGTTTCCCTTCCGCTAGCAAGCATCCCAGAAGAAGTCGTGTCTGACTCTCCCTGAAGACACCACGAGGGACACCACCTGACCGAAAATACAGAGAAATCATTTCCGAAAAAGATAAGAAGAAGAAAAAAAAAAACGGCTCAACGTCGAAGGTCACTGTCGACGCCTCACCGGCTATCATGGCGGCGACCTTCTGTGAGCCCCTGATCGAGTGAGCGGCGTTAAAGTAGGAGGGTCCCGCTACCCCGAGGGGGCCCCCGAGGTGTTGTTTGTCCTGGTGACGGTGCGGGCCCATTAGCATATTTGCAGCGGTCCTATGAGATCCGCCGGTGCAGACTCATAACAGCGGCACAAGAATGCCGAAGACCAAACCCACAAGACTTCTCCTCCTATTCCTCCTCTTCCTCCCTACCCTCCCCCCCCTTCCTTCCTCCCCCCTTCTCCTCCTCTTCCTCCTCCCTCCCCTCCCCTCCTCCTTCTCCCCCCTTCACTCCTCTCTTACCCTCCTCTTCTCCTCCTTCCTCCGCCTCTTCCTCCTCCCTCGCCCCTTCTTTCTTCCTTTCTCCTCTTCTCTTCCTCTACCCTCCTCCTTCTTACCCTTCCTCTTCTCCTCCTCTTCCTCCTCTTCTTCCTCCTCCCTCGTCTCTTCCTTTTCCTCCTCCTTCTTACCCTTCCCCTTCTCTTCCTTCTGCTCCTCCTTCTTACCCTTCCTCTTCTTCCTCCTCCCTCGTCTCTTCCTTCCCCTCCTCCTTCTTACCCTTCCCCTTCTCTTCCTTCTGCTCCTCCTTCTTACCCTTCCCCTTCTCCTCCTATTCCTCCGCCTCTTCCTCCTCCCTCGTCTCTTCCTTCTCCTCCTCCTTCTTACCCTTCCCCTTCTCCACCTCTTCTCAATCCTCCTCCATCTCCTGATCTTCCTCCTTCAAGACCTTCCTCTCCTCCACCTCTCCTCAATCATCCTCCATCCACTCCTCCTCCTTCACCCTTTCCTCCTTCCCTTTCTCTTCCTCCTGTTCTTCCTACTCCTCTTCCTTCTCCTCCTCCTCCTCCTCCTCCTCCTCCTCCTCCTCCTCCTCCTTTTGTCAATCGTTCTCCGTCTTCTGCTCCGGCTTCGGAGCCCGTTGCCTCTTCTTCGCGAATTCGTTCTCCTTGTTCTCCCTCTCCAGCCCCTGTCCTCTTCCTCTTCCTCTTCCTCCTCTTCCTCCTTTTACTTCAACTAATACTCCTCTTCTTTCTCAGGTTCTTACTCTTCCTTCTTTCCTTCCTCTTCCGTGCACTCCTTCTTCTCCTCTGCCAACCTCCTTCTACTCCTCCTCCTCTTTCTTCCTCCACTCCTCCCCCTCCTCCTCCTCTTCTTCCCCTTCTTCCTCCTCCTCTTCCTCCTCCTCCTCCTCCTCTTCCTCCTCCTCCTCTTCTTCCCCCTCCTCCTCCTCTTTCTCCTCCTCCTCCTCCTCCTCTTCCTCCTCCTCCTCCTCCTCTTTATCCTCCTCCTCTTTCTCCTCCTCCTCTTCTTCCCCCTCCTCCTCCTCTTTCTCCTCCTCCTCTTTCTCCTCCTCCTCTTCCTCCTCCTCCTCTTCCTCCTCATTCTCCTCATCTTTTTCGTCCTCCTAGTCTACCTCCTCTTTCCCCTCTTCTTTCTCCTCTATTTTTCTCCCATTTCTCTCCTTGTCCTTGCCTGGAGGAGTCGGGGTGTCTGTGAAGAGTGCCGGCGCCCCAGGGCTCACGAGGAGGAGGAGGAGGAGGAGGAGGAGGAGGAGGAGGAAGAGGAGTAGGTGGAGGAGGAGTAGGAGGAGGAGGAGGAAGAGGAGGAGTAGGACGAAGAGGAGCAGGAGGAGTAGGAGGAGGAAGAGGAAGAGGAGGAAGAGTAGGTGGTGGGGGAGCAGGAGGAAGAGGAGGAAGAGGAGGAAGAGTAGGAGGAATGGGACGAGGAGGAGGAGTAGGGGGAGGAGCAGCAGGAGGAAGAGGAGGAGGAAGAAGAGTAGGAGGAGGATCAGGAGGAGGACGAGGAGGAGAATGATCAGGAGGATCAGGAGGATCAGGAGGAGGAGCAGGAGTAGGAAGAGAAGCAGGACGAGGAGGAGGAGTAGGAGGAGGAGCAGCAGGAGGAAGAGGAGGAGGAAGAAGAGTAGGAGAAGGAGGAGGACGATGGGGAAGGACGAGGAGGAGGAGGAGGAGGAGGGAGAGAAGGCTTAGGAGGAGAAGGAGAAAGGTTAAAACTTCACTGTGAGAAAATTTGTGGACGAAAGTTAAAAATTTTCTTTTATCTTTTGGAATACCTCACTCGACTTCATTCAGCCGCGAGTGGAGAATCTCGGAATTTAATGGGATTGAACTCAGACCTGCAGCACGGTCAGAATGTCCAGGTCGAGTCCAGGAGGGGGGGGGAGGAGGTCTCTATCGAGTATCGAGTCTGTTTTTCTCGTGTTTGTCATTGGAAGAGTCGCGTTGACAAGAGATTGCAATTAAGCAAAGGAAGAAACGTCCCTACGAGAGAATCGAACCTGAGGCTATCGACTCTCAATCCAAAGTATCTAATGGCTCGATGATCGTCTCTTAGAGGAATGTTTAACAAGGACCTCAATTACATATGTGACCACCCGCCCCGGCGGCTCTCAAGAGACCAATGGCAAACGTGATGGATTTCACATCCGTCAAGGCGCCACTCTCGGGCTCCTTGACGTCTCCATCTCTGTCTGTCGCCAGGCGATTTTATTCAGTCCGGGAAAGCCTGTATCAACGTCGGAGGGAGTGATGAAGTCTCTCCACGGGAAAGGCTCACGCTGGGATACATGACAAGGGTGCTGAGGTCTTGATTTATGTGTATACTTTTGATTACCGCAAGTTATTGCCTTGTTTCGATATATGCAAGAATAGATAAATGCGGAATTCATGTTGTAGCTAAGGAATCACAAATTAATGAAAATTAAATGCACACACACACATATACAGACGCGCGCACGCACACACACACACACACACACACACACACACACACACACACACACACACACACACACACACACGACTTCATGGCGCAGTGGCAGCGTTCGTGGCCGCCACTACGGCGGCCCGGGTTCGAATCCCGCCCAGAGCTGAAATAGTTTCAGTATCGCTGCTCTGTGAGTCGTTACTCCAACTCTCGTGGGCGGGGAGTTGGGTGTGTGTGTGTGTGCATGTGAGGTCACAGTATTACCCATAGATCAGTCATTTATGAGCTCTGAACTCTCTTCCGGGAGGGAAATAGCTGTCGATCACGAGCCCAACACGTGATCCAAGACCATGGTGAACCATGGTGAATCACACACATACACTAAATGCTTTTGGAGCAGTTGTTGGACTTTTGATCGACAGACATTTCCGTAGCTGTCTACGATCAATTTCAGACTTCGGGTCTGGAAATTTTCTGAACTGTTCTGCTTGATCCGAGTATTTCTTTGTGCATAAGGATGTCTCCTTCTTTTTGTCGTGATCACTGAGACCACACATGGAAGACCTGTTACCCCGTCTGCAAGAATTTCTGATTTGTCACATTCTTCTCGAAATGTGCGAAGGAATTTCGAAGTTTGCGATCTTCTTCGGGAAATTGGGAGGCCGCGTCTTTACGCCAACACCTTTATTGTTTTCAGTGCTTGTCCTTCCATTTTATTTCACACAGTTTTGGAACCACGGTATACATTCATATGTATCTAACAGTGATTACCTTAGATGGATTTTTAGATGTCCGTTAAAACCGTTAAAACCGTTACACCCGTTATTTTGTATAGTGTTTCTGCTCCGTTTGCCTAAACGGGACGGATATTTTCTTTCATATCTTGGGTTTATGATACGTAGATTATTGAATTACATAATTCTTTGAAGAAAATGTATTGTCATTAAAACATGCTAGTCCCAACTGACGATGAGTGTGTAGCAAGGTTATTAGAAAATTTAATGCATAACACGAAATATGGAGGACAGGTAGCGTCACGCAGGGTAATTTTGACTGGTGGTGTAAAGTTGACCCCGTCAATAATTTTTAAAATATCTAAGATATCAAAAATATTGTGGTCAAGTTTACACCACCATTCATAACTAACCCACGTGACAGTACAAAAATATTTCCTTGTCTGACAAGGACAACGCTGGCCATGTGGCTAGTTGCTGGGAGACCTTTCCTCCTGCACCTTCCCGCCCAAGAAATTATTCTTAAACACCGCCCCTCCGAGTGCCCTAAGGGAAGCACGTGGGAGTATTCTGAGGAACATAAAAGGGTGTCCAGAAGAATTGGGGCCTTAGTTACACGACTGCAGTGGCCAAATGTCGCTCGGAACTCCTGGACCGCGGTCATTAAGAAGGGCAAAATGTCCAGGGGCTTCACCACAGCCTGTGACTTGTGTGGGTTCAATCTTCGCCACAGTGAAACCCTTTGTGGACAGGGTAGTGGGGGGGGGGAGGAGTGGCGAACTGCCGAGGCCCCCCTC
Organism: Oratosquilla oratoria; assembly: GCF_046742065.1. Taxonomy (NCBI): domain Eukaryota; kingdom Metazoa; phylum Arthropoda; class Malacostraca; order Stomatopoda; family Squillidae; genus Oratosquilla; species Oratosquilla oratoria. The sequence continues at coordinate 55,837,309 of NC_134803.1, read as the reverse complement.
TTGAAAGGTGAAACCTTATCCACAAGATCCGAGGCTCCTTTTGTGTCGCCCTCGACGTCAACCTTTGCACTCGAGCTAAAGAACATTTTCCTCTGGGCCCCCGCAAGCTTCCTCCTTCTCCACCTATTCCTCCTCTTTCTCTTCTTCTTCTTCCTCTTTCCTCCTTGCGTCTCTATAAGACCCTCTTGCTTAAGAAAAGGTGTTAAGGAATCGATCCATCCGTTGTTCCAAGTCGTTCTTACAAGAGATGTACGTCCTTCAGGTAACTAGTAACTGGCAACGGTCTGGCCCACATGTCATTCAACGAGGACAAGTTGTACCGCTTTCTGGATTGACTGAGGTCGGGGCAATGTAGTATGCGCTCAGTATCTTCTATGTAAGACTAGCTACCTCCAGTGTAAGGGGGAAAAGCCTTTGATATATGTATATAAAACTGCGCCTACTGCTATCTGAATCTGTTGCAAAACCCATCCTAGGTTGATGCTTCTTTAGTGCTGGGTGGTGACCTGAACGCATTCGTACCAACGTGAGCGTTGTCTGTCGAGGGGAGTGACTTCTTGGTAATGATAAGGCTACCTCCCGTATAAGGGGGAAAAAAGCCTTTGGTATATGTATGTATGTAGTACGATGTAGCACTGGGTTTTGGGATCTCTTGGAGTGTTTGCTTTGTGATTTGGATGTGTATGTGTTTTTGAATGGACATGTTCTGGGATACTGGTTGGAGGTTGTTGAAGGTTGGACCAAAGTATAATAAATATTGCAATTTTGAGCTGACTTATCACACACAAGGCTGAAAATACGAAACATAAGTAAAACTTATCACACTGAATTAAAATGAGAATGTAACTGATTTCTTAATATATTTTGGCATGAAGTTATTTAACAGCACAAAGCACCTACTTTTTGTATTGTCATTAATACCAGCCCGCGTAGAAAATTAAATAAGTTGTGATATTGAGTTTTGATCTCTCATTTATTATGTGTAGACGCTTAACTTTATATAAAATATTTATAAACCCCACGCATACAATAATATTAAAAACCATTCGAAAAGTTATAAAATGGTTTGGAAAGTCGATCATAGTATTTTCCTAACGACCGATTTAAGTAGATTAATTTAGATTAGGTTGGGAAATACGTTAGCTAAAGAGAATAATGAAAAATCTAACAAGCCAGCAAGGCTACTTTCAAAGACGAATTATTGGTCAGTGTTGAACGAAATACAAAACATTCCACCCTCTTCGTTGTTTCCACCGACTTTTCCCCCAAGAAGCGCATGCGTCAACTTCTCCAGAACTTCAAGATAAAGAAGAAAAGTCGCAACGAGTCGACTACATTCTGACAACGGTAGTCCATCTCACGTCGCTCACTCTCACCTCTGGAGACCTTGAATACCTCTCACTCAATATTCCGTAGCCTACTACCTACCATATCCTATTCCAAGCTTCCCGTTCTCCTTCTCCCTCCCCTCCCCTCCCCTCCCCTCCCCTTCGACCCTTCCCTCCCCTTCTCTCCTTCCCCCTCCCCCCCTCCGTATGCAACAATCCTTTCCTCCAAGACATTACTCCCTTTACCTTTTCCCTCATTCCCTCCCCCATGTCACGTGCTAGCGCAGGTTCGAGTCCTTGGCTGTACCACGTTTCAATTTCTGCATGTATGCCTTCTCAAGTCTCTCGATGTTGATGGCTTAGAATTAAAGTGAATTGTGGTTGATCAATGTAAATCTATTCACTGGGACCCATCCCCTCTTCCCTCCCACTCTCCCTTCCCCCCCACAAGACTAGCCCGTATCCCCCTATAGACAGCTCCCCCCCCCCTGGGTCTCTCTCCCCCTATACCCCTGGACTACACTCCCCCTCCCTAAGACCTCCACCAACTCTCATACACTCCCCCCTCCTCCTCCTCCCCCCGACTGGCGCGTCGTAGGTTCTGTCCGCGTGTAGGCCTGGGCGTTAATTAGGAGTTGGCGTGTCTACAGTTCATTGGTTACTAGTGGCCCCATGCCTACATCTCGTCAATACCACACCTCACAAGTAACCCCACCACCACCACCACCACCACCACCACCACCACCACCACCACCACCACCACCACCACCACCACCACCACCACCACCACCACCACCACCACCACCACCACCACCACCACCACCACCACCACCACCACCACCATCACTACCACTCCAGCTCCCCTCCTTCCCTCCCCTACCACCACAACCACTATCCTCCACGAACAGCACCATCCGCCATGCGCTCTCCCTTCCACCTCCACTCCATCTTCCTGCGCCACCACACATTTCAAAATCTTCAAGACGGTGACACACTCTTTGGAGATTTATTTCTGGCTGATGTTGGACAATTCCATTCAACAGAGATGTGGACTTGGGACGGAACAAAGTCCTTATGAATCAGGACCCTGTTTTGTCCCACACACGACCCTATAATGCAAAATCATTGAGAAATCGAAACAAAATTCTATATGATTCAGCGCGTATTGAGAAGTTTCAGGCTACTGTGTACGAGCATTAACTTCATTCAGTATTGATGGGATACATGCAAAGGACGACAAATAGCTTATAAATCAATATATTAACATGGCAAAGCAGCTAAATCATAAATGGACAAGACAGCCACAATAATAATGTAGTGTAAACATCTTGTAGTTGTAGAGGAAGGCCGCTGTATCAATTATCTCTATTGTTACAACAATAAAAACAATAATATATGTTCTTCCGTCTGTTGAGGTAACGGGGTCGCTGGGCGGCCGCGACAAGCGTTATGACGTCATATCGTTCAAAGATGATAAAAGAAGAAAAGAAAGAGAGAATGAAAAAAATGGATCGGGGACAACTTATATCCTCAAGTAATAACATCGATTATGTAACTGCCCCCCCCAGGGGCCATCCCAGGTATCACGGGCACAATAGCAGTGGCGACTAGTACATATCGCTCTAGTAACGGTATTTATATAGGAGAATAGACTGAATGTGAGGAAAAGGATACACTTCGGGGTTAATAGTTCTAATTTAGCAGGGCCTCCTCGGAATACGGGTCGGACAAAACAGGACGCCTTTCGTCGTCATCATGAAGATGGTGTTCATCAGGATGGAGAAAAGAAAGATGAAGAGAAAGAGGAAGAAGAGAAGGAACGAGGAAGAGGTGGAAGAAAAGGAAGAGAAAGAGGAGGATGAGGAGGAAGAGAAAGAAGAGGAGGAGGTAGTAGAAGGAGAAGAAGGAAAAGGAGAAGGAGTAGGAGAAGAAGGATGAAAATGAGGAAGAGGATTCGGAGAGGGAAAAGGATGAGGAGGTGGCAATGGAGGAGGAAGAGGACGAGGAGGAGGAGGAGGAGAAGGAAGAGGAAGAAGAGGGGAAATAGAAGGCAAAGAGGTAGGAAAAGAGGGGGTAGGCGGAGCAAGAGGAAGAGGAGGAGGAGAAGGAAGAAGGGGAATAGGAGGCGAAGAGGTAGAAGGAGAGAGGGTAGGAGAAGGACGAGGAAGAGGAGGAAGAGGAGGAGAAGGAAGAGAAGAAGTGGCAGCAGGAATGAGAGGAGAGTAAGATTAAAAGAAGAAACAAGGAGGCTTTGGATGTCCGAGACCAAGACGCTTAAAAAAAAAAAAAAAAAAAAAAATTATTGATGATCGGGAATCCCACATTGGTGTTGTGAATCCATATAATTTTTTTGTTCTCGTGATAAGGATGTTATGCCATGTGCTGCACCGTGGTTTGCTGAGATGTGCTGTAATATGCTGAGGTGTTTACAAATTCCACTGTTCTGTGTTGTGTGGACTGTATACCACAGCACAGGGTAGTATGATATGGTCTGGCGTGGTGTGCTTCAGCGTGGTGCTGTGGTATGATGTGTTGTGAATTGTGATTGGACATAGTGTGATGCGATGTGTGGTGTGGTGTTTTCAGGCATATTGTGCTGTTGTGACAGCTCCAACAACATTAAGGGTTTATTACGGTTTTTACTATGTTGTCACTGACGACGAAAGATAAAATGGGAAATCATGGTTGTTTCTGTAGTATTGTTATTGTTATAATCATTGTTATTGTTATTGATATTGACATTATTTTATTGTTATTGTTAATGTCAGTTAATTGTTATTGTTATTGTTGTTGATGTTATTGTTCATTATTGTTACTATTTTTGTTATTGTTAATGGTATTGTTAATTATTGTTATTGTTGTCGTTAATGTTATTGTTAATTGTTATTGTTGTTACTGTTATTGCTGACGTTTCTGTTGTTAGTGAGGTGGTGGCAACGGTGGTGGATGTGGGGATGGCCGAGTTGATGGCGTTGTTGGAAGTCATCCTGTCTCTATTGTCGCCTCAGACGTTGATATTTTTCATCAACTTCCTTTCATTAACATTGTACTCTTTTTTTTTTTGGGGGGGGGGCTCTGTCGAGGCGGACACCAGTGATATAATAATTCCCTTCTTGTTGCAGTTGTTCTTCCTGTTGACGGTAGTGTTGTTGACAAAGTCATGATCAGAAGCTTTGAAACACAATGGCAAACGCCGACAAGACTGTGAGAATAAACACCGTGTGAGATCGAAACCTTTATTGGTACGACGTTTCGCTTGTTACAGCTTTTTCAAGTCTTGTTACAGTTTTCAAGTCTTGTTACAGCTTTTTCAAGACTTGAAGAAACTGTAACAAGCGAAACGTCGTACCAATAAAGGTTTCGATCTCACACGGTGTTTATTCTCACAATCAGAAGCTTTCGTTGTCAGGGCATTGATGCTGGTAGTGTTGGAAGCTGTGGTGGTGACACCCTGACATCCTGACAACATCGATCGTTAACTTCAAACATCTCCCTCCTTTCTGCACGCAAAAGAAACTGTTAATTTCTCTTTCTTTCGTCGGGTGATTTTATTCGGATAAGAAATCGTCCCTTCTCCCGTACACACACACAAAGACCATCGTTTGGGGGTTAATTACCAAAATTACTCTGAGCGTTCTAGATACCGTTACTCGCGCCAAAGCCCAATTGGTAACCTTTATGGTCCCATCAAGATTCCTTCGGGAGAAAGTGAGCGCATCAAGGTCCTTGCGTCACACTCTCTGTTGATACACATTCATTTTCTTCTCGAAAAAAAACTCCCTTTTTTTTTCTTTTTTTTTTAGGGTGATGGTTTGGCAGAGTGGAGTGGGTGATGAAAAAAAGAAAAAAAGGACTCGGTAATCACGACTCAGTGAAGAACGAGAGTCGGTCTCGAGTCTCCTGATATGAGACAAATGTCCCCCATCCGGACTACAGGACTGAGATACAGAAAAAAAAGATCAACACACAAGCATACACGTATACATCCACCACACACACACACACGCACACAAACACACACACACATATGTGTATATATATATATATATATATATATATATATATATATATATATATATATGTACATTTACATAGAAAGTTTTGCGAGGAATCTCAATGTAGTGTTGGGGGACCTCAATGCTACAGTAGATAAAAAGCCACTGGATAGTAGTTAAGACTTTGGAGTGTCGGGTAAAAATTGTAATGGAGACCTGATGTTGGAGATGTGTCTAGAAAGGGAGATGAAGACAGCAAACACAAAGTTTAAAAAGAGAGTCAAGCATATGTATACATGGAAAAGGGTGGTGGGCGGAAAGGTGGTTGATAATGCATTAATGGACGATGTAGTGGTATCCAAAGAAATGATTGGACGAGTTCTAGGTGTTCATGTACTTAGAGGAGAGGGTGGAGAAGTGTCATTTGTTGGTGGAAGGGAAAGCGAGAGTGGAGGAAAAGTAAATGAAGAAAAGTGGGGAAGGTAGAGAGTCCATCCCACAGAATGTTCCCTCTTAAGAGGTCAATTTTGTAACAACCGGACTTTCCTAGTCTACCAGCTATACTCGAACTCCCACAATTTTTTCTTGTGCAGCGCTCCTTTGAGGATTTTTATTCATTCATTCATTCATTCAAGTCCATCATCCCACAGAATGTTGTCTTTGAAGAGTTCAGTTTTGTAACAACCGGACTTTTAGTCAACCAGCTATACTCGAACTCCCACAATTTTTTCTTATGCAGCTTTTCTTTGAGGATTTTTATTCATTCATTCATTCATTCAAGTCCATCATCCCACAGAATGTTGCCTTTGAAGAGTTCAGTTTTGTAACAACCGGACTTTCCTAGTCTACCAGCTATACTCGAACTCCCACAAATTTTTCTTGTGCAGCATTCCTTTGAGGATTTTTATTCATTCATTCATTCATTCAAGTCCATCCCACAGAATGTTGTCTTTGAAGAGTTCAGTTTTGTAACAACCGGACTTTTAGTATATCAGCTATACTCGAACTCCCACAATTTTTTCTTATGCAGCATTCCTTGGAGGTTTTTTTATTTATTCATTCATTCGTTCATTCAAGTCCATCCTTCAGAATGTTGTCTTTGAAGAGTTCAGTTTTGTAACAACCGGACTTTTAGTCTACCAGCTATACTCGAACTCCCACAATTTTTTCTTATGCAGCGTTCCTTGGAGGATTTTTATTCATTCATTCATTCATTCATTTATTGTGCAACCCCGTGGGGAGGTGTTCGTTCCCATGAGAGACGTGGAGGTCGTCGGCACCGCGATGGGAGCAATTAGCACGAGGTGGCGAGTCGTTAGCGGAGGTTGCGGGTATTTGGCGGGAGGAGGAGCGGGGTGGAAGGGGAGGAGGAGGAGGAGGAGGGAGACAGGAGGTGCTGAAGAAGGGGAAAAAGGGGCGAGGACGAGGTGCTAAATGAAGAAAAGGTGCTGGAAGAGGAGGAAGAGGTGCAAGGAGAACGGAAAGAAAGGGAAGAGGTACTAAAGTAGAAAACGGTGCCAAAAGAAGATGAAGAGAAGGAGATCCTGAAGGAGGAGGAGGAGGAGGAGGAAGTGATAGAAGGGGGAACAGAAGTTCTGGAGAAGGAGAAAGAAGAGGAGATACAACAGGAGGAAGATGTGCTGGAGGAGAAGTGGTGCTAAAGAAGGAGGAGGAGAAGTAGATGCTGGAACAGGAAGAGGTACTGGAGAAGGTAAGCCAGGAGAAAGATGATGAGAAGGAAAATGATGATGCAGATGATGATGATGATGATGATGATGAGGATGATGATGATGATGATGATGATGATGATGATGATGATGATGATGATGATGATGATGATGAAGAAAAAGGAGAAGAGGATGCTGAAGATGATGCTGAAGATGATGATGATGATGATGATGATGATGATGATGATGATGATGATGATGATGATGATGATGATGATGATGATGATGATGATGATGATGATGATGATGATGATGATGATGATGATGATGATGATGATGATGATGATGATGATGATGATGGTGGTGGTGGTAGTGGTGGTGATAGTGGTGATGATGAGGAGGAGGAGATGGAGCAGTAGGGGAGGTGGGAGGAGGAGGAAGAGGAATCACAAGAAAAAGGAGTTGGAGTTGGAGTAGGATCACAGATAGAAACAGGAATAGTAGGAGGAAGAGGAGGGGTAGGAGTAGAATTAGGAGAGGAAGTAGGTATAGAAGTTGTAGGAGGAGGACGAGGAGGAGGAGGAGGAGGAGGAGGAGAAGGAGGAGCAGGAGGGTGGGGAGGAGAAGGAGGAGTAGGAGGAGTAGGAGAAGGATGAGTAGGAGGAGGAGGAGGAGGAGCAGCAGGAAGGTGGGGAGATGTAGGAGGAGGAGTGGGAAGAGGGGAGGAGGAGGAGGAGGAAGAGGAGGAGCAGGAGGAGGAGGAGTAGGGGGAGGAGGAGCAGGAAGGTGGGGAGGTGTAGGAGGAGAAGGAGGAGGAGGAGGAGGAGGAGGAAGAGGAGGAGGAGGAGGAGGAGGAGGAGGAGGAGGAATGGTTACGGAGGTTCCGAGGAGGAGGAGGAGGAGGACAGGGTCGCGTAGATTTCTTCATTATGACGTCAGAGTCGTCATTTCTCACTGCCGCCGCCGCCTCCGCCTCCGCCGCCGCCGCCGCCGTCGCCTCAGCCCCGGCCGTCCGTCCGGGTCCGGGGTTCGCCTCGCCTTTATCGCTGCCCGATCTCCCCCGGCGCCTTGGGGGAGATCCGATTCTGTAGGAGGGACATTGTCAAAGGAGCGTCCCTCGCACTGCTGCCCCAAAGCACGTGGGCAGCACCGCTTCAGCACTGTGCAACTGTCCCGCGTGTGTAGCGTTGTTATCAACACTGCGCAACTGACGCGTTTGTGAAACTTAGTAAACTACGCGTGTACTCGTATGTGTAGCACTGCTATGGTGATATCCAGCTACCACGTAACACGTGTTAGCGCTGCATAGCTACTACGTTTCACATGTGTGCTATTGTCTTAGCACTGCGCAACTACCTCGATGTGTGATACAGCCGTCACACAAAATGTGTGTAGCACTACTTTACCACTACACAAATGCAACATAACAGATGTGTAGCACTGTAAAGCATCAGCAGTGTAATCAGCACAACATTGTAGTCCTTATTTTCTATTTATTTGTTCATTTATCTATTTACTTTGTTTTCTTTATTTATATATTTATCTATTTTGCCTCGGTGGCAGTTCTTGTATATTTGATTCAGTCGAAGACCAGAAGATTTTATCTTTTTTCAGTCTCGATCGATGTATTTTTTTTTCTTTCTTTCGGGTACACTGTTCACCTGAACAAAGTCTTTTGGTCTTAGGATGAACAAATATCTTTGGGATATGCCACCGCGGTGAAGTCATTAGGAGAATGTCCTTCTCAAATCTGTGGACGCTTAATCAACACCAACAACAACTCTTACGCTCACAACACAAACAGAAGTTATAAATCTCCAGAATTCGCAAGTTTCTAATATTAGGAACGAGAACACATAATAGGGAGACAAATGTCGTTATTGTTGTTGTTATAAGATGTAGTTTAACCAGCGTTGCTATCCTTGCCGACAACCCCGTTTCGCTGTTGTGGGTTGTCTTCTATTTCGTATGTTGGCTTAGTCGAGGGTACTCATAGTTTAGTCCTTAATCTTCTTTTCTATAGGAGGCTGTGAAGAGGTGAAAGAAGTAGTGGCATTTTGTCACTCAAATTTGAGTGTAAGATCAACATTGTTTGAGGGGGTAAATGGTATTCATAATTTAGTTAATATTTCTCTTTTCTATAGGAGGTTGTGGACAGGTGCAAGAAGTTGTGGCATTTTGTCACTCAAACCTGAGTGTAGAATCAACACTGTCTGGTGGAGTACATGGCAGCATCAGGTAGTTGATGCTGTGTGTTGTTATGTCAACTGGGTAGTATAACTGTACGTATCATATCGTGAGGGGATCTTCACTGTGGTAAATGAGGGAAAAGACATTTCCCGTCATGAAACGGTCATATGTGATGCACGAATCTTCTGTTCTTGCTACAAAGAAGGAAACTCCTTACAGCTGAATAAAATCGCCTGGCGGTAGCCAGACTGTCAGGCACAGTGCCACTTGTTAAGTAAAGAGGCTGAGAAAGTTGTCAATGACGAGAGATATTGGAAGGAAGCGTGTTCAATGGTGCGGAGCACGCGATGAAGATGAATTAATCCAGCTAATTAAGATGTTTATGCTTCCTCTATGCTCGAGAATTTGTGTCCCCTGGTTCCCTAATCTAAATAAATAAGTCGTTTGTCAGTTACTGGTTGTAATGTTGACAAGAATAGGATTGCTCATGTTTTTTTTTCACTTTTGAACCAATAAAGAAAACAAAACAAAACATGACACTAAAGAAAAAATAGAATTACTGCCAAATCGAACCAAACAGAACAAGATAAAACGGAGCAAATAATTAATAACAATAATAATAATAATAATGATAATAACAATAATAATAATAATATTAATACTAATACTACTACTACTACTACTACTAATACTACTACTACTACTACTACTACTACTACTAATGATAATAATAATAATAATAATAATAATAATAATAATAATAACAAAAAATAATACTAATAATACTAATAATAAATAATAATAATAACAACAACAACAACAACAAGAATCCTGTTTAAAAGTTTCGAATAAATTCAGTTTTTTGTGTTTTTTCTTCTGTACACAGAAAAGCACTTTGTGGATTTTACTCTCATTTGCTACAGACGATTTCATTTGCATGTGACACGGGGAACTGACCCGAAGTCCTCCTCCAGGCCCCCACCCCCCCCGCCCACCACCACCACCAATTC
>NC_134803.1:55809619-55824619 GCF_046742065.1 Oratosquilla oratoria | reverse complement strand
AATAATAATAATAATAATAATAATAATAATAATAATAATAATAATAATAATAATAATAATAATAATAATAATAATAATAATAATAATAATAATATGTACTATGTCGTCATAATGATTGGAATAACATTTCTCCAGCTTTTCACCCCCCGTGCCACCCTTTTCACCATATATCAGAATATCATTCCTAATATCCATTTTATAAACGTGGCTTGTATTCATCTTTATCGTTAATACAATCTCTGACGTTTAAAAAGGGGAGATGACCTGTCGATCATGTACTATCGACTGCACTTATAATTGATACACTGGTTGGAAAGAAGCCCGTGACAAGAGTAAATGTGGCAACAGTGTGTTTGTTTACACGGTAGTGAGTGTGAATTGGTCGGAGCAAACACCATTATAATGACCATTTTACTATTTTCGGAATTTCTCACTGTATATGTGAAGTTAATATGGTGTGTATGTGTACAGATATGACAAATAAATCATCATTGACCAATATCAACAGCGTTCAAGTGGTGGTTGGTGACGAATAACGTGGATGGGCACCTGGTGCTTGACTAATATAGGAAGATCTGTGCATGTGAATCCGTATTTTACTATGGAAAGCACAGGGCTAGGACACTGTAAACGGTTTGAGACGTGTGGATGTGGCGTAAATGCATTTATTTTTTTATGAGTATCTTTAATAATTTTTAGCTAATCGTGACCAAAATCTTCTCTCAAGTCTGCCTACCATAGAAATTTGATCCACACATACTCTATTTCCTAAACCCACACTACTCCTCACCAATTATTCCAAATGTTCCTCTCCTACCTCTCTATTAAAACCCTTACATATGCCTTTCCAACTACGCTCTACAAACTGATCCCTCTAAAACTACTACATTCACATTTGCCCCCTTTCCCTTGTAAAGCGGAACTATACCGGTGCTTTTCCAGTCCTCAGGCACACTCCCCTCACTTAAGCACACATTAGACATCACTAGATGATCCATTATAACCTTTTCTTCCTTTTTTAGACACTGCATGGCGTCCATCCAACCTAGGTGCCTTACCAGCTCTCATAAATTTCAAACCTCCTTGCATCTCATCTTTTCCTATATCTCTTTAATTTCCTCCCATATCACAGTCACTTTCTTGGCTCCTTTCACTGTCACAATCTATCTCTCCTTAGTATCTTCCATATTCAACAAATCTCTGAATTATTTCTCATCTTCGCCTCACCACCCTCCGGTTCATTAATATCTGTCCATTTGCACTTTTCACCTTTTCTTCTCTACCCGACTCAATCCCCCTCACTTTCTTAACTTTTTCTGTTATAAACCTACCCCATTTTACTCGTACGTCTACTCTTATCTTTGCACCCTTTATGTTTCGTTTTTCTCTTCTATACTTTGCAACCAATCCACATATGCCTTCTTTTTCTCATCTACTTCAGTGCAAGGCGTTGTGAGATTTGTCTGCATTAGTGACAAGGACTAGGAAGCACTAACACAGTAAGCGGGCGTAGTGTACTGCCTTGGCTGTTTAATTTGTGATACAGATTAGATAGGGGGAACGCAGAAGAAAACCATAACCAGAGTAGATTGACAAAAACAGGCGGTCAGAAACAAAGATACAGCTTCAGCATTATACAAACACGTCACCGAACACCAACACAGCATAGATTGGGAAGGAGTGAAACCCATTCACAAAGCCAACACCAAGAAAAAAAAATACTATTCTTAGAAGCCTAGTCGACCAAAGAAGACAGCATCAATAGATGCATAGATTTAATCTCAGTTTACCTAGGGACAAGGAACATGACGCAGCACGATACAGGTGTATTAATTTTTCACCATTATTTGTATAATTAATTCCATGTGTGCGTAATCGTAGATGTGCACGTATGTGTGTATATAAGGATGTTTTTTGCATGCGTGTATATGTGAGAAACTTAATACATTTTTGTTCGTGTCTGTGTGTATATTTAATTTGGATTTAATTATGTTAATAGACCCTTGGTAGGGAATGAACACGGCACAGCCCAACCGAGTACTTCCTTTCCCAGGTAAAGTCGTTAATTTCCACAACCGAAAAATTAATTCCAACACAGAAATTAGTAAATAGTTATGTTCCCATTAGGTATAAATGTTTATATTCGTAGTTGGACATATGTGGATGGGTTGGTATGCGTGTAATTAAGTATATATGTGGGAGCATATGAAAACATGGAGATAAACGCTTGTAGATAGTATTAATTGGAAAAGAAAAATGCCAATGGCACATGGTAGAGGAACAAGGAACGCCTCGGCGGTACATCTCCCGTCCCAGTCCCAGCAGTGGGCAATATAAACAACTTGTGATCTCTGTATTCTATGGCACCCCTGAAGACGGGCCTAGGACTAGGACGTACACATAGCGCAATAAACATCCCTCATCGATTCCAGTACATACGCTTCTTTTACAATGTGGTTCCTAGACACTTCCTCACACACATTTGACACACACACACACACACACACACACACACACACACACACACACACACACACACACACACACACACACATATATATATATATATATATATATATATATATATTTATGTATATATATATATACATACATACATACAAGATTCTGGGACTGATTGTACGATCCTTTGATTTTTAAAAGTCCATCTATCATGAAAAAGCTATATCAATCGTTAATTCGATCTCATTTGAAATATACTTTTCCCGTATGGTCACCGAATTTCATTAAAGACAGATTTAAAAAAACACAACGGCGAGTCACAAAACTGATTCCAAATATCAGAAATAAGTCACACGAAAATCGACTAAAACATGTGAATTTATTTTCCTTTAAAAAGAGTATTGAAGCTATACACAATAAGATAATTAACAGTGAATCCTCTTTAGCCTTCAACCTCATATGTCTACATATTATGTATATGTATGTATGTATTATATATATATATATATATATATATATATATATATATATATATGCATGCGTGTGTGTGTGCGTGCGTGTGTGCGTGTTTGTATGCGTTTTATGTGTGGTATGAAATTTGTGAATGGTTGTATTTGAGTAAATTTCTGAGAATCGTCTGGCGACAGTTTGAATAGTGCAAAGGTTGACCGAGATGTGAGCAACTCCCTCTCGAAAGAACATTTTTTTTAGTTTAATAAAAAGCTAGACACAGGCGCAACGAATGTAGAAAACGTAAATAACTGACATTATTTATGACGTCACTTAGTCTACACTGTATATCTAAAGGTATCAAAATCCTGGAGAAATCTATATATGTACATCTGTCCTCAAGTAATGTAGAAATAGAACACAAAATTATACAAAATATTTATAGAGAAGCGTAAAGAAAGGAAACACTCAGAGAGAGAGAGAGAGAGAGAGAGAGAGAGAGAGAGAGAGAGAGAGAGAGAGAGAGAGAGAGAGAGAGAGAGAGAGAGAGAGAGAGAGAGAGAGAGAGAGGTGAGAAATAAAAGAGAGAGAGAGAGAGAGAGAGAGAGAGAGAGAGAGAGAGAGAGAGAGAGAGAGAGAGAGAGAGAGAGAGAGAGAGAGAGGTGAGAAAGATAGAAAAAAAGAGAGAGAGAGAGAGAGAGAGAGAGAGAGAGAGAGAGAGAGAGAGAGAGAGAGAGAGAGAGAGTGAGAGAGAGAGAGAGATTGTGTTCCTAAAACAACTGGCAACATGATCTTCTTAAAAACGATATCCGTTAGACAGTTTGTGTACCAGTGTTCACATATACAGTACACTGACCACTGTATCCACGTACCCGGATACCTGGGACCGTACACAGTGGTATGCCAGTAGATGAACATACCAACACATAGCGGCAGGTGAAGTTACCAGTATCTAACTGTACCAAAGGATGAACTACCAAAACATATTGAAACATTTTTTTTTTCTTTTAGCGTTCCAAGACTTGCAACCAATAGACCGGCTGAAGTTGACACCAGACGATACAAGACACAAACAAGCCCCAACTACGTACTACCGTAAGACGCACTTTGCAGGTAGGCAGGACCTGCTACCAGTTACCTTACTCGATACCATCCAAACTCGATAATCATTGATACCAAGGAACTCAGGACTGCCCGACAGGTAGGGTGAGAGTCCAGGCGAGGTCCCAAGACCGGAATCAGATAACAGTCTAACCGCGCACTTAAACTAAATCAACTTAAAATGCCAGGATTCAAGTGCTGGACAACCATTTTCCTTGAATTCCTGGCCGTACCTTGTCGGGCCGCGCGTGCCTTTCTTCCACGCAACCACCTCGCTCTACGAACCTGGAAAAAGTGATTCACCCGCGAATAGTACAAATTGTATGTAAATCAGTGCGATAGCTGTTTGATATTGCGGTATTCCGGTCTGAGATACATGACATCCGACTTTATTTTTCTCATTAGATGTAGGCGGGGAACAAGACAAAACATCAACGTGGTTAGCGACACGAAATAAAGCGAGGTAGGTACCGCCATCGGGTCTAGCAGACAATGGCCAGCTTCATACAAAGCATGTAGAATCTTAAATGTTATTCCGTCCGTTGGCTTACAAAGACCAAAACGTGTTAGGTGTAGCGTTATGTCGTATTTAGATATTCATTCATGGATGGGCAGTATGCATGTGCTTGTGTGTGTGTATACGAGACAATGATAATACATTCAAGAAGTTGACTGTGTGTATATCGCGCAGAGTCGTCGTGAACTCAGTTGTCCAAAGGTTGGCTGGCGGGGGTACGATAATCGCCCAGGCATTCGTCACGCCTTGCAGAATGTGTATACACAGAGAAATTTACGATATAACTTCTGAGTTTGTATTTTACGAAAGCGGTGATGCAGGTTGAATGAGCGGTGGGGGGAGGAGGGGGAGGGGGGGAGGGACTGTAGGAGAAGGGGGGGGAGGTGAGGGGAAAGGAGATTTCTGCTTAGGCATGTCTATACTTTCGTCTGAGGTGTTAAGAGGTCTGCGGAGTACGTGTTACGAAATTTCTACCAGGTTAATGATACTTGCATGTCCAAACTTAAGTCAAGGTATCTTTGTACTTCAACAATCCTTCATTTTACGACGTCTTGTGTTGAATCAGTATCAGTTTGAAACGAAAATGTATTTACACTTGACGTTATGGCATCTGCGACAAAAGTCGTTGGCGTTTTGCTGCTTTTGTGTTGTTGTTGCACTGCGCGGCAACGGACGTTATAGATTTTGTTCTTTAAGCTAAGAGCCACCTCGACGCAACAGGCTGGTGTCTATCTCGAAACACCCCTTAATCTAAGGGCATAATTCAGTGTTATCGTTACGGCTGACACCAAACGATTTTATTCAGAAAAGTGGCGGGTTCCAGCGAGCAAGGGACGCTAGACCACGCGTCGGACCTCGCCATGACGTATGTGTTCAACTCTGGGAGTTGTGACGCCTGTGATTACGCTTTTTGTCACTCAGGCGAGAGTCGTTGCCGGAGATCCCGGTGTTATACACACCGGGTGCGTGCTACCGGTGTCGGATGGTGATAAGTAACAAGCGTTTTGGGATGGTGAAAACACCAACGGTTATAAATCGTCTTGCTGGTGGTGCATCCGTGGTGTGTGACTGTTAGTAAAGATGGCGGTAGTAGCAGGAGAAGTTATATATTTATTTTGAGGTGCAAGTGATAGTAAAGATAGGGGGATATACATGGGACTATCAGTGTTAATATAGTTTATCATGTACTTGTGCGTGATCCACCACGGTCTTGGATCACGTGTTGGATTCGTGATCGACAGCTACTGCCCTTCCACTTGAGAGCTCAGAGTTCATTTGTGGCCCGATGTTGTGACCTTGCACAGACACAGACGCACACACACAAACACTCACAAACACTCACACACACACACGCACACACACACACACACACACACACACACACACACACACACACACACACACACACACTAGAGTTGGAGTGTCCTATCGCAGTGTGGTGTTGCTGAAAATTTCAGCCCTGGGTGGGACGCAGGGTTGAGTTTGTATATATAAATGAATAAATAGATAAGTACAACTAAATTAGTATAAGTCAAATATATAGAGTGCATACGTATATTCAATATATATATATATATATATATATATATATATATATATGTGTGTGTGTGTGTGTGTGTGTGTGTGTGTGTGTGTGTGTGTGTGTGTGTGTGTGTGTGTGTGTGTGTGTGTGTGTGTGTGTGTGTGTGATGGTTAGTTTTCAAGGAATGAGTACAGTACTTAGAAGCTTGTCTTTTATTTATTCATTTATTTATTTATTTATTTGTCTATTTCTTTGTTAATTCCTTCGACCATACGCGCTATGAAAATTTCATGCGGGAGAGTAATATCTGTCAATCACGAAAGCACGCGATGCAAGATTTTGTCACATATATACGATCACACACATACACACACACATACACATGCACACAAATACATATACATGTTTTATACATGTATTACATATACCGGTACACTATGCATACACATATGATTCTACTCATATGATTATATTTATTCATTTGCTCATGTTTACAAAATTATTATCTATATGTCTATTCAGTAATCTTAATAATTCGTTTATATTTTTTATTTTTTCTATGTATTCTTCGTTGTGGCAACTACTTCATGACCTATCTCAAGAAGTTATATCGTCTTTGTGAAAGGATGAAACAATTTCCAGTCCGTATTTTTATGTAAATATAAATGATTCAGGATTAGAAAAATAACAAGTAAATCACATCAAATAATAACAAACATAAAAACAGGCCGAATGAATATACAAGTATATAATTAGTATACAAATAAACATGTAAAGAAAATGTAAATAATTGAATACAACAAATGAATTAATTAAATGTAAATCTATACAGGTAAATAAACAATTAAATAAAAAGAGTGATTTTTCCCCAGAAATCGTTGGAAGTGAACTATGATTTCTAGGACATAGACAGATCACGTTGGTACTGATGATTGATAATATAATCTTCCTTACCCTTGCGAGTGTGCATGACTGCTTGTTCATTAATGCTTCTCTAGACTCTGAGTTGTCTTAGTTCAACACAACGTCAGCATTTCAAGTCTTGAATGCTCCATGTACCTTACATCGACAGTGGGCAACGTGCATGTATGCTTTTGTGTGTGTGTGTGTATTCACCTTGGTCTTTAGATCACGTGCTGGACTTGTGATCGACAGCTATTTCCCTCCCGGAAGAGAGCTCAGAGCTCGTATGACCGATCTATGGGTAATGCTGTGACCTTACACGCATGCCCCCCCTCAAACTTCCTGCCCACGAGAGTTGGAGTAACGACTCTAAGCGCAGCGATACTGAAATTATTTCAGCCCTTGGCAGGATTCGAACCCGGACCGCCGTAGTGACGGTCAGGGACTCTATCAACCGCGCCACCGAGTCGAGTGTGCGTGTGTGTGTGTGTGTTCAAGTGTGTGCGTGCGCATGTACATACGTACATGTATTTGCTATCTATAAGTTTGTGTTCAGACATACGTTCTCAGAAACAATCATCCACGCACATGTCCACGTGTGTACGTGTGTGTGTGTGTGTGTGTACGTACAGACGTGTGCGTGTGAGTAGCCTTGTTCATGGGGAATGTCTGAGAATGAGACAGCAAAGATGGCCTGGCTTTATAAGTGCAAAACACGAACGGACTGGACCAGAGGCCAAGAGCCAAGCCAACCAGCCAACCAGGGACCGTTGACGGTGACATAAGTGGCACGGGGGTCCGCCGCCACCACCACCACCACCACCACCGCCACCACTACGAGGAACGACATCAGCCACCTCCAACGCTGCCCTACGCCAGCACAAGCCTTCAACTATAAATCACAAGATCTCGTACTTCATTTCTCCCGATTATTATTTCCTCGTGTTAGTTTAACACGTGTTCTGGCCCTTGTTTTTTCCAAACCTAGTCCCCTCCGTGTTTTACACTCGAACGAGTGAACGCTTTTATTTAGGATCCTCTCGTCGTAAGCTCAACTCCCATTCACTCGTCCAGCGAGAAATTTTACTTTCACATTCAGTTTGCTCGCTGCCTTCAGTCCCACACCCACCTTTCGACCCTATCCCAGTTCTTCTTCTGCTTACCTACACTTTCAGTTTTCTTGTTCACTTCTTCTACTACTTTACTTTCGGCTCTAGTTTCTCTTTTCTTGTCATCATAACTCTTTCTCGGTCAATCTTTCTCTCTCTCTCTCTCTCTTTCTCTCTCTCTCTCTCTCTCTCTCTCTCTCTCTCTCTATATATATATATATATATATATATATATATATATATATAGTTGCCTTCCAAAATCCTCCCCAGTAGACATTTGCCCACCCTTCTTATTTTCTTTTGTTCCTCGATTGTGAACTAATAATGTCCTTCATCCAACCAATGGTTCCATCTTATCCTTAACCTTTCCTGCTCCCAGACATTTGGTCCACTTTCTCCTTAACCTTTCCTAATATTAAGTAACCCCCTTCCCCTACCTACCTTCTCCCTTCCCTCTCCCCGTTCCCCCAGTTCTTCTTATTTAATCTCAGTCATGTGCATTACGACAATGTTCTTGAAAAATATGTAACAAGCGAAACGTCGTACAAATACAATAAAGGCTCCGTCCTAACTTGTGTTTATTTTGGTCGTAATAGACATAAGTTATTTTCACCCAAAACGTGTTTTTACACTTCCTGGTACCAGTGCACACACAACCAGGTTCACCTTAACTGGCAGGAAAGTACATACATACATACTGTACATATATACATACATACACACATATACCAAAGGCTCTTTTCCCCCTTACACGGGTGGTAGCCAAAAGACAAAGGCACAGAAACCATTCCCACCCATTCCATCCCCTACATATCCCATTCCCCTGTACCCTCTTGGCACCTCCTGGATGACGGGTCATCCTTGCATCTTGTACACAACCCTGGGTCAGAAGCAGTGTCGCAAGACACAGCACATCCACAGCAAAGCCGCCTCAGGAAAGTATCTCAAACTTATTCTACTTCACGGTTCTTATATACTCCAAGTAGAGAGTTCACTATGGTTAGACAGGTTGTGATTGGCTGATGTCGCCAAGTATACCACTATGCGTTGTCTGTTCTCCTATTGGCTGGCGGGCGTCGTCAGTCGTGATCTCGCTTTCACAAGGGATCTCTTCAAACTGGGTAGTATTCTGAGGTCCTCAAGTTGCACATTCGTATTCGGTAATGATTATTTTATGTAAAGAGCTTTCGGGATTTCCTTACCAAAAACTCCATCGAATCAGTAAATAGCTACAACGATAAGAAGTTAAAAAGACTACTTAGTGGTTATAGAGACTTCATTCAGAAATTTACTTTAATCAACCCTCCTTTGTCCCATATGTTTTGTCTCATCAAGACCCACAATTGTAACAATCCTGTTAGACCTATCATTTCGCTATTATGACCTGGTTCTTGTAATCTCTCTAAATGGTTAGCAACTATTCTTATTTGGAAAAATCTCATTTAATAAATACTTCTGATCTTTTAGATAAACTTAATCCTGTTCAACCAGATTATATTTTTACATTGGTTAACTTCGATATAGACCCTTTATTTATAAAGATTCTTTTATGTGATTTTTTTTTTTTTAATATATGAATAACTTGCTCCTCGGCAGTTTCACGTTTAAAAGTGTCCCATAATTCTTTTGGGTCCTCAAAAATACCAAAAATTTCAAACCGATTAGAGATTGCTACCGAATGACTTCTGGGCACACGCATTATCCCTGAGTTTCGCCAGATGAATTCCAGTTAGGTTAGGTTCCAGGATTCCCCTGGACTTGATAGGCAGTCTGAGTGTTTCGCCCATAAGTCTATGATCGGTCCCAAAGAAACCCTGGAATTCTGTAGGATCTTCCAACGAGTGCTAACAAGAATATGATCGAATATGATCGATCTCGTTGGCCACACCTCTGGCATTACTACACCACTTCTATTGGTGTGGCTCTCGTCTCTGGAACCAAGAACCGCCAATCCTCAACTTTCTGGACTTCGCAAAGTTCAGAAGGAGAGAACTATTTATGTTCCCGGTTCCAGAACCATGGAGGCCGATACATAGCTAGCTTTGTCGGTGCCAGTAACTGTATTGAAGTCGCCCCAAAACATAAGTGTGTCTCGTGGCGTGTACTGGTTAACTATATATTCAAATTTGGCGTAGAAGATCTCCTTGTATATGTACACGTATATATATATATATATATATATATATATATATATATATATATATATATATATATATAATATATATATATAACTTGTCACGTGCTAGCTCAGGTTCGAGTCCTTGGCCGTACCACTTTTCAGTTTCAGCATGTTGGCCTCCTCGTCTCTCGATGTTGATGGCTTAGAATTAAAGGGTGTTGTGATTGATATAAATGTATATCTGTTTAATGGGACCCATTCAGTGTTGTACACACACATATATATACACATATATATATATAATATGTGTGTGTGTGTGTGTGTGTGTGTGTGTGTGTGTGTGTGTGTGTGTGTGTGTGTGTGTGTGTGTGTGTGTGTGTGTGTGTGTGTCTGTGTGTGTGTATTAAATCAAATGTAATTACCTAATTGCAGTATACAGGAAGGCAGCAATGCTCGTGGCGGTTCTGCCTCTTCCTCCCCAATTACCATACTTAGCCTCAAGTTCATGCATGGTGTCAACTAGAAATATATCCTTATTTTCCAATTACCATTCTTAGGTTTGGATTCGTGTATTGTTTCACCTTAGGCTATACTGCCTTCTAAGCTATTCTATATATCTATGAATCTGTATGGAAAGCTATATTTCTTCATAGCCTTTTGACATTTAGTCTTTCTCAATTTGTTTTTATGGCCTCTTACAGCCTTCTCCACCATAATCAAGAGATCTCTTCTGTCAATGCAGTCTATCCCCCTCAGCGACCTGAATACTGTAATCAAGCTGCCTCTTTATCTTCCAACTTTCAATGTTGTCAAATATTTCCTCATATGACTTATATCCCTGGGTGGGAACCAGATTGGTTGTCATCTTTTGAATTGCCTCGATCTTGTTTATGCCTTTCACTCTGTGTGTGGACCATACCACCGGGGCATATTCCAGTCTTGAACGAATCAGGGATTCTATGAGGATTTTTTCCTATTATCTCCTCGTCCATATAGTGAGAATACACGTACACGTTCTTCAGCAAACGTATCCCAAACAATCTAATGTCTGTCCGGTTATAAGCTATGTGTGTGTGTCTGCGTTTCAGTTTCAGCACACATTTCCTTCCCCCGTCCCGTCCGCAGCACGAGCCGAAATAGCAGCGACAGCAGAAAAACAGAAGCAGGAGGAGGTGCAGGAACAGTAGGAGGTGCAGAGCTCTAATTTTTGATTGACTTAAGGCCTTTTTGCGTCCTTGGATTGTGTCGAGATGGGCTGCTGCTGCTGCTGCTGCTGCGGTGGCCGGGGCCTGTCAGGCATGACATGAGCCGCCGAGCACGGGTGGCTCGCCGGGCTGAGAGGCGAGAGAGTGATTGAGCGAGGGAGAGAGGAGAGGAAAGGATAAGAGAAGGGAAGAAGAGAGGAGAGAAGAGAATAGAAGAGAAGAGGAGGAGAGGAAATGAGAAAAGAAGAGAAAAGAGGAGACAAAAGAAAAGAAGAGAAGAAAAGAGAAGAGATGAGAAGAAAAGAGGAAGAGAGGAGAAAAGAAGAGAAGAGGAGAGGAGAGAAGATAAGAGAAGAGAGGAGAGAAGAGGAGGGGAGAAGAGAGAAGGGAAGGGAAGAGAAAAGAAGAGGAGAGGACAGATGAGATGAGAGGAGAAGAGAGGAGAAAAGAAGAGGAGAGGACAGATGAGAAGAGAAGAGGAGAGGAGAGAAGAGCGGGTGGGGAGAAGTTGAGTCCATGAGATATAGGACATAGGTCGGTGTTAATAGGGTTGACTCTTTTCTACCCACTGGTGCTGCCGGGCACGGGGGCTAACGGGCCCAGCCAGCCAGTTGGCTTTTCTTTCTCTTGTTGAGGAGGTGGTGGTGGTTAGGTTGGCGGTGATTATAGTGGTGCTGGTAACAGTAGTGGTGATGGTGGTAGTGGTGCGGTGGTAGCACTGCTAATGGTGGCAGCAGTAGTAATGGCGATGGAGGCAGTGATGATGGTGTAGGTGTTGGCGATGTTAATAATGGTGTGGTGTTGGTAATGGTGTGGTGGTGGTAATGGTGTGGTGTTGGTAATGGTGTGGTGTTGGTAATGGTGTGGTGTTGGTAATGGTGTGGTGTTGGTAATGGTGTGGTGTTGGTAATGGTGTGGTGTTGGTAATGGTGTGGTGTTGGTAATGGTGTGGTGTTGGTAATGGTGTGGTGTTGGTAATGGTGTGGTGTTGGTAATGGTGTGGTGTTGGTAATGGTGTGGTGTTGGTAATGGTGTGGTGTTGGTAATGGTGTGGTGTTGGTAATGGTGTGGTGTTGGTAATGGTGTGGTTAGTAATGGTGTGGTGTTGGTAATGGTGTGGTGTTGGTAACGGTGTGGAAGTGGTAATGTTGTGGTAGTACTAATGGTGTGGTAGTGGTAATGGTATGGAAGTAATAATGGTGTGGTGGTGGTAATGGTGTGGAAGTGGTAATGGTGTGGTGGTGGTAATGGTGTGGTAGTGGTAATGGTGTGGTGGTGGTAATGGTGTGGTAGTGGTAATGGTGTGGTGGTGGTAATGGTGTGGTAGTGGTAATGGTGTGGTGTTAGCAATGTTGATGGTGGCAGCAGTAGTAATGGCGATGGAGGCAGTGATGATGGTGAAGGTGTTGGTGATAGTGGTACAAGGGGTGATGGTCGTAATGGTGGGAGTAATAGTAGTTTTAGGGACAGTGATGGTGGTTTAGGTGTTGACTGTGAATCGAATAAGATTTATCAGTTTGCCCTGAACCATCTTATTTACAAGAAATCATCTCCTATATTCTTAACTATACATTTATTACACCATCTTACCTCTCCTCTCCTCGTTTCCATAATCCTCTCTCTCTCTCTCTCTCCTTTCCTCTCCCCGCCCTTTTCCTTTCTCCCTTATCCAAATGGTATCTAGATGATTTCCTTCGGAAAACATCCTTATAACCTGTGCATGCCCACCTTACACACACACACACACACACACACACACACACACACACACACACACACACACACACACACACACACACACACACACACACACACACACACACACACACACACACACACACACACACACACACACACAAATAGAAAAAAAAAAAAAAAAAAAAAAAAAAAAAAAAAAAAAAAAAAAAAAAAACAGAGAACCCCCA
Source organism: Oratosquilla oratoria (assembly GCF_046742065.1). NCBI lineage: Eukaryota > Metazoa > Arthropoda > Malacostraca > Stomatopoda > Squillidae > Oratosquilla > Oratosquilla oratoria. Next base: position 55,811,308 of record NC_134803.1, on the reverse strand, counting down.
CGTATACAGGACATGAAGAATTGGCCCCTTGCACAATCTCCAGGATTCTGCCCGTGCTGCTGCTTGCCTTGGGGCGTCCCCGATGCGAATCATTCCTGCACGGCGCGCAGGAGGAACCAGCAGAGGCAGAAGAAGAAGGACGTATATGCAACAACAGGAAGACACACAAGCAGATGCCTCTTTAGCAAGGAGAGCAGGAGGGGAAGAAGAGGGAGGGAGAGAGAGAGAGAGAGAGAGAGAGAGAGAGAGAGAGAGAGAGAGAGAGAGAGAGAGAGAGAGAGAGAGAGAGAGAGAGAGAGAGAGAGAGAGAGAGAGAGAGAGAGAGAGAGAGAGAGGTGGAGGGGGGAAAAGGGATGGGAAGTGGAAGCGAAGGAAAATCAACGTGAAGAAGAAAAAGGGAATTAGTAAGAAGTAATTGAGGAAGTAAAAGAAAGGAAGAAGGAAGAGAGGAGGAGGGAGTGGAGGAGGAGAAGAGAAAGAAGAAGAAGACGAAGAAAAAGAAGAAGAAAAAAAGAAGAAGAAGAAAAAGGAGTAGAAATGAACAAGAATGAAAAGGAGAAGGAGCAGGAAGATAAAAAGGAAAAGGAGAAAAAAAAGGAGCACAAGACGAAGAAAAAATGAAGAAAAAGGTGACGATAAAAAAACGGAGAAAAAAGAGGAGGAAGAAGAACAATGGAAGAAGAAGAACGAAAAAGGATCCGTCGTCACTGTCACTATCTCCAACACCACCACAACCACTATCACCACCATCACCTCATCCACAATAGAAGAAGAAGAAGAAGAAGAAGAAGAACGGAAAAGGTTCCGTCGTCACTGTCACTATCCCCAACACTTCATCCACAATAGAAGAAGAAGAAGAAGAAGAAGAAGAAGAAGAAGAAGAAGAAGAAGAAGAAGAAGAAGAACGAAAAAGGTTCCGTCGTCACTGTCACAATCCCCAACACCACCACCATCACCACCATCACCTCATCCACCACCAATACCACCATCTCAACCACCACCACCTCATCCACCACCACCACCACCGCTGGCCCTCAATCACCCCACCGTCGCTACCACCTACCAAATATTGATGATAATAATGAGAATAATGAAGATGGAGAAGATATAATGATATTAATAAGAGCCACACTCCAAGCAGATTCAAGCGTCTCTCTTTCTTTGCTCTCTTCTTGCTCTCTTTCACCGGACACTATTATGTTCATTAGTTCTGGCTTATTGCTTTCGCCCCTGAGATCCAAGAGTCCAAAAGAGCAAGAGCTCTTCCACCGGGAGCTCTCAAACACCTGAATCTTCCTTCGTCTGTCTTTTGTTCACGGAATTATGAGGCACAGGCTTCTGGAAACAGCTCCACCGCCGAAGAAAATCGTCTGGCATCCACTATATATATATATATATATATATATATATATATATATATATATAGATATATTATCAACCATAATAGACTTTAATTCTAAGCCATCAATATCGAAAAACTCGCGGCCGTACCACGTTTCAATTTCTGCATGTTGGCCTCCGCGAGTCTCTCGATGTTGAGGGCTTAGGATTAAAGTATATTGGTGTTGATAAAAATGTATATCTGTTCACTAGTACCCATTCAGTGTTCTACATATATATATATATATATATATATATATATATATATATATATATTTATATATATATATATATATATATTTTATATAT
>NC_134803.1:55779619-55804619 GCF_046742065.1 Oratosquilla oratoria | reverse complement strand
AAATCGTCCTTTGTCAGCCATGATACCATTTACAAAGGTTTCCGCTGGATACAATTACATGACGCTAACCACCACATTTTCGTAAGTTTTTCATCATGATGAAGGGGTGAAATGAATAAAATCGTCCTTTGTCAGCCATGATACCATTTACAAAGGTTTCCGCTGGATACAATTACATGACGCTAACCACATTTTTGTAAACTTTTCATCATAATAAAGGGATGAAATGAACAAAATCGTCCTTTGTCAGCCATAATACCATTTACAAAGGTTTCCGCTGGATACAATTCCCTTGACGCTAACCACCACATTTTCGTAAGTTTTTCATCATGATGAAGGGGTGAAATGAACAAAATCGTCCTTTGTCAGCCATAATACCATTTACAAAGGTTTCCGCTGGATACAATTGCCTGACACTAACCACCACATTATCGTAAGTTTTTCATCATTATTAAGGGATGAAATGAGTAAAATAGTCCTTTGTCAGCCATAATACCATTTACAAAGGTTTCCGCTGGATACAATTACATGACGCTAACCACCACATTATCGTAAATCTTTCATCATAATGAGGGGATAAAATGAATAAAATCGTCCTTTGCCGGCTGGAATACTATTTACAAAGGTTTCATTTTAGTAGAGGGATAAGATATGATAAATGTTTTCCTGTTCCGTAGTTTTGTCTTAAAACGAATGAGAAGCAGACCTTTCTCTCCATTTGGAAATCTCCAGAGTTCCTCAACTTTTCGCCCCGGAAGCTTTCGACTTTCGGAAGTTTTCGAGTTTTTGAGGATCCAAAGAGGGAAGACTCTCCAATCTGATTTTCGGTATATAAAAAAAAAAAAAAAAAAGCGTCATAAAGACCATGTGGCATACATGAATAACTTTATTCAACCTGACGACGGCTTTGTTCACCTAAACGTTGCCATCCTCGTTTCATGAATTGCGTCCAAATGAGGAGAAGAATCCTTGGTCCTTTCATTACTATTCACGACTGCCTACCCTCAGACGATTTAACTTATCTCATTCAACTCTTAATCTGGTACTCACGATTTACACATCATAAACGACGCCAGACATTTCTATTCTTTAAAGGACATCACAGGCTACACATAAATCCCTCCATTGTGATTTTTTTTCTCAAAATTTCCAATATTCGAATTATTTCAAAATTCAGAAAATTCAGGATGTCAGAAGCCACTTTTTGTCCAGATTCTGGGAGATTTTCTTCAGACGTCTTTGTCTCCAATATTGGAGAGTTCCGAATACTGGAGAGTTTCAAACAACGGCTAGTTCCATTGAAGGCAACGATGTGCGTTTACCCCAGTCACATTTCGCTACGGTTACACAAGTCAACGGAATGGTTGGATTTCGTCCAAGGTTGGAGGATTTGGTTAGTGTACCCGTAGCTTTTAAGCTAACCAAATCCTCCAACCTTGGACGAAATCCAACGAAATCGTTGGAATCCAACCATTCCATTGACTAGCGTTCCCGTAGCTTTGCATGACGTATTCTTGACCAACACCAGACGATTCTGCAATTTCCCAGACGAGAACCTCCGGACGGAAGATTCGAAGATTATTGACTTCTTAAGCCCAATTTTATGAACCAAAGAAATGTTTTTGGAAGGAAATCGTTGAAAAAATATACACAATAAAGAGAAAAACAAGACACTAATAGAAAATATGAAAGTGAAGAAGCACCCTGGAAGAGGCAGGAGTTGTAGTATCACCGGAACAAGAGCCAGAACACAATCCGGGTCGCTGGACTATTTTGTCTAGCCCCTAAGGCCTTCAGAACGACCCTCCCCCCTCCTCCTCCTCCCCCCCCCCCATCTCCGTTACCAAGATATCCAGGATCCTCCGGCATTGCTTCACGGCACCAGGAACGCTCCCATTTCGCCCCAGGATCTATAATGGATCGCATAGCTTGATCCACCCCCCACCATACCACCCCAGCACCAAAAATCCCCCATCCCCCAACTCCTTGCCCCCACAAGACCACCCGTGTCCCTGTCTTGGTGTCTGTGCGCCCGTTCGCAAAAAAAAAAAAAAAAAAAAAAAAAAAAAAAAAATTACAAGAACTCTATCATTTCATCAAATAGCTCCACGTACTAGGTGGCTTCGAATATCATTTTATTTGATTTGGTTTTTACTTTCAATTTTATTTTTTATTTTTTTCGTGTATCTAATGAGCAAGCCGGCGCGGGCAGAGAACCCAAATTATGATTAGGAGCTTCATTATGCCAAATAACTTTACAGTGTAGGCGACTTCAAACATGCACGCACATACATACATACATACATACGTACGTACATACGTGCATATATACATACGTACATACATACATAAATATATACATACATACATACATACATACGTGCATACATGCATACATACATACATACATACGTGCATACATACGTGCATACATACGTACATACGTGCATACATACATGTATACATGCATACATACATACATGCATACGTCCATACATACAAACATGCATACATACATACATATATACATACATACATGTATTGATTCATGCGTACATACACACACATACCGCAATCTCTTCTGACCTACCTCCTTATATTCTAATTCAACATTTCTCTCTCCTCTTTCTTGTTCCTCATACTCATCTTGAGACTCACGCTGACTTTCCTTAACTCTTATAAATTTCCAATTTTATTCTTACAAGTTGCATTTCTTTCCACGGGCTCCTAACTACCTTGCATCATTTGCTGAGTATGCAAGTTGGTCTTCAATACCTCTTCTATGGCACTGCTCCCATCTACCTACGCCTGATTTTTCACTTTTGTTCATCTTTGCATAAACATTCATCAGGACAACGCACACCCTCCGCTCAGGATCTCATTCTGTCTTCTTACTTATTTGCAAATATCTTCACTCGCTTCTTGCACATTCCTCATTCTTTTGCACTGTTCACTGTCCCAAATAGTTTATCTTTTCTTCATGGAGCTCCAAGTATCAGAGCTGGGCGCGTTCCTCGGTGCGTTCCTAGTTGCGTTCCGCATTAGTTTGGCTGCGGTTAGCGCCCCTAAACTATTAAAGCAATATAGGTGCCGGTATTGTGTGTGGCCTACCTTTTGGATATGGCCTACGAATTTTTTCTATGGTATATTATGTGGCCTACCGGACTTTTATTTCGGTATGAACCTCCTGTCTCTTAAGCTTTAATAGTTTAGGAGCGCTAACCGCGGCCAAATTGAAGCGGAATGCACCGAGGAACGCATCTAGGAACGCACAAAGGAACGCGCCCGGCTCTGTCAAGTATGCACATCGTTCCCCTAGACTTTGCTGCGCGCCTCTCAGTGTCACTGACTCTTGGTGGAGCAGGTCTTTGTGTGTTTAGTCGCTGTCAGGCGATTTTATCTAGATGTAGGATAATCCTCTCCCCCAAGAATTTACGCATCATAGCCTCAATTAATTCGAACATAGCTGTCCCTAGGCGATCTTATTCTGCTTAGGCACCCACCACCCTTTTGTTATGCATTCCGATGCTGTTAAACTGCACACGTTATACCATTGAATTCCTTATGAAGAAGATCACAACACCAAATAAACCAACCCTTCAAACAAAAACGTTTTAGATATTTTCTTAGTTATCTTATTCTTTCCCTAAAATGTGGACATACCCAGGCAAGGTGTCATCAAAGATAACCATTGCGTCCATTCTCAGGGACAATATAGAGGCGAAGCGTTAGGTATGGTAAAGGAGGGAGTTAAGAAGAGCTGTAGGAAAGTGGGATACCATCCGACCTAGTTACGGACCAAAAGGTCTCCTGTCAGCATGCTCCACCTTTGTAATCCTTTGTTAGAAACTGTCGGCATTCTTTGTATGAGTGCCCAGGTAGGGCAATACGGTAGAGCAATAAACTTGGTCAGAATTCCATCACCACCTAAAATATCTCCTTAAGAAAACGGTCTTAAATATCTTCAAATTTTCTCTATTTTATAAGCACATCAGTCCAGCAAAGGCACGGAACTTGGTCAGATAACCGGGATCACGTTGAATGGGTCAAAAAATAAAGTAACCCATTCTCTCAATGAGAAATGACGACACGGTCGGAGCGACCAAATGGCAACCCATCCTTCATCAAGTCACATAACTCAGCGAGCTTCGTGAAGTTCATCATCAAAGTTCAATACCACTTCTTAATTACATTCGTGACAATATATAAACCATCTCGGTTGTTCCCGAGCCCCAACTCCTCCTGCTGCTGCAGATGAAGGGAAATCATTTACCGTTAACAAGAACCGCCAACTCTTGACCGGGTTACCGGATTCGTTATGATAAGAGTTATATTTTCCTACTCAGAACTCAATAAACTAGAGAAGGTTAAATCACCTCACCATTTGGTTTACTGCTTCACCTGACAACATAATTACCTTCAACGATTACAGATTACAGACCACATGGCTTCGCACAAGAACCAGGTCATTACTGCAACAAAACATTTTTTTTTATTTTATTTACGGGAAGCCCCATGATACAGGAAGACCTCCTCAGGTGAGGCCAGGGTAGCTGGTGTCTTAGTTGCTTCGCGATGAGTAATCATGGCAAGACTGCGTCAAGGGAAGACTTAGATATAACAGAAATGACGAAGTAATCCAGTCGAACTCGCGGCTGGAAATCCGCTCCGATAGTTTAACTGGTAGACTATTACCATTCCATCTGCGAACCATACACACCACACACACACAAACACACACACACACACACACACACACACACACACACACACACACACACACACACACACACACACACACACACACCACACACACACACGTGGCGCTGTGGTTAGAGTTCTCGTCTGCCACTACGACGTTCCGGGTTTGACTCCCGCCCAGGGCTGAAATAATTTCAGTATCGCTTCGCTGCGGGGTGTTACTCCAACTCTCGCGGGCGAGGAGCTGGGTGTGTGTGTGCGTGTAAGGCCACAGCATTACCCATACATCGGTCATACGAGCGCTGAGCTCTCTTCCGGAAGGGAAGTAGCTGTCGATCACGAGTCCAACACGTGATCCAAAGACCATGGTAAATCACACACACACACACACACACCGTATCATATGAAACCAGACTCCATAACTAAAAGCAACTGATCAAAAAATATTTAGATTGACCAATAATCTATAAACATCTACGGGGTTGACTCAAAGGACGCCATTTTCAATCCCATTATTTACAATAGATTCCTTTACTCTTCCATCGAATTAAACGAGTGATGCAATACGATACTATCAACTAATCCTAGAGATATCTATTACTACCTAGAGAACCTGTAAATACACAACTGGGTCTTCTAGGAGCCCCTGCGGTCACGGGGCTCAATAAAGTATCGAAACAGGCCGGAGGGTTAGGGGAAGGGAAGGGAATGTATTGGTATGTATAGGTGTGGATAGGTTCTTTAGCCCGACCCTGAAGCGGCGAGGAGTTCCGTCTCTCTAACAAGTGGACTCCCCCTCTTCGTGTGACTCTATGATGACTCCCAGCTGATCCTGGGGAAGTGTTGACGGTAATAAAACAATTAAGACAACCAGGCTCCATCGCCCGTCACGTAACGCGGTGCCGGTCTCCCGAGACCCGATAGTTGCACCACCGGTAGGGCAGTAAATAGACCATTAAAGTATCTTTAACTAAGGATCAATAGAGCATTCATGGATTTAGGGAGACGGGACACGCGGGAATTAATTTCCTCGATGCGATCTCCGTGTATCTCTAACCAACCTACTCCCCCAAGACAGTAACTGCAAAGGAAACCAGGGCGGGATTGAGGTCTCGAAAAGAACGACCCCTTTGAGACCAGTACAACCCCAAACCTCAGCTCTCTATATTAAAAAAATAAAAGAAAAAATCGTCTGCCGGTAGCCACAAAAAAGTCCACACGAAGGGACCACGGTCTTGATGGGGTTGAACGTCTAATGGCGCCGAAGTCAGCGCGGCGTGAAACGATCCGACGTTCGAGCCTCGTAAAACGACCATACAATCTCTCGCCTGGGTCACATGGCTAAGGAGGAGGAGGAGGAGGAGGAGGAGGAGGAGGAGGAGGAGGATAAGGAAGAGGTGCAGGATCAGGAGGAGAAGAAGGAGGAGGAGGAGAAGGAGGAGGTGGAAGAGAGGAAGAATCTAAGTTGATGAGAAGAATCTGGAGGAAGAAGAGGAGGAAGAGGACGAGGAAGAGGAGGAGAAGAATCTATGTTGATGAGAAGGACGTGGAGAAAGAAGAGGAGGAGAAAGATTATGAAGAAGAAGAGGGGGAGAATCTGTGTTGATGAGAAGAAGGACGTGGAGGAGGAGATGAAGAATATGTACTGATGAGAAGAAGGACGTGGAGGAGGAAGAGGAGGAGGAAGAGGAGGAGGAGGAAAAGGGGAAGGATCTGTTTTGATGAGAAGAAGAAGAAGGGCGTGGATTTGGATTAAGATCAGAAGGAAGATCCTGTAACGATGAGCAGAACGATGATTAGGAGTAGGAGGAAAAGAAATTGAAGGATGTGGGGGTAAAGGATGGGGAAGGTGGAGAGGAAGAAGGAGGTAAAGGAAGAGGAGGAGGTAGAGGAGGAGGAAGAGGAGGAGGTAGAGGAGGAGGAGGAGGAGGAGGTAGAGGAGGAGGAGGAGGTAGAGGAGGAGGAGGAGGAGGAGGAGGAGGAGGAGGTAGAGGAGGAGGAGGAGGGTGATCCTATGTGGACGAGAAGGATGTGGAGCAGAAGGATGGGGGTAGGAGTAGAAAAAGGAGGAGTGTGGTTGGGGGGTGGGGAGGAAGAAGGAGGCAAAGGAGGAGGAGGAGGTAGAGGAGGAGGTAGAGGAGGAGGAGGAGGAGGAGGGTCATCCTGTGTGGACGAGAAGGATGTGGAGCAGAAGGAGTGGAAGGGGGGAGGGGTGGAAGAAAAATAATCTCAATTCCTGGAAAAGGGCAAGAACGGCCAATTCCATAACAGTCTGGATGACGAGAGGAAGTCGTTGGGGAGGCGAGTAATGGTTTTCAGATCAGCGTAGCATTACCCAGAAATGACCGAAACCGTATTAAATTGAACGATTCCCGATATCGGATATCGGGTGCCGGAATCTAAAATCTCGTTTTACCAAATCCGACCTTTTTTTTTTTTTTTTTTTTTTTTTTTTTTTTTTTTTTTTTTTTTTTTTTTTTTTTTTTTTTTTTTTTTTTTTTTTTTAGGAGCCTTAAGACCATTTCCATGTGTTCTTTACTTCACTGCCACCTGGTTCTCTCTTATATATATATATATATATATATATATATATATATAGATATATATATATAGCAGTATTTAACAAATGACACGTGAATATAATTTGCAGAAAAAAAACACTGGTAAATAAGAAACGTAGTACGAACGTTTTCCTTTGATGATGTCTTGAATAGAGCAAAACGATCGAACTACGTTTCTTATTTACCAGTGTTTTTTTATATATATATATATATATATATATATATATATATATATATTTACATATATGTATGAGGTACGGGGTCCATAGTTTTCAACAGATTCTCATAAAGGAGGTGGTACTTCCTAGCTTTCTCTTTGATGGCAGAGGATAAACGATCTAAACGTTGAATGTCGGATGCTTCCCTCAAGATTTTGTTTTACACATTGAGGACTTTTCTGTCCAAAACCCGATAGATTCTCATGCTCTTGAAATGGTCCCTCCATTGCCGAAGTAAATGAAAGATACCGAAAAGGTTGGACACTGACATTATGAAAAAAAATTGTCCTTTCATATCTATCACAAGATGCTGACTCCTCTATTCAAGTTAATCTAGAAGAAAAAAAAATCTTCAACATGTGCTAAGCTTTCAATGGCAAAATATCGTTAGGTTTGCTTTTCCTTATCAATTCCTAATTCTCCATTTCAATTATCACTTCCATCTTCAATTTCAATCATAGATTCCAATCAGTCCCCTCATCAGGCTCCTTGGGCACAAGTTACCTTCCATCATGGACGGACTTCGGCACTGACTTTTCGATCTGAAAGACTTTTGGCAGGATCGACAGGCCTGTGACATCTTCGTCCCTCAACTACTGACAGGCTTCCGACAACAACGGACTTCTCGCACCAGAAGCCTTGCCAGAACTCGCGCTCGTATTGTCTTTGTCTTTTGGGAATAGTATCGCACTAATGAGAAGGCGGGATGTGGGTGGGGGTGGGGGTGGGGGGGAGTCTTAACGGTGATAAGACAGAGCTTTAAGGAGAGCAACAGGACGGAAAGCATTATCGTTCTTATTATCTGTGGAGGTTTGCATCCAATTATATAAAATGCTGCTTACAAATAACTTAGGTACACGGCGATATGAAAGTAGTATGGCAGGCCAGATGGACTACAGGAAGATATTTCAAATCAAAGAAGTTTTCAGTGAGAAAAAAGACACACACACACACACACACACACACACACACACACACACACACACACACACACACACACACACACACACACACACACACACACACACACACACACACACACACACACATACGTCTCGACAGTGCAGTGGTACTGTTCTCGAACGCTAATTCAGCGATCCGAGTTCAACTCTCGGCCAAGGCTGAAAAAAATATTACCCATAGATCAGGCCATAAATGACCTCTGAGCTCTCATCTGAGAGGGTAATAATTGTTGATCACGAGTCCAACACGTGATCTAAGACCGTAGTGACACACACACACACACACACACACACACACACACACACACACAATAGCAAGGAAACAAAACAGAACCAATCACGGTCATTTTGTCAACATATGTCGGGTCAGTTATTTTGTGCTCATACTTTACTACGCCCCCCTCCCCCCCCCCTCCTGGGCACAGATACTCCAGTGTCTGTAATATTTTCCTTTGTGTATAGAAAAAAAAACAACGAGAGAATCGTAGTTACTAAAGATGGACTTCCTCCACATTTGTTGTCTTCCACAACCACATTTGTCGGAGTCTTACGTTTCTCTACTTACCGACAACACCCCACAAACAGCTTCCTAATCAAAGGATTACAAAGGAGGAGTATGCCGACAGGAGACCTTTTGATCCATATCTAGGTCGGATGCGAAAAAAAAATCATACTAATAATAAAACAATAAATAAAAACAAAGGAGGAGCATGCCGACAGGAGACCTTTTGGTCCGTAACTAGGTCGGATGCAACGACCTCCAGCTACTGGTAGTCTCTCCCTACCTCCAGCATCCCTTGACCATCAACCTACCAACGACGACTGACGCCTCCCCGCCCTCAATACTAACAACTTCCCAACGCAGACTCCCAACTCTTGCAGATCTTTTGTTAGTACCAGAAAACGATTCTAGTCACATGAGGATAAAACTCGGGACCAAACAAGCCCCGCTTTGTTTCTACCCGTCAGGCGAATAAAACAGGTTAGCGAGATTCGAAACACTACAAAGGATCAACGAACTGAAACAGTTGAAGAGAAACAAACACACTTGACACACGCCTAATTCCCCCCTTTCCAATGCCTCTTTCGCAAGACAAAAACCTCTTATATACCTTCTTCGTTCCATCTTCCCCCCCACAAATCCCACCCACAATGCCCCCCATAACCTACCTCCCCGTCCCATTCTTCCTCCCCCCTTCCTCCTCCTCCCCACTCCTCCCATCCCACCTTCCTGATCTGCTTCACCCAAGGCATTATTACCGATGTCCCCCCTCCCCCTCCCCCCCAGACCGCCCTCCACCTCCCCTTACCCCCCTCCCTCTCTCTCAACATCTCCTCCCCCCCACTCCCGTCTCTCCCTTCTCTCTTTCTCTTTAAGTTCACATTTAAATCATATTATGAACATCATAATTCTATTCTTTTCATGTTTCCTCGTGCCAGCAGACAAGAATTTGTTTCATAATTTTCTTCTTCTCCCTCCGCCTCGTTTTATTCTTTGCTTTTATCTTTTATTACGCTTCTCCTCTTACTCGACCTCCTCCTCATTCATTCTTCTGTTTTATTTTTTCTTTCTTCTACTTCTTCACCCACTTTTTTTTTTTTCCCTTCTGGTCTTCTTCTTCAACTTTTTTTTTAACATGTATTTCTTGTCCTCAGGCTCTTTGTTTGCTCATCATCATTTTCCTCCTCCTCCTCCTTCTCCTCTTCCTCTTCATTTCTTCTCTTTTTCCTTCTACTATCCTCCTCATCTTTCTCCGTCTCTTCCCTCATCTCATTGTCCTTTTCTTCCTTCTTATTTTCGTTTCCCTCCCCATTCTCCTTCTCATCCTCTTCTTTTCATATTCCTTTTCTCTAATGGGAAAAGAAAAGGGGAGAAAGTATATCATGATGGTGGGGGTGGGGGGGAGATAGAGGAATGGGTGGGATCGTAACTCAGTCTCCCCCCCCCCCTCTCGTCCTTGACGTGGGGAGGGGGGGAGGGTATGGGGAGGTTTGCGAATTATCTAAGAGCCCTGTTGTCGGATTCGGCGACCTTTCGTTCCATCGATTTCGAGAAACCCGAAGACTTATAGCATTTTCACAGTCGTTCGTGATCGTGCGAACGTCTACGAAAACCCAGGGCTACCAATATTTCTTTTACAGAGGTACCAATTAACTCGTAGAGCGTGGACTGGGGTGACAACACCCGCCACGGGTTTCATAGACTCTGGGGATCGTTTGGACGCGCACGAAACCCAAAGGAACGGTAGCCTTGGTCTCCTTGGCTACAAGAATGTAACAACCCTTCGTCTTCGTACAGATCCAAACGAACTACCAACTGTGAAACCCAACAGCAACAGAGACCTCACCTACAACTCGCGGTCTCCTTGGAGATGGCAGACTTCGCCGGTTTCCCGAAAACACTCGATCTCTAGTCTTCAGGGTCTTGGAAGTCCCTGGAAGAGCCGTGTCGGAGACCCGAAGACTTCTCTCTCCAGGGGCCGGCTCCAGAGCCGGTCTTCGAAGCAGCCGGCTAGCTCCCTTCTTCATTTATCCGGTCGAGCAAGAGTCGTTATTGCATGAACACGACCGGACTGTTTGTCCTGCGAACCGGCCGCGCCGTCCTGCAGAAGCCGATCTTGTTGTTGTCTTTAAATTGGTGAAGAACGTGGATGAACTGGCGATAGCGGCAGTGGTAGCAGTGGTGGTAGTGATTATGGTGTTGGAAGTGATTGTGGAAGTTAGTGGAGGTAAGGTGGAGGTTCTGACGTCGATAGTGGAGGTGAGAGAGGATGCTGGTGGCGAATTTGGTGTTAGGAGTGGTTATGATAGTGGTGTCAGTGTCGATGGAAGTGGTGATGTTGGTGCTGGAAATGACCGTGGTGGTGATGGTGGTGATGATGATTCCTGTGTTGGAAGTAGGTGTGGCACAGACTTTTGTGTTGAAAGTCTTGAAGGTGGAGATCTTGCTGTCTGAAGTGGCTGCAACAAGATTGGTGTTGGGCGTTGTTGTGATGGTGGCAGATTATACGCTGGTGTTGGAAGTAGCCGTGGTGGTCACGTTGGTACAATCAATAACGATAATACCAATATTGGTGGTGGTGTTAGTGATGGTGTTAAGAGTGGTGGGGAATCGCGGTGGTGCCAGAGAAGGGTTTGGTGGAGATGATATTGGTGATGAATGAGCCCGACTATCGTGATGGTAAAGCTGATGGTGAAAGCGATGGTCATGGTGACTTGGTGGTGGTGGTGACGGTGGTGGTGGTGATAATGATGATGGTGATAGCGTTGGGGAAGACTGCGGTAGTTCTTGGATATTCTCCTTTCCTCCTCCTCCTCCTCCTCTTCTTTCTTCTCCTTTACCTCTTCTTCCTCTTACTCCTCTTCCTCCTCCTCTTCTTTCTTCTCCTTTACCTCTTCCTCCTCTTCCTCCTCCTCCTCCTCTTTCTTCTCCTTTACCTCTTCCTCCTCTTAGTTCTCTTCCTCCTCCTCCTCCTCTTTCTTCTCCTTTACCTCTTCCTCCTCCTCCTCCTCTTTCTTCTCCTTTACCTCTTCTTCCTCCTCCTCCTCCTCCTCTTCTTTCTTCTCCTTTACCTCTCCCTCCTCTTCCTCCTCCTCTTTTACAATATGTAAACTCCTCCCGTATACACATTGTTCTTCCTCATTCTCTATCACTTCCCCTCAAATCCTTTCATCATCGCAGTGGCTGACTGTACCACAATCGCTGGGACAAAGGAGGCCAGAGACGACCTCTCCCCCCCGTCCCCACCCTCAACTTTTCATGAAGAACGGGGCCTTCGTCAGTTGAAGTCCTAATTCAAGGAACTCTCTCTCTCTCTCTCTCTCTCTCTCTCTCTATATATATATATATATATATATATATATATATATGTATATCTGTCTCTCTCTCTCTCTCTCTCTCTCTCTCTCTCTCTCTCTCTCTCTCTCTCTCTCTCTCTCCACTCTCTTTCCCTTCCTTTAGTTTATTCTCTCCTCCTCTTCCTCCTCTTCGTTTTCTTCCTTCCCTCTCTTCTCGTTTTCCTTCACTTTCATTTGTTTCATTTGCCCTCTTCTCTTTTTCTATCCATTTTCCTCCTCCTCCTTCTCCTCCTCCTCCTCCTCTTCCTCTTCATTTACTTTTCTCTTCGTGATTCCTCGCCCATTTCACCTCCTCCTCCTCCTCCTCTTCGTTCACCCTCTCCAGCTCATTCAACTCATTCCTCTTCCTCCTCCTCCTCCTCCACCTCCTATTCCACCTCCCACTCCCACTCCTCCTCTCCCCTCCTCCCACCCTTCCATCTCCTCCCTCACCTCCTCCAGCTCATTCAACTCGATCTTCTTCCTCTTCCTCCTCCTCCTCCTCCCCCCTCCTCTTGTGATCCGCCCGCTCACGATTTTATTCAGCCAGGAAGGCATCCCGGAACGATGGGGGGTGGGGGGAGGGGGGGAGCCATTTCGATTATCCCCCTTTCGAGCTGATAATGAGTTCGGGCAAAAGAAAAACAAAATGTAAACTCTTCCTCCTCTTCCTCCTCCTCCTCCTCTTCTTTCTTCTCCTTTACCTCTTCCTCCTCCTCCTCCTCCTCCTCCTCCTCCTCTTCTTTCTTCTCCTTTACCTCTTCCTCTTCGGACCCGAAGAGCGTAAGATTTTTATTCGGCTGATGAAGGATGGGATTCCTTGTAAATGTCAGGCTTGAACTAATAATGGGTTTAACACGGGTATGTTCTGCCAAAAATTGTAAGCTTTTGGCCAGTTCGTGGGACCGGGGGGGGGGAGGGGGGGAAACTCCCCTTCGAAAGGTTCTCAAGCGCATTTTGGTCAACACGAAATGAAAATGTGTTTCACAAGAATCTATTCCCTCTTCAAACGTAAGATTTGATTCAGTTAATGGTCAGCCACTCCCGCTGGGTTGCGATAAAACCACATGAGGATCTCTGCACTAAAACGTATATAATCAATTTCATTACTGACCATCGAAGGGGCCAACAGTGTTATTCTTAAAGATAATTCTTTCCTTATATAAATATTTTCTCATATAAATCCTTGGAAGGGAAAGATTTTTTTTTTAAGAATACCGCCGTCTTTCTTGGGTGGATAAACAGACCCATCCAAGAAATACTTCATCCAGTAGGTAGTACCGGGCCCCCGGTACTAGACCAAGAGCCTAAGTACCGGAAGATAACCGGGAACTAAGTACCGAGAAGTACAGACAAAGTGCAAACAAATGTCGTATCTCAAACGGTACAGGGTGAGATGGATACAGGAATCCAGTCCTCCGGTACTAGACCAAGTACCGGAAGATAACCGGGAACTAAGTGCCGAGAAGTACAGACAAAGTGCAAACAAATGTCGTATCTCAAACGGTACAGGGTCAGATGGGTACAGGAATCCAGTCCTCCGGTACTAGACCAAGTACCGGAAGATAACCGGGAACTAAGTGCCGAGAAGTACAGACAAAGTACAAACAAATATCTCAAACAGTACAGGGTGAGAGGGGTACAGGAATCCAGTCCTCCGGTACTAGACCAAGTACCGGAAGATAACCGTGAACTAATTGCCGAGAAGTACAGGACAAAGTGCAGACAAATATCTCAAACCGGGTACTCAGTGCCGAGAAGTACAGACAAAGTACAAACAAATATCTCAAACAGTAGAGGGTGAGTTGCCTCTAGCGCAGTACTAGGAGAGGAGCCAACGAAAAATATCGAGGAACAAAAGATCCTCACAGAAAATTGAAGTGTCAGTTACGAAACGGTTTCGACCCCAGAGTCTTCTTAGGCTCGAATGTCTTCAGCTTCAGTGTTGCTGTTGCCCAGATTCTTGCAGATTATTTCAACACTGACTTTATCCATTAAGTGTTCACTAACTACCACTAGCTTTCTTTACGTGGCTCACTAGAGGCCCATGAACCATAGATTCAGGATCACTAGTTACACCTAATTTTAGTTATGGACCAAAAGGTCTCCTGTCGGCATGCTCTGCCTTTGTAATCCTTTGTAATCCTTTGTGTACATTACCTACAGCAACCCAGTGCTTTGTGTTACAAAGATGCATAATTCAAAAAAAGAACTTTCACTTGGTTATGGGCCCAGCATTGTTTTTTATGCTTAACTATGCTTATTCTAAGCTGAACCCTCCTCCCCGAAATGTAGATTATATGCTGACAGTGTTCTTGAGTCTGTTTTCTATGCTACATAACCTACCGATACGAGGGTTCTTAAGTTATGTGGTAATGCTATGTGCTTATGCTGCATAACTTAAAACATGTCCCTTATGTTACTTGGACCATGTTGTCTAGTCCATGCTGCGTTACCTATGCAGGATAGCCTATTCTGCGTAACTTATGCTGTGTTCTTTATACTGCGTAGCCCATGCTGTGTTCCCTTGTGTAGCATAGTCTTTACTGGTTAACCCATGCTGCGTAACCCATACTGCAGTAGTCCATATTGTGACCTCTATGCTGTATATCACATGCTGCAATTCCCCTTCTATGTCCCCTGATGCTGCGCAGGTCATGCTGCAGAAGTCCACTTGTGACCTCTATGCTGCATATCACATGCTGCAATTTCCATTCTATGTCCCCTGATGCTGTGCAGGTCATGCTACAGAAGTTCACTTGTGACCTCTATGCTGCATAGCACATGCTGCAATTCCCATTCTATGTCCCCTGATGCTGTGCAGGTCATGCTACAGAAGTTCACTTGTGACCTCTATGCTGCATATCACACAGTGCATATCCCATTCTATGTCCCCTAATGCTGCGCAGGTCATGGTGCAGAAGTTCATGCTGTGTTCCTCGTGCTGTGTCATTACCAAGTTCATTGCAATTTATGCTCTGTATCTTTGGCAACCTCTCATGCAAGGTGGGGGGGGGAAGACGTTGGATGTGTGTGTATGTGTGTATGTAACCTCGTGCTTAGCGGATCCTTCACGCTTTCTCTGTGTTCCATCCACTTGCAATAACCTTTTATATTCTCCCGTTCTGTCTATACCTGCAACCGCCCCTCTTTCCACATGGCGGCTTCTTCCCCGATCATAATGCAAATAAACGTTCCATACCTTATACTCTGCACGTTTCCTTGTGAAACGTTTACTCAGCCCATAATTCTGTTTTATATTTCATACTTTATATTCTCTTCTTTTCATTTTGTAAATTATATTCTCCCTCCATGATAATCTCGACTCCATATCCTGGCCACTTCGTACATTGCATCATGTAATCCGCAGCTCGAACTGGGATCTAATAGCCTGTATCTTCAAGTCCCGTTCTCAAGTCGACTAAAAATCTTTACACGGAGACTTTTACATTTTAATTTCTGGGGTTTAATAAACCATTTTCGTCTAACTGAAATGGCTGGGGGAATTTTGCAACTCAAAACCCAACCACTCGAAGGTACATTTTATTTTATTTTTCGTTATTTCCGCTATTTTCGAAAATTCAAAATAAACGGTCATTTCTTTTACGCTGTCGACGTTCTTTAAAATTAGTAACGATATATTTCTTAATTGCAAATACATATAATCAACTACTTTCAATAAGTAAATAAATAAATAAATTAATTAATAGATAGATGAATTAGTAAATCAATAAATATATAAACAAATAAATAGATAAACAAATATACGAATAAATAGATAAATCAAAATATTTCATTCCGCATCAGAGCCTCGAGCTTCGGACCTGCAACTCCGTCTGAGCAAATATTTCATTTTCTTTCGTTTCAAACCCGATAAAGTTTTAAAAATTCCCTAAACTGCGGCACTAAGTACTTCTATAAATCTTCCCCCATCTCCGTTACTTGCAAAAGCGAATAACGTTCAAATATCCTGGTCTCCCCTCCCGTACCCGGGGAAGCATCCACTCAAGTAACCTTTTCTCGTTCGCTTCATAACCCAGCCACTGAACTGGAACTCTTCTGGACTTTCTAAATCGAGGTGAGGAATCTGGTGGGTGGCTGGCTGCTGGGGGGAGGGGGGGGAGGGAGGAGATTCTGTTAAATGGGAATGCTTTCAAATCCATTACAGTCCTGCTCCTCAGGTTCTTAGGTCCCGCTCTCTTCCGCTCTTTATTGTGAGTAAAATTCTCTTTTTTCGTGTGTTCACGGGGGCTCTCTAAGTTGCCTGGATCTCTTGTGAGTTGAAGATAGCTAGACCTCTGTTGGGGTTCTTGTGTGACTTCCGGTCTTCTGACTCTTGTATAAATAACAAACTCTTTAGCTTTCATTGACACGAATTTGGCACATTTTAACACTTTATCCTGGTTAATGTGGGACGATGTTGTTCAATTTAGAGGTCGTGACATTTCAAAGGAGCTCTGAAAACGATTATAAGACTCTCCGTAGAGACCAATTTTCTTATGAGGCTCTGTTGAGACCCAGACTCTAAGGAGAATTTTTATTGAGAAACAAACTCCTGTGTAATCCCATGTGGAGACCAAATTTCTTATGAGACTCTTTTGAGACCCAGACTCTAAGAAGAATTTCTATTGAGACACAGTCTCTTGTGAGACTTCATGTGGAGACCAAATTTCTTATGAGACTCTGCTGAGACCCAAACTCTAAGAAGAATTTCTGTTGGGACACAGTCTCCTGTGTAACTCCATGTGGAGACCAAAATTCTTATGAGACTCTATTGAGACCCAAACTCTAAGAAGAATTTCTATTGAGACAGTCTCTTGTGAGACTCCATGTGGAGACCAATTTTCTTATGAGACTCTGCTGAGACCCAAACTCTAAGAAGAATTTCTATTGAGACACAATATCTTGTGAGACTTCATGTGGAGACCAAATTTCTTATGAAACTCTGTTGACGTGCAAACTCTTCTAGCCTCTGTTGAGATGCAGACTCTTCTAGACTGACTCCGTCGGTTACCCTTTGTCTATAAAGGTCTCCTGTGTAAGTCACGAAACCGCCCCTTGAACCGCCGGCGGTGCACCGCGACCCCTGGGGTGAATAAAAGCGCCTGGCGGCAGATCAGTGTCTGCAGATGGCTCTGGCGCGTCGAAAGGGTTAATAGAAATTGCCGTAACTCTTTGGCCACGGTGACGCCTCCTCCACTCCTTCCCCCCCCCCCCCCGCCACCCACCCACCCACCCCCAACCCCTTCCCCCTCCTCTTCCCACCATCGTTGAATAAGATTCTAAAACTGTTTGGCCTTATTATACGCCTTTAACATAAAAACTTTACGTATATACATACACACATACACACACACACACACACACACACACACACACACACACACACACACACACACACATATATATATATATATATATATACACATACATAAATACATGCATACATATGTACAAACCTATATACATACATACATATATACATGCATACATATGTACACACCTATATACGTACATACATATATACATACATACTGTACATGCATACATACATATATGCACGCATACGTACATACCTACATGCATACATACATATATACATACACATATGCATATACAGTATATATGCATACACAAATACATACACACATGCATGCACATACACACATATGTACATACATTTATGATGTTCTAGGGATTGTTTTTGGGGCACCCTTGCGGACCGGAGCCACACCTCATTTGACCATGCTGGAGTTGAAATCTCCATTCACAGAGGAATCATGCTACTCTAGTACTACATCTGCCTTTCTATTTATGCTGTTCCTTTGAAAATGTCATTTACCCTTTCTATGACTCTACTTCCACTGAGGCCCTTTGTTATTGGTAAAGGGAGTTAAAATCTTGTACCACTGTGGTTCCCGTGCGTATTGATAAATTGGACCGAGTGATGGGACTAGGGCTCCTGCAGTCTGTAAGTCTCCCTAACGAAAAGTCATGACATAAAAGGGTCTGAAAGGAAGACTCGAACCAGAACCCTAATAATTGGGTCATTAAATGTGTGTCGTTGTGGTGCAGATGGAAGTTAAAAAGGAGAGATTGGTGGTTTGTTTGTGAGAAGGAAGATGGATGTGTTAGTGTCAACTAAAACTAAGTTACAAAGGATTACAAAGAAGGAGCATGCCGACAGGAGGCCTTTTGGTCCATAACTGGGTTGGATGCGGAAAAAAAATTATGATAATGATAAATAAGTAAAAGGAAAATAAATAGAAATCATAATATAAGTTATAATAAATGAGATAAATAACAAATAGGTAAATAGTAAATAATAAATTGACAGATAACTAATAATAAATAGAAACCAAGCAAATACTAATAAACAAACAAATAATAACACACAAATAAGCAAATAATATAAAATAAGGAGGGACGAGAAGTTTGAGTTTGGAAGTGAAGTTTGGAGGGTGTCGGAAGTGATGAAGGGCAAGGAAGGGAAGTGGCAGCTTTGATGGAAAGTGATGAGGAAGGAAAATGCATGGCAGAGTGGAGGAAAATATCTTTGAAGTTGATGTTGGCAAGGGTGCAACTGGGATATGATGTGTAAGTTTCTATGAATGCATACGATCCTGGTAGTGAGCAATGTGAAGAGGAAAGGGAGGCTTTTTGGATCAATTAAAATGTTTAGGGAGTTTTGGTAGGAATGTAAGTGCAGTGGTGTAGGGGGATCTTAATGCTACAAAAGATGAGATAAGACATTAGATAGAGTAGTAAGGAGGTTTGGGGTGACAGGAAGAATTATAATGGTGAGTTGATGTTGGAAATATGTTTAGAAAGGGAATTGATGATAGTGAACATAGTGTTTAAAAAAGAGTAAAGTATAATCATATATGGAAAAGGTATTAGAGAGAAGGGTGGTAGATAGGGCATTAATGAACTATATAGTAGCACTCAAAGGGAAACATGGAAGAGTTCTGGATGTTCAGGGGAGAGAGTGGGGGAGTGTCAGGTAATTTTTTGGTATTAGGAAAATTAAGATTGAAATAGAAGTGGAGGAGGAAAAAGAAGGTAGAGAGGAGCTACGAATAAGCAATTCTAATGAAAAGGAAAAGAGGAAAGAATGCCAGAAACTGAGAAAAGTGGGTGAAATGGTAAGGGATAAAATGGAATTAAAAGAGAGGGAAGTGACAAGAAGCGCAAAGATGGTATGGAAAGGAAGTAAAAAAAAAATGAGGAGGATTCAAGTAGAGAGGAAAAGGTAAAGGGTGCAGAGGAACAGATTTTAATGAAAGGGAAAGCGTAAAGGGAGGGATAGGAAGAGTATTTTAGAGAATTGCTGAATATGGAGGAAGCTAGAGAGGAATTGACTGCGGCAATGGGGTGGTGGATAGGAAAACGACAGGGATATAAGAATATATTAGGTACAAAGAGCATTAAAAATGATGAAAGCTAATAAGTCACAATGGTAGGTTGAGTGTCATGTGGAGTGTCTGAATAAGGGTGGAACGGTTATACTGGATTGACTAGTGAGCTTCTTTAAAGTGTACTGGGGAGGGGAGGGTGCAGAAGGACTGCTTCACAAAGGAAAAGAGAACATATATGAATGTAGTCAATTTAGAGGGGTCAGATTGAGTGCAATTGGAAAGGCATATATGAGGGTGTTAACTGATAGGAAAAGTGTGGGTTTAAGAAAGTAGAGGATGCGTTAATAAAAAAAATTGTATTAAGGCAGATATACGAAAAGTTCTCGGAAAGGTAGGGGTATTTTGGGGGGCTTTTGTGGATTTGGAGAAGCTTTATGACAGGGTCGACAGGAAGGCATTGTGGGAGGTATTGCTGTATGAGAAGAACATTATTCGAAGAACACTTGGAGAAGAACATTCTACGAAGAACACTTGGGCCAGCGTAGAACATTAGAAGATATAATGCTGGCAGCCCCACATACAAGACGACATCAGACCTAAACGTCGACGATGGACAGGACACTGTGCCATGATGCCAGAGGAAGAAACGGCCACCCAAGAAGACGACCTTGAACGGCGGCACAGTCCTGGGCAGACAGCCAGCTGGGAGTCCACGTAACCGTTGGACGTTCGACGTTTGAAAAGATGTTCAAGTTGTCGCAACTCTCCAATTAAGCAACTGGCAAGCAGGAGTGAAGGACTGGAGGTGGTGGCGAGGCTTCAGGAACGCAGTCATGGGTCTTCGGATCCAGGAACCACAAGAGCAAAGATTGGTAGACTACCAACTCATGTTTACATTTATCCCGTATGTACAAGAAATCAAACATGATTCGCTTCCATTCCCTCCAAGGGAATGCTTGGATCGTGCTAAATCCTTGGAAACAGCCCAGTCAATGTTATGGTCATGAGGGTTTATGTGTTGGAATAGACCGCTGTCTGACTGTGGCCAGCCAGAAGAAAGTATGAAAGGTGGGGGTTCCTGCACGGACGACGATAACCCGTGACCCTTCAACCCCATCTCCTCCTTTCTTGAGCAGGAGGAGGAAGAGGAGGAGGAGGAGGAGGAGGAGGAGGAGGAGGAGGAAGATGAAGAAAGGAGAGGGATGAAAAGGAGGAGAGAGGAGGAGGGGAGGAGGAAGGGGAGGAACAGGAAAAGGATGAGGAGGAATATAGTAGAAGAAGATGCGGAAAAGAAGAAGAACAGGAGGATCAGAAGGAGGAGGAGGAAGAGAAAGTAAAGGAGGAAATGAAGGAACAGAAGGAGGGAAAGTGGAAGATGAAAAGGAGGGAAAGGAAAATGAGGAAGGGAAGGAAGGGGAAGAGGATAAACAAAGGAGGAAACAGAGGAGAAGAGGATGATGAAGAGGAGGAGGAGCAAGAGGAGAAGTTGAAAAAGGAAGAGGAGAAGGATGAAGAATGGATGAAGAGGAGGAGGAGAATGATGGAGAATGGATGAGGAGGAGGAGGAGGAGGAGAAGGATGAAGAATGGATGAGGAGAAGGATGAAGAATGGATGAGGAGGAGGAGGAGAAGGATGAAGAATGGATGAGGAGGAGGAGGAGAAGGATGAAGAATGGATGAGGAGGAGGAGAAGGATGAAGAATGGATGAGGAGGAGGAGGAGAAGGATGAAGAATGGATGAAGAGGAAGAGGAGGAAAAGAAATAAAGGAAGCAGAGTCAAAGACGCTGAGGTTTCCGGTTATGCAATGGCGCTCAGCTGAGAGAGAGAGAGAGAGAGAGAGAGAGAGAGAGAGAGAGAGAGAGAGAGAGAGAGAGAGAGAGAGAGAGATATCGCCCCGAAGTACGATAATCACAAGACGTCACTGAGGTCTCGAAGTTCGGGAGGAACCGACCTGTGTCGTGATGGTCTACAGCTGGGGGTTCTCAACCTATTTTCACGAATACCCTTATACTTATGCATTGCTGTTCTTTAACCTCTTGGAGATGACTTCAACACTAAATTTAATCGTTTTGCATCCACTAAATTGCTAGTGGCTTTCGGTTGGCGGTCCCACTTGTGAACCGCCGTGGACCAATAGGGTTTCATGGACCACAGGTTGAGAACCACTGGTATACAGGACCTCAATACAGTGCCCAAATGTGTCTGAACCTCCCCAGATTTCACTTGCAACCCTCGACCACACCGTTTTCTTTGTTCCTTTCCGTAAATCCATCCAATGTACAACCGCAAAAAGTGGGCAAAGTTCTTATATGAGAAATGCGACCTTGCCTTGCCACGTGCGAGTGTCTTTTAGTCTCTGGTTGCCAGCGGGTATTTATTTGATCTTTTTTTTAATCTCCATGGTAATCTCTTGGTAGTGAACAGCTTTTCGCAAACGCAAATAGTCCTGTTTATCCTCACATGTGATTTAAACACCGGTCACAACAGCCACCACAACCAAAACCAAAAATATAACAACAGTTCCGATTCACACGTCACCACAACCACAATAAGAGCAACAATTCCCACTCATATATGAACATAGCCACAACCAAAACAACCACAACTATAAACACAAATACAAACGCAGCTACAACCAAAAGCACATCCATAACAACAACCACAACTATAATCACAAATACAAACGCAGCTACAACCAAAACCACAGCCATAACAACAACCACAACTATAACCACAAATACAAACGCAGCTACAACCAAAACCACAGCCATAACAACAACCACAACTATAACCACAAATACAAACGCAGCTACAACCAAAACCGCGGCCATAACAACAACAACAACTTCCCTCGGACAACAGCACCACATAAAATGGGGTGCTGTGCAGCGGCTGGCAGCCGGGTTAGGCCCAAGGTGGACGAAGAACGGCTGTCACACCTCGTGTAGCAATGCGCAACGCGTTTTGGAGTGCCGGGCACTGCCGCTAGGGGACGCCAGCATTATCAAAACAAACCTTATACACGTCATCAAAACGAAGGACCGGTATCTGAATCATCACATCCAGCAAGGGTCCGGGCATCAACAGCAACAGCCGGAGAAGCGGCGAAAGGAGGAGTAAGGGAGGGTAGGTAAGAAAGGAAAATAGAAAGGGAAATGACACTAAACTTCGCGGGCAAGGGTCTGTGTACATAGGCCCTCCGGTCCACGAGAGAGACCCATCTTCCCAAATTTCCAAAAAAAGAAGAGATCACGGACACTTTTTGGCCGGAACTTCGTCATGAGAGGACATCTGCATCACTCCAGGGAATACCCGATTTGAGCTGTTGTTTTCGCACCCAAAACAAATAAACAAGTAACTATCTACCGCGTATCAGCTCCTCCTATCCTTGAAACCACATTTTCCTCACCAGCACGCAACATATACACGCGCTCGTCTCGGAGTCCACAACCGGAATAATAGTTCCCTTCTCCTCCTACATACATCAACCTCATCTTTGCACCTACAACCCTCACTACAACACCTCAACCCTCAACCAAGACTCTTCCCAGATATCCATCTGGTCGCCCATTTACCCCGACTGTTCCGACCACAGGTCTCAGTCCAAAAGATCAAATGACCACTAACGCGTATTTCCGTTCCTCAATTACATAGACAACCAACTTGTCAGAGCTATGACCTCGACATTCCTCAGCTGGCATTCCACCGTCGACATTCCACAACTGGTGTACTACAACTGACATTCCACTTACAACCGGACGTTTGGGTAAACAAACTTCCACATTTGGACTCAGAGCTTTCGTCTACCACTGAATTGGTTTTTGTACATTACATCATACATTCCACAACTGACATTCCACTTACAAACGGACGTTTGGGTAAACAAACTTCCACATTTGGGCTCAGAGCTTTCGTCTGTCATTGAAGGGGTTTTTGAACATTCCATCATACATTCCATAACTGACATTCCACTTACAAACGGACGTTTGGGTAAACAAACTTCCCCATTTGGGCTCAGAGCTTTCGTCTATTACTAAAGAGACTTTTGTACATTCCATCATACATTCCACAACAGTTTGTTTTTTTACACTGGTGCACATGCCACCGACTGACATGGAGACAATAAGTTGATCCCATTCCCTTTAACCTTAGATTCCACAACATTCCCTAAAGAATTTAATTCTTCATCCACATACACTCCACTCGACCTCACATTCTTCATACAACGGATCCCAAACAACCTCAAAATACACAACAATGACTGAGCAGACTTCAACCGCTTGGCTTTCTATAATTAACACGCCAGTCACGACTTTACATGGTACAACCTACCCCTTCACCACTCACAACTTATATATATATATATATATATATATATATATATATATATATATATATATATATATATATATATATATATATATATATATATATATATATATATATATATATGTCTAAACAGAAATGTAGTAGCACATTTGTAAATAACACACAAGAAACCCACAGTCGGAGAAGATAAACTTCGAATGAGAGAAGATTCTATATTTTGGCTACCAACCGTAGCCCTCTTCAGGAAAGTACCTTCTTGAAGAGGGCTACAGTTGGTAGCCGAAATATAGAATCCTCTTTCATTCGAACTTTATTTTCTCTGACTATGGGTTTCTTGTGTTATATATATATATATATATATATATATATATATATATATATATATATATATGTATGTATGTATGTATACATTCTTCCAAATTCTTCAGGTTCTTCCAGCACGAGCCGCTTCGCCTACAACCGGACATTCTACAACTGACGCCTCACCTACAGTAGTGCTTACCTACCCAAGCTACAAACTCCTCCACCTACCCCACCCTCACCCTCCACTCCCAGCTCATGCTGCTCGGGGGGGAGTTCTGCTCCTTCTGACTCGCATACCAGCCTGACTCTCGGCATCTGACTCGCATTCCTCCGAGTCTTGGTCGGATTTTGACTCTCGTTCCTCTAAGTCTCGGCCTCTGACTTGCATTCTTGTTCGAGAGTCGCGAGTCCTGACTTATATGACTCATTCTTTTGAGTCTGGGCCTTAACAAGCATTCCTGTGAAACATTCGCGTGACTCCAAAACTCGACTTCTGACTCGCGTACCTCTGACTCTGACTCATATTCCTCCGAGTCTCTACCTCTGACTCGCATTCCTGCTGACGACTCTCCAGCCTTGACTCGCATTCCTGCTAACGAGAATCCAGCTCTGACTCGCATTAGTCTCCTTTCATGCCCTTGACCTCTTCGCGACTCTACCTCTGACTCTGACGTTCTTGAGTCAAGTACTTTGGCTTAAGACTCAAAGAGTCACACCTCAGACGCTGAC
>NC_134803.1:55762119-55774619 GCF_046742065.1 Oratosquilla oratoria | reverse complement strand
TGTATTTTCAAGAAACACAGGGAGAGATGGGAAGGGAGAGAGATTGCGTGAAGGAACGAGAGGATAAGAGAAGGCAACGGAAAGGATATTAAAGGATAAGGCTGCTTAGCGAGAAGGGGGGGTGGCAGTGGTTAAGGGTAGTATGTGGTCAAGGAAAGTGGGGGAGGGGAGGGGAAGGTGGGAGGAAGGAAAAGGGAGAGAGAGGAGGCGATGGGGAGAGAGAAGTTTGGGAGATGAAGGAGAGGAGGGTTCGAACTGAAGAAAGGAAAGGTAGCTTGTCCCAAAGGGACCCTGAGGAAGGTGGGGATGGTAGAAAGGGAGGAGAGGGAAAAGGAGGAAGAGGAGGGAGGACTGAGGAAAGGGAAGGAAATGACGGGAGGGGAGAAGGGAAGGTAAAAGAGGGGAGGGAAAGAAAGAAGGGAAGGGAGGCATGGGGGAAGAAGGGGAGGGAAGAAAGAAAAAAAGAGGGATGGGTAAGGAAGAGAGGGAGTGAGGGAGTGAGGGAGTGAGGAAGGAAGGGAGGTAGGAAGGAAAGAAGGAAGGAAGGAAGGAAGGAAAGCAGGAAGGAAGGAAGGAGGGAAGGAAGGAAGTAAGGAAGGAAGGAAGCGAGGGAGGAATGAATGAATGAATGAATGAATGAATATATGAATGAAGGAAGGAAGGTATGGGAAGGGAGGGAGGTGTGGGGGTGAGGGTTTGGGAGTAGGATGCTCATGAATCCCAGCAACGTACGTACGAAGGAGGACGACCGAAGGCTGTTGACAGATACAGAGGAGGAGGAGAAGGGGCGCAAACAGGTGATCAGATAGGACAGAGAGAGGGTAGGCCGGGCTGGGCCGGGGCCAGTCGGCACCTCGGGTTTGTAAATCCGCCACGGTGGGAGGCGACAATGGTAGAAGAGGGCGGGTGGACCCGGGCATGGGTACGGGGTCCAATGTGGGGATGATTTGAGTGGATGTTGGTCTTGCGGGTTGATTAGGGGTGTGGATGGGTGTGGAAGAGGATGTGGATGTGGGTGTGGGTGTAGGTTAGGTGACTGGAATGGAAAAGGGGAATTGAAATGGAATGCTGGAATGGAGGAGGAAAAGGGGGGTGGAAAAAAAAGGGGAGAAGGAGAAGAAGAAGAGGAAGAAGAAGAGGAAGAAGAAGAAGAGGAAGAAGAAAAGGAAGAAGAAAAAGAAGTAGAAGCAGAAGAAGAAGACGAAGTAGAAGAGGCAGTAGAAGAGGAAGAAGATGAAAAAAGAAGAAAAGAAGAAGTAGAAGAAGAAGAAGTAGAAGAAGAAGTAGAAGAAGAAGAAGTAATAGAAGAAGTAGAAGAAGAAGAAGAAGAAGAAAAGAACAAGAGGAAGAAGAAGAAGAAGAGGAATAAGAAGAAGAAGAAGAAGAAGAAGAAGAAGAAGAAGAAGTGGGGGCGGAGGAAACAATGGGGTGGGGGAGAAATGTGAGGGGGAGGGAAGGACGCGGGGGGAAGGAGAGAAGAAGTCTCATACCCCCCCCCCCCCCAGGACCCAAGTGCTGGAAGTAAGCCTTCTGGTCAAAATCTCCCATTCCAGAATTTACCAAGTGACGAACTGGGCAAACAACCAGAATTACAAGTGTAATCTATGGTGCAATAGACCTATTAGGTAGTAAGTAATTACGGTAAACAAAACCTGCGTAATTAATCCAGAAGTATTACTCCCTGACAAGTAGACACCAAGTAGTTAAACCATCAGGTAATACAAGCACAAGTCCCCGTCTACCTGGCGTGATGGAATGAATTGAACACCTTGTGTAGTCTACCAAATCCACACACGTCCATTTCATCCATAAAGGTAGATTATCTACCATGTAGTTACGAAATCAGGAATGTGACTACCTGGAATGCTGTGACGTCATGCCGGTGAGTGTGATTGATGGAGTTTTTTTTTTTTTTTTTTTTGAAGGGGGTGGTATTGTTATCCAGTCTCCTGGACATGTTCATGTTCTATGTTCTTGCTCTTGTTCTTCTTGTTGTATTTCTTATACTTGTGCTTCATGTCGTTATTGTTGTTCTGTTGTTGTTGTCGTCATCTTTGTCGTCATTATCGTCGTTGTTGTAGTTACTATTGATGTTGTTCATCTTGTTGTTATTAATTCGTCCTACATATGTTGTGCGTGCGTGTGTGTGTGTGTGTGTGTGTGTGTGTGTGTGTGTGTGTGTGTGTGTGTGTGTGTGTGTGTGTGTGTGTGTGTGTGCGTGCGCGCGAGAGAGAGAGAGAGAGCGCTAACGTGCGTACGTGCGTATTAAGTTATTGTCATTGTTATTGTTAGTTATTGATATTGTTCTTGTTATTCAATATTTCGGTGATCTCCCCTAAGCCATCCCATCACAAAAACACCCCACTTTCCGTTTCCTTGTCTGTGCCTGTGTCTGTGTCTGTATCTGTGTCTATGTCTGTGTCTGTGTCTGTGTCTGTGTCTGTGTCTGTGGTTATGATCGCCACTTACCACCAGCCAGCTACACCATCTGACTCAATCTCCATCTTAATACAATCAACACTATTCAAACTGCTCACCATTTGCCAGCTGATCGCCATCTATCCTCTCCTAACTCACCACCTAAATGCCATTTGACACCTTCCTCTCGCCATCTTTACAACCATCTGAAGAGCCGATCCTCATTGAGAATCTTGATCGAAGTAGATTTTCTTGAGACACTGCGAGGCTGACCTCTAGAATGATCCGCCATTTTGAAGAATGTCGATCTTAGGTCGCCTTCCGTCTGACGTCACATGATTCTATCTAACCTTGAAGGACCTCCATGACCCTCTGATCTCTACAGACAATTTTCAAATTTCATCCCAATTGTCACCAAACGATTTTCTTCAGCTAAGTGGTAAACATTGGCTGGCAGAGGAGAAAATGGTCTGATATATGCCCGGACATAAAAAAAAAAAAAAAAAAAAAAAAAAAAAAATCCTCCACCCCACTCCCCACCACCCTCCCCTTCCTCCCCATCGCCACCACGTCATCTTCCCCAACACCTCTCCCTCCCTACCAACGCCGCTGCCTCTTCTGCCATCACGATCACATTCCTCGGCTTCCAGAACAATGAGCATTTCTCCATCACTCCTCCTTTTCTTCCTCCTCCTCCTCCTCCTCCTCCTCCTTCTCCTCTTCCCCCTCGTCCTCCTCCTCCTCCTCCTCTTCCCCCTCGTCCTATCCTCTTTCAATCATCCTTACTTTTTCTTTCTATTCTTCATTTCTATCTTCACCTTCCCATTCCTATTTTTTTTTTTACCCTTTTCCTCGCTTTACAACTTCTCTATCGTCTCTTTGCTTCTAAAACTTCCCCACAGTTTTCATTTTTCTACCTACGTTTCATCCTTTACTCTCCCTTCCATCTCGTACCCTACTCACCCCTACTTCCCTTCCCTCTGCCCCTCCTCCTCCTTCTCATCCTCCTCCTCCTCCTCTTCCTCCTCCCGCTCTTCTATCGAGATATTTTGATTATCCCAATGTTGGTCTTATTAGGATGGCATTTGTCCAGGATATTTGTTGCAAATTACATTTTTGGGGGGTATTTGCCCGAGGCAGTTGTATGAATGGGGGTGGGGTGGGCAATTGTTCGTGGGGAGGGGGAGGGAGGTAGTTGTCCAGGGGGGCAGTTGTCCTAGACCCTAAATATTCAACAACAAAAGATGAACACACTTGTAGAGTTTCGTTAACTCATAAACAAGGTTCTTTGTCATAAAAAATATATATATAAGAATGGGTTCATATTATAAATGATATCGGAATTATAAAAGAGTATAATTAGATAAGATTTCATCTACGGGTTTGTTTCAATCAATCTAGGCGTAAAATGAAATTCATACAGAATCGACAAGGTCCCAATGCATAATTGAGGACAGCCGAACCTCACCCACGACGTATCTATGTGCAGTCACTGTTTTAATGAAAGCTATTTTTTGTTTACAAAACTATTAATGCAAAAGAAATTTAAAATATATTTGCATTATTGTATGACACCTTGGGTCAAGCTCATTTTTGAACAGTCTTAGAACCAAATAATTTCGCTTGTGTGTGTGTGTGTGTGTGTGTGTGTGTGTGTGTGTGTGTGTGTGTGTGTGTGTGTGTGTGTGTGTGTGTGTGTGTGTGTGTGTGTGTGTGTGCGCGCGCGCGCGCTTGTGTTCAGTCACAATAGTTCATGCAGGATCACCGGCCTATCCCCTGGAGAACGAGACACACTCTATGCCTTACCGCGATCACTCATTCAACCAACTCAAATAAAGCATATAATGACACCATTACCATGTGAAATGTATGGTCCGCACATTGGACAGCCCGGTGGTCCTGCAGGGGACTCAAAGTCTGAATACTTGAGGTGCACTCAATATGGTATCCAAAGTTTTTTTTTTTTTTTTTTTTTTTTTTAGTATCAGCCCCTCATCCTTGTAAGAGAGGTGGTGATGTCCAATCAAAACCTGCTTTGACTTCTTGCATTCTTATCCCTGCGCCACAATTGGCTGGGTTCAGCCGGGTCGTCTCCACCCCGTGGGCGGAAAGGGACGAAGATGGGTCGCTGATAAGGCCATCTACCACTAAACTACGGCCGAAGCTGCAGTCGACGATTGTCCTTCTCCATCTCCAGTTCCTACTCCTCCTCCTCCTCCTCCTCCTCCAGGTGCTCCTTCTCCTCTTCCTCCTCCTCCTCCAGTTCCTACTCCTCTTCCTCCTCCTCCTCCTCCTCCTCCTCCTCCTCCTCCAGGTCCTCCCTCTCCTCTTCCTCCTCCTCCTTCTTGTCCTCCTCCTCCTCCAGGTCCTCCTTCTCCTCCTCCTCTTCCTTCATGTCCTCCTCCTCCTACAGGTCCTTCTTCTCCAGTTCCTCCTCCTCCTTCTCCAGGTCCTCATTCTCCTACACTTTCAGGTCCTCCTTCCCCTTCTCCTCCTCCTCCTACAAGTCCTCCTTCTCCAGGTCCTCCTCCTCCTCCTCCTCCTCCAGGTCCTCCTTCTCCTCCTCTTTCAGGTCCTCCTTCCCCTTCTCCTCCTCCTCCTACAAGTCCTCCTTCTCCAGGTCCTCCTCCTCCAGGTCTTCCTTCTTCTTCTCCTCCTCCTCCTCCTCCTCCTCCTCCTCCAGGTCTTCCTTCTCCTCTTCCTCCTCCTCTCCCAAGGACATTTACAGCACTTCTCGAACTGAGTCTCCTGTTCTCATCGCAAAAGTATTCCAGAACTTCGGAAGGTTCTTGAAAGCCCTCAGACACCTCAGCGTCTGGAAGCAGTCACCGAAGAGGGAGAATCTGGACGAGGATCTTTCCAGAACTGACGATTCCAAGATGGACACACAAGGTGGTACTCGAGTATGTCCATCTTGGACGATAACTTTCGGGAATCATCCGAAACAAGGTTCCCGCCACGCAATCCGTTCCACAGCCGCATCCGTCTCCATACAGGAACTACAGGACAGGATGACTGGAGGGCTTGAAAGCCACAAAGGTTTCGGACAAGGCAGCGATACTTCCGTCCATGGGGCAATTACGGGCAATTTGCGTCGATTAGCATGGCCCCTGCGATGGGTCTGGTGTTGTGGTCGGGGAGGCAGTTCCATAGGCCTGGTCGGGTCAGGTAACCCCAGATGATGACGCCTGGGGTTGGGTGAGGCTAAACCCAGGCGGGTTATTATGAGGCTACATCGAACAGGGCTAACGGTTCTGTCTCCTGAGTTTGGTCAAGTAGGTCTGATTGGGTCAGTTAGGTTAAAAAGGAGGATTAAGAAGTTTGAGATGGGTTGCTACAGTAGAACGGCAGTACTGTAAATCAACAGGTTGAGAGTTTAGACTGGGTTGGACTGAACTGAGTTACGTGGAGTTCAGTTCGATGGAAGATTTACATCGATGTAGATTAGACATGATATTTTGCATTGAAATTATTCTAATTAGTTTCTATATGATCTCATCATAGTAATTATACTTGGCTATTTTAGTTGACTTAAATTGTGTGATTTTTATTTGATAGAACGCCTCTTACTCACTCTCACTCCCTCTATCTATCTATCTATCTATATATCTCTCTCTTTCAATCCGTGTTTGACCAACATACCGGGTTTATAAAAGGGGCTGTTTTACTCAGCATATTTATTTCTAGGTTATTTTTCTAATGATGTTCTAAGAAACATATCGTAAAAAGGAAAGCTTCCATAGTAACACACATGTGGCGTAAGTCGAGGGATTTTTTTTTTTTTTTTTTTTTTTTTTTGACGAAGAAATAGATATAAGGGTCAGCAATACTGTACATGGAAATAGTCAAAATCTCCCGCATCTATCGCCTCCCAACAAACGGTGACACGAATCAGTCAAAGTCCTTTTTGCCGCCTAAGGAGATTTTGGTTTTCCCCCAGAGACATAAGACCCTTTAGCACGGGATCCTAGCATCAGGTGAATAAATCCACCCGCATTAAGCCAGAACAAAATCGGTGAAGTTTGTCATCGTGGCAAAAAGGGGGCTTCCTTATATCACAAAGACTAAATTGTCGGCACACAAAAGGACAAATATAGTATTGTTCAAGACAGGTGTAATGTAACATCTGTCACACCGGAAACAGATGTCATGCCAGATGTGACCCTAATAAGAAAGCTCCAGTGTACATTGGTCAAAACAGAATTAGGTTTAACGAATAATTTCCAAATTGGTATTGGTCTATAAAGTTTGCCTTACCTAACCTAATGTAAACCTGGTCTTAAACTCGTCCTAAACCTAGTCCCTCTGTCTCCCTACACCTTGCCCCTGTTTCCCTAACCCTTCTCCCAATTTCCCTAACCCTTGTCCCAATTTCCCTAAATCTTGTCTCTGTTTCCCTAAACCTTGTCCCAATTTCCCTAACCCTTGTCCCAATTTCCCTAAATCTTGTCTCTATTTCCCTAAATGTTGTCTCTGTTTCCCTAAACCTTGTCCCAGTTTCCCTAAATATTGTCCCAGTTTCCCTAAATATTCTCTCTGCTCCTCTAAACCTTCTTTCTACCTCTCTTAACCTTGTTCGTAATTCTCCCTAAACTCCCTCTCTGTCTCTAACTCTTTTCCTAGTCTCTCTAAACCATGTTCCTATCTCCCTAAACTTTGTCCTTAACTCTAAGCCTTGTCCCTGATTCTCTAAACCTTGTCCCTAACTCTTCTTGTCTTGTTTCTCTCTAAGCTTTGTTTTTATCTTTCTATCCCAGAGAAGCTCTCGACAACTGGGGAATTCTCCCCAAAGTGGGGAATTTCATAGTTCCAGTGAGAAGGAAAATTAGGACTGAATGTGTAGTAATATAATTCATATGAATGGCTGATCCACTGATTCTAGAATATACGTAATCTGCATTACATAACACTTTTTGAACGTAACAACTCTAAATCCAACAGCAACAAATACTTTGCTATCTGAGCTACAAAACTGATTCTAGAATATACATTATCTGCATTACATAACACTTTTTGAACGTAACAACTCTAAATCCAACAGCAACAAATACTTTGCTATCTGAGCTACAAAACTGATTCTAGAATATACATAATCTGCATTACATAACACTTTTTAAGCGTAACAATTTTAAATCTAGAATATATATAATCTGCATTACATAACACTTTTTAAGCGTAACAATTTTAAATCTACAATAGCAACAAATGTTTTGCTATTTGAGCTATAAAACTGATTCTAGAATATATATAATCTCCATTACATAACACTTTTTGAACGTTATGTTACAATAGTAACAAATATTTTGAGCTACAAAAATTCGTACAAAGAAGCAACACTGACGGCGTGTGACAAAGACACAGAAGATAAAGAAAGAAATTCTTCGTTCGACAGTCATCGAGGGCAATCTCACTTGGTCCAACCAGCGTGTCCGTAGGATTCACATCAACGCTTTGAACACATCGCAAACTTGCTACCCTACGTGATGATCCGTGGAGAGGTTAACTGGATAACTTTGAAGAAGAAAAATCTTTGCCCAAGTAAAAAAAAAAAAGAGAGAGAGAGAGAGAGAGAGAGAGAGAGAGAGAGAGAGAGAGAGAGAGAGAGAGAGAGAGAGAGAGAGAGAGAGAGAGAGAGAGAGAGAGAGAGAGAGAGAATGTTAGGACCAACTACTCTATCCAAATCATGTCATATACCTACAGCCCAGTTCGTCATCTATGAAACAGATCTCAGAACCTCCCTCAACCTCTCCTCTAAGCTAGGTCCCACCTGACAACCAAACTTACTTTTCCTTGGTTTGATCGATCTAAACAAAACAAAGTACCTGACCATCCCTCGTGACCTCACTCCCCGAATCCCGAACCAGGTCAACGAACGATGACCTAACGGGAAGAATCTGGACCATTTGACATCAGTGATACAAACAAATATTCTGAATCTATTAGCGAGTCTGTTAAACTCCGTCTGTACCAACTGGCGTTTATTTTTTTTCTGTGCTCTGTCGCAAGGTGATCTCGTCCATCTCCCCCAACGGCTCCTCAGAAGCCTATCTTATTTACAACAGTATTGCCAAACATTTTTCCAATTGAGTTTCCTTAGTACTCCATGTGAGCAGAAGGATTGAGTAAACAAACTGTAAATTAGTTTTTACTTTAAAGAACTTTATACTGCGGTTACCGAAACTGTGTAAAACCACAATTATTTACTTGTATCTGCAGAGTACTTTTACATACATACATACATATACCAAAGGCTTTCTTCCACCTTACACGGGGGGTAGCCAAAAAACAAAGGCATAGAAACCACTCCCACCCATTCCATCCCCTACATACTCCACTCCCCTCTACCCTCTTTCTACAAAGTACTTATGATCCTATGGAACGTATTTTTGCCCCCCAATAGTGCCTTGCCATGCATAGCATATTGCCATTTCTCAAGAAGCGATTCTCGAACATTTTCGAATTCTTTCATCTCTCTGAGGGGGCATAAAAAAAAAATCAGAAATCTTGGATAGCTTCGTGCAAGAATGACCTAAGTTCAAAATCTCAGATCGTGTAAGCCTCCAAACATAATCTTACGCATTCTTGAATCTGTCTTCTCTCCCTGACGCCGACCTCTCCCACAAGCAAAAGGAACCCGGGCCTTTTATCACTTACATACACAAAAACCTTCGGTATGTTCCCACCCGACAGACATATCCCGGTATAACATCTTTTCAACCCATTGCGCTATCAAGAGGTATCCCTCTTGATAGCGCAATGGGTCAAGTCAGATGTTGATCTGTTCAATGGGAACCATTCAGTATATGTATACATCCCGATACGTGTGTCATTTTGACAAAAGGAAATAAGCTCCACCGCAAGAACTCGAACCTTTCCCTAAGCGAAGCAGTCGCTAAGGTAAAGGTTCGAGTCTCTTGCGGCGGGGGCTTATTTCCATATCCAGGTATGTCTTCCTAAAGGCGGGTTACGTGAAAGAAAGGAAGAACCCGCTACCTAATAGGTCCCATTAGATCGTGTCCAATAAGGTGTCCTACCGGTAAGAAAAGAATTTCCACAACAAAACATGACAGGTCGCATCTAACATCGAAATCCCAAGTCACCAGCTCAAACTAGATCATTAATCTAACCAAGTTTACTCCAATCAAACCTAAACTAACCTAACCTAGCTTAACCAAATAATGCTGTAAAATCTTAGTTTACTGATGAATAGGCCTAAATCCGAAACCTAGAATTTTACTAGAGAGCAAACAAGAAACCCCATATGATACCTTAATTAGAATTGGAATTATGTCATATCCATCCCAAAGTCGTATAAAAACCCCATTTACTTATCCCCCCCCCCTTTTTTTTTTTAGCGTGGGAGGTCTTGCCAAAGACGAGTACCATCTTGCATGTGTGTGAATCACGTGCATGGTTGGTGATGGTTAGTGACGGTTAAGTAGGCTTATTAACCCCGAATCTTATCATGTCCCAAAAATGCCATAACCCTCCCCCCCAAAAAAAAATACTGATAACATAATAAAAAATATCCACGACCCATTAATAACAAAACATAAAAACAGGTACACAAACAAAAAAAAAAAAAAAAAAACACAAAAAAAAAAAAAAAAAAAAAAAAAAAAAAAAAAAAAAAAAAAAAAAAAAAAAAAAAAAAAAAAAAAAAAAAAAAAAAAAAAAAAAAAAAAAAAAAAAAAGGGAAAGAAAATGCCTTCCGAACTGACCTTGGGCCATTTAGGGTTGAGTTCTCTCGCCTTGATGGCGTCCTGCAGAGCTCGAGCGAAGTGGGCGAGTTTGATGTGAGCGGCCGACCGGTTCGAGTACAGGATGTGGTTATGGGGATCGAGGGCGATGGCTTCTGTGTAGAGTGCCACGGCCGTTTCGAAGTCGCCCGACTGGCACGCGGCATTGCTCTGTCTGACCTTTTCGAGGAAGAGGGCCTTGGACCCCCCGATCACGCCCTCTACCTCTCCGTCAACCTCCAACTGTGATGGGAAAAAGAGAAAAGAAAAAAAAAATTAGATTCCAAAAAGAGGAGGATTTGTGCTCTCCGTCAACATTCAACTGTGACGAAAAGAAAGAAAGAAAAAAACTAAAAAAGGGGGCTTGGTGCTCTCCTTCAACATCCTGCCGTGATGAAAAATGAATAAATAAAAAATAAAATATGAAAATAAAATAAGAAATAAATTCCGAAAAGAGGAGGACTGGTACTCTCCGCCTCCAACTATGACGGAAAAAAAAATAAATGAATAAAAAATTAATTCCGAAAAGAGGAGGACTGGTACTCTCCGTCAACCTCCAACTATGACGGAAAGAAAGGAATAAATAAATAAATAAATAAATAAATAAATAAATTCCGAAAAGAGGAGGCCCGGTAGTCTCCGTCAGCCTCCAACTGTGACGGAAAAATGAATGAATAAATAAATAAATAAATAAATAAATAGATAAATAAACAAAAAATTAAATTCCGAAAAGAGGACAGGTGGTCAAAGAAGAAAAAAATGTCTTGTGTTTAACATCTTTGGTAATGATGTCCCATCCCTTTGGAAAATCTTAAATTCTTTTATTCTGGTTAATGGAAGACGAGTTGAGGCGTGTCTTCATCGATCAAGAACCCATGGTGTCTCGAGTCTGCCCATCAAACGAATAAAATCGGCTGGTAAAAGCTATAATAGAATATATAAAGGCCATCGCAACACATAAGACTTCAAGTTATGAAATATATACCCGGTATATATATATATATA
Source organism: Oratosquilla oratoria (assembly GCF_046742065.1). Classification (NCBI taxonomy): domain Eukaryota; kingdom Metazoa; phylum Arthropoda; class Malacostraca; order Stomatopoda; family Squillidae; genus Oratosquilla; species Oratosquilla oratoria. The sequence continues at coordinate 55,763,457 of NC_134803.1, read as the reverse complement.
TATATATACATATATATATATATATAATATATATATACGCAAAGTAGACCACTTGGAAAAACGAAGCTAACGAAGCAGAGCGCTTTCGTATATTACACTACAAGAATTCATGAATTTTAGTAAGTGTGGACGAAAAATGAAAAGAAATAAAAATAGGAAATTGTAAGCATCACAATAGGACAAGCATATATAGTAAACTTAGAAAAATATATATACAGTATGAAAAGAGGAGTTGATATGGGGGATGGGGGTGAGGGTGGGGGTGGGAAAGAGGCAACAAACACGATCAGAGCTCGAAAGTTTAAGTGTAATGAGAAAAGACTAAAAGCAAATTGCAGCCTAAAAGAACATAAATGAAAAATGAAATATTTAATTACAAAGTAAACAAATAAATAAACAAAATAAAGATAAATAATTTTACAAATGAATGGACAAAAATAACCAATAAATAAAGAACAAAATAAGTCTACAGAATACGTGAATAAACAAATTTAATAAATAAACAAGTAAACACATGAACAAATAAAAAAAACATATGGAAGAATAACAGATAAAGAAAACGGTGGAAAAGGAAAACGTGCATTGGGAATGTTCAAGGTACAGATATGTTGCTGGGGCAGCTGGCGCTCACCAGATCTGGTGTAGCTCCCGTAAGACCAGGACCAGGACAAGGACCAGGACAAGGACCAGGACAAGGACAAGGACAAGGAAAATCCGTCGAATATCCTGAGGTCGAAGATGCGAGACCCATGAACTAAGTTCTTGTGACGCGAGACCTATGGTACTTGTGTGTGCGCGCGCGTGTGTGTGTGTGTGTGTGTGTGTGTGTGTGTGTGTGTGTGTGTGTGTGTGTGTGTGTGTGTATTCACCTCGGATCTGCTGCAGTCTCTGTCGAGACAGCCAGACACCACCCTACGGCAGTGAGCTCAGAGCTCCTTATTAGCCGATCTCTGGGTAGGTCTGAGACCACTCACACACCACACACCAGGACAGCAAGGTCACAACTCCTTGACTAACGTCCCGTACCTACTCGCTGCTAGGTGAACAGGGGCTACACGTGAAAGGAGACAAACCCAACTTATCTCCGCCCGACCGGGGAATCGAACCTCGGTTCTCTGGCTTGTGAGGCCAGTGTCAATCCGCCACCGAGCCGTGTAATAAAGTTTCCGCTGTGTGTGTGTGTGTGTGTGTGTGTGTGTGTGTGTGTGTGTGTGTGTGTGTGTGTGTGTGTGTGTGTGTGTATTTACCTAGTTGTATTTACCTACTTGTATCTTACGGGAAGGGGAGCTATGCTCGTAGGGTCCCGTCTTTGTATCTCGCAGTGTCTAGTTTGTTCTT
>NC_134803.1:55757119-55759619 GCF_046742065.1 Oratosquilla oratoria | reverse complement strand
ATACATATATATATATATATATAATACATTCACAATTACATTTGTATCTATACATGTATGCATGTACGTGTACGTGTATATATACATGTACATATATATAATGTTTATATATATTATATATACATACATATATAATGTTTATATATATTATATATACATATATATATATATATAGATATATATATATGTATACATATGCATATGTATATATTTATGCATGCATGTGTATATACATGTTTGTATGTATGTATACCTTGGCTTTTTCCAATCCTGCCGAAAGCAGCTCCTTCGACTGGGTTCGCACCACTTTGCCAGCTGTGGGCTTCACTGCCCTCCTCTTGCGTTGTTCTCTTCTTTCCATGTCTCCTCCTCCTCCTTCTTCTTCTTCTTCCTCTCCTTTTTCTTCTTCTTCTTACTCGTCTTCTTCTTCTTCTTCGTGGCGCCGGCGCCAGACACCGTCGTGGAAACGACCTTCAGAAGTTCCTGAAGGCCGCACAGCGGAGGGTCCTTCCCTGGGTCCTTGGCTTCATTCTTCAGCAGGCGACTGAACACCTCAAGAGGAACACACAGACGCTCTTCGCAAAAATTCAAAAACAACAAAGCCCTGAGCAGGTTTCTCTTCTTCGGGGCGTTTGTAGCATGCCTGGATGAATCGATCACAGACGCTTTCGACTTATTTCATTTTTTTCTTAAGATTAAAAAAAACATAAATGTTCTTGAAAGGCTTTTCTGGTTTTTCTTTAAATTCGTCTAGAGCCTCTGAGTTTAATTTTTTTTCATGTATCAGTCAAAGACAATTAGGTTATACGTCTCGTTATTACGTTTCATCTCTACGCCTCCTCTAGCTTCTGCAAAGATTAACAAATTTTCATTTTTGCGATCAATTTCCACAAAAAACTGCATTTTATATGATGAAAACACTGTACACAATTTTCATAACATGAAGCACGTTCTGGTCAATTGTTTGCAGTTAAGAAAACTATTTTCTCACCAATACTCTCTCTCACATCACTGTGTCAAACGGTTTCACGAGAGTGTTAGAGTTAGCCACGGAAATATACAATAATAAGACGACAAATAAACATTTTCTTTTGTTACCAAACGTGCTTTGGTTGCACATTAGAAAAACAGAAAATCACTTCTATCTAACATTAAAAAATGTTGAATATTTAGTATAAAATATTCAATACACACATAAGTGTTCGTCTGCTATCTTTATTTTTCCTCTGGGATTTCGATTATCTAGTCTCAACCAAAACGGAAACGATGACAGTTTGGTCAAATAACATCACGCGTCCATGAGATCGTGTAACTTCGAGAACTTCTGCAAGCTCAGAGTTTTCGAACGACAATGTGGGGGAATTTCGACCGCCGCGCCTATGACCCACCAGTACCTCCGTTACCTTTGTCGACACTACTGTACTATCGACGTGGCGAGGAAAATGGTACGTCTTTATCCTAAAAGCGTTTGAGAATATATATATCTATCTATATATATATATATATATATATATATATATATACAGATATATATATATATATATATATATAGATAGATAGATATACTGGTAATGAAACTTTAATGATATAACAATGTTGTCTGGAGATACCAAAGGATTTTTTATAACACTGTCTCTCAATAAAAAATAAAATGTTCATAAACTTGTGACAGTAGTCAAGTATTTGCTAAATATAACATTATTTTATCAAATTTATAGGAGCATTAATAGTTTTAATGCTACAGTAAGCAGGTATCCTTTACAAAGAATCAATCATTATTATTATCATCATTAATTATTATTATCATCATTATTATTATCATTATCATTATTATCATCATTATTATTACTATTATAATTATTATTACTATTCTCATTATCATTATCATCAAGATTACTATTATTATTTTTGCTATACTATGATTACCATTATTGTTGTCTTTTTATTATCATCATTATTATTATTATCATTATTCCTAATTTATAATCTATTATTATCATTATTATTACTATTACTACTATATATATATATATATATATATATATATATATATTTATATATATACATATATATGTATATATATATATATATATATATTGTGTGTGTGGGGGGGTGCGCGCGCGCGTTTGTGTGTGTGTACCATACACATCATCTGCAGCTGAAGGCCGTAGCCAGCTCCCGTGATACATGACATTATTCTTACCCGATGCATATTGAGTGTCATAACACACCGTGGAGGGGCCAGACCATCATTTATACGTACTTGGCCTTCTCTCGCCTTATAAGCGCACCAAATCCCCATGACCCAGCTCGTAGCATAGTGGTCTGGGTAATTGGTAATTAACATGGCCTTACCTTACCTAACCTAACCTAACCTAATCTAACCTAACCCAACTTAATCTAACCTAACCCAACCTAATCTAATCTAATCTAATCTAACCTAATCTAACCTAGCCCAACCTAATCTAATATAATCTAACCTAACCTAACGTAATCTAAC
>NC_134803.1:55734619-55747119 GCF_046742065.1 Oratosquilla oratoria | reverse complement strand
TGCGTTGGTTCCCGACAACCCTGGCCAGGCGGGGAAGCGACGCAACGTCGGCTTAAAAACCCAGCTAATTTCTAACTTCCCACTGCGTGTGAAAATGGGATGGTGAGACTTTGAGTCGGGAGAATATACGAGATCTGCAGTAGGACAGGTCGAAAGTGCTCCCTGCCCGCCTTCAGACAAGGAAAATGTTTTATGTGAACGCGCTCGCATGCACACGGGGTTATACATACATGAGCACATACATATGCATATACGTGCATATGTATGCAGCCAGAATATATGTCATACCTGCCCACATAGTTGGGATAAGTTATATTCAGTTTTTGCTGTTTGGAATCGATGCTGGATCCTCAGGCCAAAGAATATGTTGTTAAATCGACCATTCACATGGTCCATGATAATTATGTAATTATGGATGAATTATAAGTACGTTAGTATACATGTGTGTATATGTACATTCATGTGTACATGAATCCAGTAGTACAAGAGGGAAATGCAAGGATGATAGGTAAGGGATTGAGGATGGTTAGAGTGGAAGGAAGGGGAGGTGAGCCAGTTGTTGTTTGCGGACGACACTGCGCTTACAGCGGGGGTCAGAGGAAGGTTTAATGTAGTCAGTGACGGAGTTTGGGGTAGGAGGAGGTTAAAGGTAAAACTGGGTAAAGACAGGGTGATGAGAGGTGTAATGGGTGAAGGTAGCATTAAATTGGAGGTAAGTCTTAGAAGAGAGAGACTGGAGGAAGTGGATAGTTTTAAGTACTTGACGTCGCATGTGGCAGAAAAAAGGAATAGTGGAGGTGAAACGTAGGATGAAGGAAGCAAAAAACTGTCTTGGGCGATTGGAATGCCATGAGAAATAGGCATCTGGGTATGGATGCAAAGGGAAGATGATTTGAAGGGGTGATCGTGCCTAGTGAAGACGGCTTGTAGTCATAACCTCGGTAATATATATGCACACACACACACACACACACACACACACACACACACACACACACACACACACACACACACACACACACACACACACACACACAACACATACACACATATATGTATATATACATATACATACATAGGAAATAGTCAAACACTGGCTTACCAATAGTGGTTAACAAATGGAATAGACTCAGTAATCATGTTGTGAGCACTGAAACTAATGGTTGTTTTAAGAAACGGTTAGGGCCCAGTCACACCGAGCTTACGACCTGTTTCCGACCACCGGCGACCAGGTCATCGCCAGCCAGTTGCAGGTCGTCTTTGAAAGTCGCTAGCAGTCGGTAATAAGATAGATAGATAGATAGATAGATAGATAGATATATTACAACACACACCGAATAGTCTTTTCACCCACATTAACTGTTTCCATTTCAATTCGTTTCATAGGTTTTGTGTCGCCGACCGATCGCTTGATTTTCGGTCCAAGGTGGTCGGAGACCGGTCGTAAGCTTGGTGTGACTTTTGGGGCTTTAGACAACTTTATGGACGGGGATGATAGGCGGTAACGGACATGGAACTGCCTTGTGTTGGCCTTATGGTCTCTTGCAGTTTCATGTATTCTTATGTTCTTAAATTTACTTGGGCAAATCCATCAAAATCGCTAGCCCGGTGTACCGGTGGCCCGGTGGCCCGGTGGCCCGGTGTACCGGTTCAGTCACCACCCGGCCTCGACATTTCGTGTCTCGTCGCGATATAATACCTCCCCCGGACACCCGAAACCCTTCCGTGTTTTAACTATTTTGACGCTTTGGTTTAAGACCTTCGGCGCCAGAGACGCCCGCAGTGACCAAAGAAGAAGAATCCTCCTCCTTTACTATTTCGTTTTATTTATTTCCAAAATAAAACTTAAACCCACTCTCGGAGAAAGATAAGCTGAGATACAGAGTAAACCGTATATTTCGACCACTGACTGTGGTCCTCTTCAGCATATCTTTCTCCGAGAGTGGGTTTAAGTTTTATTTTATTCGTGTGTTACGACACCTACGTTACTTGATTTTATTTCCAAAAGTTATCTTTGGGAGGGGAGCATCAGCGTAACGTGCCTGTAAATGGTCTTAATTCCCTATTAATAAATGGTGATATGGCTGAATCATATAAAGCAATTTGCCTTGACTTTACGCGGGAGGAAGTGCAATTAAACAAATAAATAAAAGAGGTTCCCTCATTCTTGCCTATTTGGTCGCTTCTGATGAGGCACAAAGGAACATGGTGGCAGTATTCTTGTCCTCTACTGCAAAGGTACAAAGAGGGAATAAAAAGGCAGAGTCATAAGGAAGAAGTAAAGGAGAATTTTGAAGTATTAGAAGATGTGTTCGAATGTCTTCATATGTGGCTCCATCAGTACAAATTACATATTGAACAACGTATCAATGGTTTGGGACCATCTGGACTCTTTATTTACTTTCCAGCTTCTGTTCCAGGTTAAGGATACGTCACTGAGATGAAGGAGGTCAATGTGTTTACGGAATATATCACTTTGAAAGTTATCTTTGACTGAAAAGATGATGACTCGAAATTTTTTTCAATTTTTTTTTTTTTTTTTAAATCAGCCGCTCTTTCTAGTGTCAATATATTTACGGAATGTATCACTTTGAAAGTTATCTTTGACTGAAAAGATAATGACTCGAAATTTTTTCGAAACAAAAAACATAACGTTTTTTAAATCAGCCGCTCTTTCTGGTGTCAATGTGTTTACGGAATGTATCACTTTGGAAGTTATCTTTGACTGAAGAAATAATGACTCGAAATTTTTTCGAAAAAAAAATAACGTCTTTTAAATCAACCGCTCTTCCCGGTATTCTCGCACGTTTTACAAAATCTCTTTCGCTCCTAATGTAGAATACTTTCTAATTCTAGAAATTCCCAAACTTTATCTAGCACCTCACCAGTTTGAAGGCTATGTCCGTCTATAACCTAATAGGACAGAGAACCTACGGTGGTATTCTTAAAAAAAAATCTTTCCTTACATAAATCTTTCCTTATATGAATCTTATATAAATCCTTGAAAGGGAAAGAATCTTTCTTTAAGAATACCACCGTATGAATCTTACGGTGGTATTCTTAAAAAATTCTTTCCTTATATAAATCTTTCCTTATATAAATCTCATATAAATCCTTGGAAGGGAAAGAATTTTTTTAAGAATACCACCGCTAGTTTCTAGAATGATGGTTCTAGAAGGATTCTTAGATAAGAGATTACGTTAGATATCGAGTAAGAGACAACTGGTGGATTGTATGTAACGATACTGGTACTGTAACGGAAGACGCAGACCTGGGCGCAAAGGTTGCCTTGAAACGGAATAACTGTCATGTAACGGATGGTATAGTTACCCTGTAACGAATAGTAGTGTTGCCTTGTAACGGAGGGATTTCTTAACATATGGAATGTTGACCTTGTAACGGGTCGTAAAGGTGTCCTGTAACGGGTATTAAAATTACCCGTAACGGATTGAATTACTTACATTATCATGTGTGCAATAGCTACCATGTATCATATGACATAGTTACTCTATGAAAAACGGGATAGTTATTTTGTAACATAGTAAAGGATGAAGTAGTAGTGGGTAATGCTTGGAATAGTTACTCTCTGTCCTTGTTACTAAACACTGACATGTAACGGATGGTCCTATGAGACTGTAGTGGACAATTCCGTAACAACACTGTAACGGGCGCCACTGTAGAACTGTTACAATACTGACTACTACAACAGACCAAGATTACACAATGTAACGGATATATTTGAAATGTAACGGGAAATCTGATGATGTAACGGACAACCCTGCGTTACTATGACGATTGATACTGCAACGCATTCAAGACATACTTGTTTGTTTGTTTGTTTGTTATTATATGTTTGATTTTTATTTATTATTAATTATCTGTCAATTTATTATTATTTACTATTTACCTGTTTGTTTATTATTTAACTATACCTATGCATTTATTTATTTTATTTATTATTATTTATATTATTATAATTTTTATCTATTTTTCTTTTATTTATTTATCATTATAATTTTTTCCGCATCCGACCTAGTTATGGACCAAAAGGTCTCCTGTCGGCATGCTCCGCCTTTGTAATCCTTTGTAATCCTTTGCACGTTAAGATCCTTTAGCCTGGTAACGCATTTCGTTCTTCGTTGCCCATAATCAACCACTCAGCGTTTGAACCCTTGGTTAAAGGGCATTTAGATGGCCAAACGGTTTGACAAACCCGGTTTGTCAGGCAAGTGTTTGAAGTGATGTTTGACCGTGTGAATAGGGTATATGGTTGTCAAACACGTTCGACAAACGTGTGTGACGACCAAATATCCCATTCACACGGTCAAACATCCCTTCAAACACTTGTCAGACAAACCGGGTTTGTCAAACCGTTTGACCGTGTAAAAGGCCCTTTACAGTCGAGGTAACGAAAGAAAAGGTTCAAGAAGCGTAGCAGTTAGGAGCAGTCGGAACTCTCCGCCGTCGAGGAGGAGCAGAGAGCAGATCACGTCTTGCTCCTCCGCTGTAACGGCTGACACTGATCCCGTCCGGGTAACGGACACCAAAACCGCGGCGTAACGGTCGACACCTTATCCCGCGTAACGGGCGGCGCTCAGGGGTTCTGCAACGGTTACCGGTGTGGTGTTTCACGTAATGAGTGAAACTTGAGGAGGAGTGTCTTCGGAGAGAGTCACTGGCCCCAGCGCGAGGTGAACGAGAACTGACGAGTTTACTACATCAGATCAGCCACAAAGAGAGGAGTAAAGTTCGTGTACACTGTCCTTGCTCTCTTTCCTTATCTCCTACTCTCTCCCTCTCTCTCTCTCTCTTCCTCCCTCTCTCTCTTTCCTTATCTCCTATTCACTCTTCCACCCCACTCTCTCTCTTTCATTATCTCCCACTCACTCTTCCTCCTCTCTCTCTCTCTCTCTTTCTCTGTTTCTCTCTCTTCCTCTCTCTCTTTCCTTATCTCCTATTCACTCTTCCACCCCACTCTCTCTCTTTCTTTCTCTCTCTCTCTTTCATTATCTCCAACTCACTCTTCCTCTCTCTCTCTCTTTCTCTCTCTCTCTCTCTCTTTCATTATCTCCCACTCTCTCTTCCTCTCTCTCTCCCTTTCTCTCTCTCTCTCTCTCTCTCTCTCTCTCTCTCTCTCTCTCTCTCTCTCTCTCTCTCTCTCTCTCTCTTTCCTTATCTCCAACTCACTCTTCCTCTCTCTCTCTCTCTCTCTCTCTCTCTCTCTCTCTCTCTCTCTCTCTCTCTCTCTTTCTCGCAGTAAATATCCCATATGGGAGTAACCATTAACTTTGGGTATTATTTGTAATATCCATATAACATATAACTTTAGTGTTGTTGCAATACCCACTTTAATTCTTTTAGGCCGCTGAAGTCACACGCCCAGGGCCAAATATCCCACAACAAGGTATTCACTAAATTAGGTTTTACTTGTAATGCTTCACTAGGGGTATTATTTGAAATCTCCATTACAGTTGTATATCAAAGGGGTACCCATTCAACCTCTCTCAGCCAAATATCCGAAAAGATGACAATTTCTCTTAGGGGTAATATTTGTAGTACCCATCTAACTTAGGTATTGTTGTAATACCCATTTCACCTGCCATACAGTAACTTAGCGACACGTGTGCTATACAGCACCTTCATCAACAACAACAATAACCTTGCCAACAACAACAACGACGATGACATTGACGACAACGACAACTACAACAACAACACTACTAACACGCCAGCAACAACAACAACAACGACGACGACGACAGTAACGACAACTACAACAACAACGCCACTATCACGCCAACAACAAGAACAACAACAACAACGACAACAACAACAGCAATAACCGACGTTCCGTTTTCTTTTACGTCCGATCTTTCAACTTGATAAAACAGTTTTACGCAAAAATGTAAACAAACTGCAGACCGCAGTTGAATCGACAAGCATGTGAATAGACTTAGTAAATCTGTATTTTATCATGTTTATCTTTTGTACATAATTATTGCAAATGCCTCAAATCAGGGAAATCCCCACTACCTAAAACGAAACTTTCGACAACCTAGACAACTGCAGATGCCAGAGGCTTTTAACATTCTTGCATATTTCTTTTTCGAGAGGCGCTTTCGTTCCCAATGATGAAATATTTCCAAATTCTAAAGATTCCCAGGTGAGAGAGAGAGAGAGAGAGAGAGAGAGAGAGAGAGAGAGAGAGAGAGAGAGAGAGAGAGAGAGAGAGAGAGAGAGAGAGAGAGAGAGAAGAGAGAGAAAGAGAGTAATAGATAGATAGACAGATAGAGATAGATAGATAGATAGATAGATAGAGAGAGAAAGAGAGAGAGAAGAGAGAGAGAGAAAGAGAGAGAGAGAGAGAGAGAGAGAGAGAGAGAGAGAGAGAGAGAGAGAGAGAGAGAGAGAGAGAGAGAGAGAGAGAGGGAGAGAAAGAGAGAAAGAGAGAGAGGGAGAACTATCTGTATAAGAAAATCACTGAAAAGTAGTGACAAAATTATGTTAATGATTAATGATTACATTGTACATAGTATGATGATATTTAGTTCATGAATTGTGCATAATGTGCGTAGTGATAATGCATGTTCTTGTGATAATGCATGTTCTTCCTGCACAGGTAGTGCAATGTAGTTCAGTTTGAAGCTTTAAGACTCATTTAGATAAACATCTAAGCAAGATGCTGTAATGATTATGATTTATTTTATATTATTTGTTTTTGCTTTGTTATCATTTGTCGTTTGATTTTCATTTATTATTAGTTATGTGTCAATTTATTACTATTTACTGTTTACCTGTTTGTTTGTTATTCAACTATACCTATGCATTTATTTATGTATTTTGTTTGTTGCATACATGATCATAGTTTTTTTATTATTATTCTATTATTATGATTTTTTTTCGCATCCGACCTAGATATGGACCACAAGGTCTCCTGTCGGCATGCTCCACCTTTGTAATCCTTTGTAAGCGACAAACCCATTTGACCCAAAGACTGGATTTATTGATTTTATTCTGTCTTCCGTGAGATGTTGTTTTACTTTTCTCGTCTGAGCCTAAAGTGGCTGTGATGCCCAAATTCATTCGAATTCTGTCCCTTTACTCAATCCAAACGGTATCAAAAGAGGTTCAACTTCACATCGGGAGGCGCTTAACGTTTTGACGCCTTTGTTGCTGATTGCGAGTTTAATCTTACGATGCAGCTGGTACCAGAAGGCTAAATCTCATCGGTGATACTTTGGTAAGCGATCTACAGGTTCCATTTATTCATTATGGCTCAAATAAAACATTCTACATATACGTATGTTTAAGAAAAATAATTACCATATGTATGTATTCATTTGAGAAAATAATTAAAACAATTATAGATTAATTATTAAGGAAAAAATTAAACAAGTTTACTAATTCTATCGGTGAATCGAATGAACATCAGTTTAGCAAAATGTTAATAAATTTATTGCATCAGAATAAATGTGGAGAATGAAGGCACACGCTTTGGCATACGATCTGCGTCGCAAACGTCATCTACGTATAAATTTTCTTGTTGTTACATCACAATATAAAGTGTGGATCACATGACAAAGTAACTTCATGATACGTAGATTGCATAGCAAAGTAACATCATCTCAAGCTCATCTCGGGCAGCTTAAAGGAACACAAAGGAACACATAGGAGGAACAAACAACATCAGGCCTACTGGCCCTAACGAGGCTGTTTGTGTTTACTATACTAAGCTACAGTTAAGAAAACAGGGCAATTAGGCGATAGAAGATGAACTAATACTACTGCTACCACTATCCTATCCAATACCTCATTGGCAGTTTGTTCTCACTGCCGCCAGGCGATTTTATTCAGGTTCAAAGGCAGTCATCATAAGTGAGCCAGGGAAGTATGAAGTAACTATGAGTGGCAGAAAACTGAAGAGCAGTATTTAGAGAGTTCGTTTATTTGCATGACGTTCTTCAGAATTTCATCATGGCTAAAGACAGAGCATCTTATTCAGATGAGAAAGAAATCATTAAGATTTAGATTAGGTGAGAGTTTGGCTGATTCGAGCCGTCTGGTGTGACGAGGTTCTTCAGGTAGACGAAGAAGACACGAGGCGACCTCCCCATCTCGTCCACTTCGTGTAGCAATGTTCCCCCCCGAAGTCCCACTCACACTCACACACTCCGCTGGATCTTGAACCTCAGGTAGATTCTGGTCCGCCAACAGTAACCCTCTCCATGCACTTCGGTCCTGTGCTGCTTCCATCCAAGTTGCTTTATCCATTCCTCATCTGTCCATCTCCGCATCCACACCATCCATCCATCTCCCCCGAAGTCCCCAAAAGGGGGGAAATTTCATTCACTCGAAGAATGACCTTCGGTCGGACGAGTTAATAGATAATAGACATTTCGATCCATTGCCTCCGGCAGGGAACGCGTGCGTGCCCCGCGCAGGACGACGACGTTGCGTCACGTGGCGGCGCCGCGCCCAGGCTCCGCCCCCAACCTGCGCGGGGGCGCCCGGTCTTCGTGTGTTCTGCGCACCCGAAAGATGGTCACGTACGGAGACAGACTCAATCCGATTCAATCCTATTAGACAAAGTCGGTCTTCGAAGGCGAGGGGATCTGGTCGAGAGCTGGGAAATAATGATAACATCCAGCTATCAAGAGGACGTGCCTCTTCCTCTCTTTTTTTACCTTCTCCTCTTCCTCTTTCGTACCTCCTTTTCCTCCTCTTTACATCCTCTTCCTCTTCTTTACCTTCTCTTCCTCCCCTTTACCTCCTCTCCCTCTTTCTTACCTCCTTTTCCTCCTCTTTACCTCCTCTTCCTCCCCTTTACCTCTTCTTTCTCTTCTTCGCCTCCTCTCTTTCTTCTTTACGTCCTCATACTCTTTCCCTCCTCTTCCTCTTCTTTACCTCCTCTTTCTCTTCTATGCCCTCCTCTTCTTCCTTCTCTTCCTCATTTTCTTCTTCTTCTTACTAATATTGGGAATTTATTGCAATCAATAGTTTTCAGGATTTTAGTTACATCCCCACAGACCACAGTCACACATATTTTTTTTTTACAAAGATCAGAGAATTATCTCCATCAAAGACTACTGATCACTTGCAACTACTACTACCCCTATTTTCAGCCATCTACTTTAAAATTCCCCCTTGCCACCTCTGGCGCCGTCCTTAAATTCTTCCCAGGGATAAAAACGCTGGTTATTGGTAATGAAATCCACCTGCTCCTCCTCCTCCTCCTCCTCCTCCTCCTCCTCCTCCTCCTCCTCTTGGCACGAACCAGAAACCGGGATTGACATTTAAAAGATATTGGATCTTCCTTCCAATTTCTTGGTTTTGTTATATCGGGGGTAGAGGAGTGGTTGGGGGGTCGTATATTTCGACCTTCAATCTCCACTCTGTCCTCAAATTGAAGGAGTATTGCCACTCCAGGGGTCTGTTCCACAGCTGAATAAAATCCTCGGCTTCTATGCAGTGAGAATACGGGTAAGTAAAGGTGATTCTCGCAATTGGAAGTCTCCAAGATTCGGAAGTTTCCAGTGATCGCAATGAAGAGTTTCGATTTCTGGAAAAACCCCGGTTACCAGAAGCACTTCCAGATGTCCTGGAATACTGTCACCACAAGCTATATCCTGCGAGTTTTGGAGATTTCCAACTTTCACACAAGTCCAATAGTGAGAACTAGCTATGTGTATAACCTAAATATTACAAAACAAAGGATTACAAAGGATTACAAAGGCGGAGCATGCCGACAGGAGACCTTTTGGTCCATATCTAGGTCGGATGCGAAAAAAATCACAATAATAATAGAATAATAAATAAAAACTATAATAATATAAATAACAAATAAAATACATAGATAAATGCATAGGTATAGTTAAATAATAAACAAACAGGTAAATAGGAAATAATAATAAATTGACATATAACTAATAATAAATGAAAATCAGACAGACAAATGATATCAAAACAAAAACAAATAATATAAAATAAATTATAATCGAGTTACTGAGTTTCATAAGCATTGATGTTATTATTCCTCTTTATTTCAGAAGCTGGCGATAAATAATAAAAATCATCTGCCTCTAACCAGAAGCAAGCCTACAAGACATATCATCAAGTTGACAGAATAAGCTGATTCTTGATTGCGTAGCCAAAACCACTCAAAGAATAATATGCTCGATAAGGGGCACGTCACGGGGTTCTTGTCCTTCGAAGGCGGCTGGGGATCGGGGGGGGGGGGGGGTAAACCTTTTTTTTTTTTTTTTTTTATAATTATTAATTTATCTTTTTATTTTTTTTTTGGGGGGGGAGTGAAGTATCACTGGGGCCTCCTGTTGCCTCCGTGATCAGGAGAAGGACGAGCTAAAACTTGTTTAAGGACGACCTTATCAAAATAATTTTCCCAATTACTAAAAGGAGGTTGTACCTAAAGACACACACAAATATTTGAACTGTGTACTTGTACATACATAAGATTGGAATATAATCACACAAACATAAGCGAACATGTATGACAGTGTATGTACGTATACACTAGTATACTAGTGTACCTATTTTCGTAGACGTGAACATAACGTAATTATGCATTCATGTTTCTACTCATGTATATATACGTGCGTATACAAGTGTGTATTCACACATACACGAACACACACACACACACACACGCACATACACACACACATGCACTCGCAAATACATACACACACACAAAAATAAACTATACCAAATTTGCGTATATGTATATTGATGCACACACACAATAAAAGACGCACGCACGCACACGCACGCACACGCAAGCGCATACACAAAGCTAATATGTTTGCATAAGTAGTAAAATGCATTCTTCATCGTTTCCTTGGCGGCGAAATAATGACTAGGCAGCGGTAATGGTGCTGTGTAACTCCCCCTCCTCCTCCTACATCCCCACCTCTATTCCCTCCCTCTCTCCCCCTCCCTCTTTCCCTTCCTCCCCCTCTCTCCCCCTTCCTCATTCCCTCGTCCCTCCCTTTCTCCCCCTTCCCTCTTTCCCTCTCTCCCCCGTTCCTCCCTCACTCCCCTTCCTTCTTTCCCTTCCTCCCTCTCTCCCCTTCTTCATTCCTTCGTCCCTCCCTTTCTCCCCTTCCCTCTTTCCCTCCCTCCCTCTCTCCCCTTCCCTCTTTCCCCCCTCCCTCCCTCCTTCTCTCCCCCTCCTTCATTCCCTCGTCCCTTCCTCTTCCCCCTCCTTCTTTCCCTCCCTCGCTCTCTCCCTTTCCCTCTTTCCCTTCCTCCTACTCTCCCCTCCCTCATTCCAGCCTCCTTCCTTGTCGTCTCCAAATGCAAGATGTGCGCTGGCAAAAGAACAAGCCAAGACGCTCTTTTGGGCACGCTAAGAACACTTCGAAGAGGAGCTCCTGAGGACCTTTTTGGACATCGGCAGAAGTCTCCTCAAGACCTCACCAGATGCCTTCAAGAATGTCTGCACTTCGGAAGCTTCCGATGTTCGGAAATGAAACGCCTTCAATAGACCTGCAGATGCTCTTTTGGGGACGCCAAGAACACTTCGAAGAGGAACTCCTGAGGACCTTTTTGGACATCGGCAGAAGTCTCCTCAAGACCTCACCAGATGCCTTCAAGAATGTCTGCACTTCGGAAGCTTCCAATGTTCGGAAATGAAACGCCTTCAAGAGGCCCGCAGATGGGTACCCTGAAATCATACATTTCAGATCTTTTAATGTCATAAGAACATGAGAATGAAGGAGACTGTAAGAGTCCATAAGGCCTACACCAGGCAGTTCCATGTCCATTACCACCTATTATCCCCATCCATAAAGTTGTCTAGCCTTCTCTTAAAACAACTGATAGCTTCAGTATTTACTAAATGGTTACCAAATCAATCCCGTTCTTGAACCACTCTATTGACAAACCTGTTCTTGTTTATTTCCTTCCGGACATAGTTTTATACAGTCTCTTTATAGAAAGAACTATCTTTGTAAGTCATTCTACGACCCGCCCACAAAAAAATGAAAAATAAAAATAAGTAGACCCAATAAGTACAAGCAAGACCATGGGGCAGAAAAATTTCAGACATCAACGGCCCACGACGATGGCGACAGGAATCGCCAGAAATTCCGAAGAGTTTCTGCAGATCCACACGAGGGAGGGAGGGGCGGTGGAGGTGGGAGGGGGTATGTACCCGACCAAGGAACATGACCCAACTCGACCATGGTTTGAGAAACCCCGACGTAGGTCTGGACAAGACCCGGAGGAGTGTGAATACTTGTGGAAGTAGTGGTTCTCGACTCTGGAACTGTGGGTACCCAAGGGTCCACGTGCTTCACATAGGACGCCACAAATAGAAATCCATTACTGTTTAGTAGATGACTAATTTTTTATTTATTTATTTATTTATTTGTTCACTTATTCATATATATGTTCGTTTATTTGTTTATTCATTTGTCACTTTTACTTATCTCCTAATTTTTTTATTTATTCAGTTATTTCTGTATTTATTCATTTATTTA
>NC_134803.1:55709619-55722119 GCF_046742065.1 Oratosquilla oratoria | reverse complement strand
TTTCTAATATTTTGGTACGTTTTCTACAAGTTTTTTGTTTTTTGTTCCGAATATTAGAAATATATAAACATAGTTACTCGAGCAGAGGAAACTATGTTCAAAATCAACACAACAGCAGCTGATTGGAAACAAACCCAGATATCGAGACAGATAACGATTCAGAGAAAGAGACAGAGGCAGAGGACGGAGCAGAGAGAGGAACAGAGAGAAAGAGTCTGTCTCCATTGAGAGTACATGGGATTCCAAAGAGACACAGAAAGAGAAAATAATTATATACTGGAAAAAGAGGGAGAGAGAAAAAGAGAAATTGAGAAAAAATTTGAGAAGATAAATAGAGATGAAGTGTGGCAAGTATAGAGAACAGCGAAAACAAACGAGAGAAAAGGAAAATACTAGAAAAAAATATATAAAGATATAAATAGAGAAGAAAGAGAAAAAGAAATTAGGAGATGAGTATGTTGAGTAGGAGTGAATGTTTAGAAAAATGGAGAAACACAGAAAATTCAACGAAGATATAAAGAGGGGAATACAGATGTAGAAAGACAGAAATAGACAAAGACATAAAAGGACAAAATGTCTTTTATTAACGAACCTATTAGAAAAAAAAATAGGCATATATGGAGACATGTGGAGACAGAAAGAGACGGAGACAGAGAATATGACTGAGACTGAGACAGAGATTCAGACTGAGACTTAGATTAAGACTAAGGCTGAGATTGAGGCAAAGAATGAAACTGAAACTAAAACTGAAACTGAGACAGAGAATATGCCTGAGACTGAGAGAGATATTCAGACTGAGGATGAGGTAGACTGAGACTAAGATTAAGACAAAGACTGAGACTGAGACAAAGAATAAAATTGAAACTTAAACTGAGACAGAGAATTTGCCTGAGACTGAGAGATATTCAGACTGAGGATGAGATAGACTGAGACTAAGATTAAGACCAAGGCTGAGACTGAGACAGAGAATAAAACTGAAACTGAAACTGAGACTGAGAATATGCCTGAAATTGAGACAGAGATTCAGACTGAGGATGAGATAGACTGAGGCTAAGATTAAGACCAAGGCTGAGACTGAGACAAAGAAATAAACTGAAACTGAGACTGAGAATATGACTGAAATTGAGACAGAGATTCAGACTGAGGATGAGATAGACTGAGGCTAAGATTAAGACCAAGGCTGAGACTGAGACAAAGAATGAAACTGAAACTGAGACAAATACAGAGAATATGCCTGAAATTGAGACTGATTTAGACTGAGGATGAGGTAGACTGAGACTAAGATTAAGACAAAGACTGAGACTGAGACAAAGAATAAAATTGAAACTTAAACTGAGACAGAGAATTTGCCTGAGACTGAGAGATATTCAGACTGAGGATGAGACAGACTGAGACTAAGATTAAGACCAAGGCTGAGACTGAGACAGAGAATAAAATTGAAACTGAAACTGAAACTGAGAATATGCCTGAAATTGAGACAGAGATTCAGACTGAGGCTAAGATTAAGACCAAGGCTGAGACTGAGAGAAAGAATAAAACTGAAACTGAGACTGAGAATATGACTGAGATTAGAAATGAGTATAAGACTGAAACTGAGAGTGAAACAGAGATGGAGACGGGAAGAAAGACTGAGAGAAACTGAAACTAAGACTGGTCCAGAGACAGATATGTGGAGTGATACTGAGACGGAGAAGGACAGAGACGAAGACAGAGGAAGGATACCGTGACAGACAGACGGACAGATGGACAGACAGACAGACAGACGTCAATTGATTACCTGTCAGTACTACACCCTTCGTTAAGATGACACACTCTGAAGACTTTATTCTGGTTGAAGTCAGATGAATTTTATTTAACTAAACGTATGAACTCGTGTTGAATGGATTATGGATCGATGAAGAAAGGGTAGTTGGAGACAGAGAGAGAGCAAAAGAGACAAAGAGAGAGAAGAGACAGAGAGTTAAAGAGAAAAAGAGACAGAGAGAGACAGAGAGAGAGCAAGAGAGACAGAGAGAGAGCAAAAGAGACAAAGAGAGAAAAAAAGACAGAGAGCAAAAGAGACAAAAAGAAAAAGAGACAGAGAGAGAGCAAGAGAGACAGAGAGAGCAAGAGAGACAGAGAGAGCAAAAGAGACAGAGAGAAAAAGAGAAAGAGAGAGCAAAAGAGACAAAGAGAAAAAGAGACAGAGACAGGGAGAGAGCAAAAGAGACAAAGAGAGAGAAGAAGAGACAGAGAGAGCAAAAGAGACAAAGAGAAAAAGAGACAGAGACAGAGAGAGAGCAAGAGAGACAGAGAGAGAGAACAAAAGAGACAAAGAGAGAGAAAAAGACAGAGAGCAAAAGAGACAAAGAGAAAAAGAGATAGAAAGAGCAAAAGAGACAAAGAGAAAAAGAGACAGAGACAGGGAGAGAGCAAGAGAGAGAGAGAGACTTAGGAAAAGAGACGAACATACATGAGGGTTTTCTTGTTCCCTCCCGGTCTCTCTAAGATTTTCTACGTGAGATTCCAATCTTTGCTCACTCGATCTTATCACGGTAGAGATCGATGTCTCCTTCCGACTACATTTTTTTTTTCTAATTTTATCTTTTTTTTTTCCAATGACAAAGCAAGATGATGCGCTCTTGCCATCGGCGTTGTGGTCGTCGTCGTCGTCGTCTTCATCGTCGTCGTTGTTGTTGTTGTTATTGTCATTGATGTCGTTGTCGTTGTCTTTGTCCTTGTCAACGACCCTAACCCCCAACTCCCCTTCCTCCTCTCCCCCACCTCCCTCCCTCCCTCCCTCCCTCCCTCCCTTCCTCCTTAGCCTCTGAGGGTCACCAATAGCCAAGTCTTGGCTCATCAAAAAGTTCGAGTCTTCGGGACCTCGAGAACCCGTCGCAAGTCCCGTCGCGTCGTGCAGAAGTCTTCTCGCAGAAGTCTTTGGCTATATCATTTCATTACCATTCTTTTTCATTATCTGTGAGGCCTATTTATCTCCCCAACCTCCTGGTTCTCCTCCTCCTCCTCCTCCTCTTCCTCCTCCTCCTCTTTCATCCTCACTTGACCTCTTCCGGACACTCCTCTGCTCCTGGCTCTTCTTTTTCTTCCTCTTTTTTCTTCCTCTTTTTTTCTTAAAGTCTTCTGTGTAGATGGCCAGCACTATCAGTGTGGCGATCACTGCTGTTTCAGCTGTCCTATTAATTTCCTTCCTATTTGTGCTCTTTTCTCTTCTCCCCCTTCCTCCTCCTCCTCCTCCTCTCCTCACTCTTCCTCCGTTACCCTGTATTTATCCTACTACCTCTGGTATGATTGTTTTGTCATCTGTCTACTATCTTTTTTTTCTACCTCTTCTTCTATTTGTCATCTGTCTATTGTTCCTTTTCTCCTACCTCTTCTTCTACTCTCTTTCCTCTTTCATGTTCCCTTACGTCTTCCCTTTCTCTTTATCTTTATTTTCTTTATCTTACTTTTTCTTTTTCATCTTCTTTTCTAATTGCTTATTCTTTCCCCATCGTCTTGTTTATCACCTCTCTATTGTTTTTTTCTCTTTACTTTTTCGTTTACTTCTTTTATGTTCTCTTTTTCTCTTTTCCTCTTCTCTTTTTCCCGCTCTTCTCCCCCTCTCTAACCTTTTCGGTTTTCTCTTTACTTTTTAATTTACTTCTTTTATGTTCTCTTTTTCTCTTCTCTTTTACTCGCTCTTCTCCCCCTCTCTAATCTTTTCGGTTTTCTCTTTACTTTTTAATTTACTTATTCTATGTTCTTTTTTTCTCTTTTTCTCTTCTCTTTTTCTCTTCTCTTTTCTCCCCCTCTCTAACCTTTTCGGTTTTCTTCTACGTCCTCTTTACCTTCTTTTTTTCTTGTTGTCTTCTTTATTTTCTTCGTCTTCTTTGTTCCTGTTGCCTTCCTCACCGGCTATCTATCTATCCTAGCTCCCTCCTCTTCTCTTCAACTTCACTTCTTATCAACTTACTCTATCTTACGATACTTAGTCTACTTTCCCTTTTGCAATTTATCTCTCTTTTTTCATCTTCTTATTCTCTCTTTTCCTTCTGGATTCGTTTTCTTTTTCCTTCTTCTTGATTCCTCTTCCGTTCTTCTCTCCTCGTCTTCCTGGCCGATGTTGGGATAACGCTTCTTCCAGGACCCGAAACAGTTCGAATCTGCATCCCTCCCACCTCCGACCCTACTGTAGGAGGTCCCTCCACCCTCCCTCCACCTCCACCCTCCATCCACCACACCCCTCCATGGTCCCTTCTCCTCGCTCTCCTCTTTGTTGTCTTCCTCCTCTTTTTTTTTTTTTTTTTTTTTGTAACCCTGTCACTCCCTTCTTGTCAAACTTTCGTCGGTGTTGTTGGTTTTATTCTTTTCTGTAATTCTCGTCTCGTCGTTGTCGTTTCTCTCCTCCATCTTTACCTCTTCTTTCTCTTTCTCCACCTCCTCCTCCTCCTCTTCCTCCTCCTCCTCATCATCATCATCACTACCACCACCACGATCACCATCATCACTATCGTCTTTAACATCAATTTCCAATACCTTGGTCGCTATACTCGCTGTCACCACCACGACCCTTTACTATCATCACCATTCTGCATTATCATCACCGCTGCTTAGCATCACCATCACCACCAACACCACCACTTCCACCACCACCACCATCATCACTATCGTCTTTAACATCAATTTCCAATACCTTGGTGGCTATACTCGTTATCACCACCACGAACCTTTACTATCATCACCATTCTGTATTATCATCACCGCTGCTTAGCATCACCATCACCATCACCACCAACACCACCACTTCCACCACCACCACCCTCCCCCCTCCCCCTCCCCCTCCCCCTCCCCCTCCCCCACCACCACGACTGCCATGACATTAATCATAATTACAACCATCACCACAACCATCATTGTAACCACCACCGTACTCACCACATCCATGAGCTCCACCACAATCACCACCATCATGAAGCCCCCCCCCACCCGCAACATCACAAGCCCCATCACTGGCTCCCCTGCCATTATCATTATCATTACCATCATCGTCATAATCGTAACTATAATTTTCCTCCTCGTCCTTATTCTCCGTCCTCTCCTCCCCTCTTCCTAAATTATTTCTCTTCTCACCTCCCTTCTTCCTCCTCCTCCTCCTCTTCCCCCTTCCTCCTCTTCCTCTCACTCCTCTTCCTCCTGGATCCCTCCTCTTACTCACTCACTCCTCCTCTCTTTCCAAGTTTCCAGCCAGACATGAACGACCCTGTCCTGGTAGTTTTTTTTTTTTTTTTTTTTTTTTTTTGCGTCCTTTGTCAAATGCTCCCCCCCACCTCCCCACGTCTGTTATTTGTTATCCTTGTTCGTCTTTTGTTCTTCGTTTATCTATTACCGACTCGTCCCTCTTCTTTCGTGACCTGTCTCTCCTTTACTCTCTCTCCTCCTACCTTCCCCTATTTTCATTTTTTCCTTCATGTTGGTTGTTTTTTATCCTTTTTTCTTAACCTTACCTCTCCGATGTCTACCATCACCTATCCTTTGTTTCTCTTTGTGTGTTGTTTGTCGTTTGTTTTTCGTGTTTGTCGTTCGTCTTTATCGGTCTCTGTCTTGTCTTGTCTTGTCTTTGCATGTTGTTGTTCGTTCCCCGAAGTGTTATTCATCTTCATCTGTCTCTGGCCTGTCCTCGCGTGTTTGTTGTTTGCTTTATGATTTCATCGTTTGTCTTCATCTGTCTCTGAGTTGTCCTCGCGTGTTTGTTGTTTATTTTGTGTGCTCATCGTTTGTCTTCATCTGTCTCTGAGTTGTCCTCGCGTGTTTGTTGTTTGTTTTATGAGTTCATCGTGTCTTCATCTGTCTCTGAGTTGTCCTCGCGTGTTTGTTGTTTATTTTATGAGTTCATCGTTTGTCTTCATCTGTCTCTGAGTTGTCCTCGCGTGTTTGTTGTTTGTTTTATGAGTTCATCGTTTTCATCTGTCTCAGAATTGTCCTCACGTGTTTGTTGTTTGTTTAATGAGTTCATCGTTTGTCTTCATCTGTCTCTGAGTTGTCCTCGCGTGTTTGTTGTTTGTTTTATGAGTTCATCGTTTGTCTTCATCTGTCTCTGAGTTGTCCTCGCGTGTTTGTTGTTTGTTTCATGAGTTCATCGTTTTCATCTGTCTCAGAATTGTCCTCGCGTGTTTGTTGTTTGTTTCATGAGTTCATCGTTTGTCTTCATCAGTCTCTGAGTTGTCCTCGCGTGTTTGTTGTTTGTTTTATGAGTTCATCGTTTGTCTTCATCTGTCTCTGAGTTGTCCTCGCGTGTTTGTTGTTTGTTTAACAAGTTCATCATTTGTCTTCATCTGTCTATGAACTGTCTTTGTGTTTTTGTTGTTTGTTTTATGAGTTCACTGTTTTCATCTGTCTCGTAATTGTCCTCACGTGTTTGTTGTTTGTTTCATGAGTTCATCGTTTGTCTTCATCTGTCTCGTAATTGTCCTCACGTGTTTGTTGTTTGTTTCATGAGTTCATCGTTTGTCTTCATCTGTCTATGAACTCTCTTTGTGTTTTTGTTGCCTATGGTTGATTCTTTTTCTTCCCCATTTCATTTCGTGTCAGAATCTTTCCCTTCCTTGTGTAAACCCATTTTCTGTGTAAGGAATTCCCTCGGATTCTTTGGAAGTATTTGACAGCATTTAGAACAAATCCAGTGATAAAACTCGTCGGGATGTGTTCCGACCCTGTGTACCTCAAGGGGAGTTTATCAGTCTTTGGTTGATCTTTACCTTTCCACAGTTTCTTCTTGAAACTTTCCTTTTTTTTACGTAAAATCATTCCCTGAGTAAAGGATTTCCTTGGGACTCTTTGAAAGTACTTGACGGACGGACGGCGGCCAGGACAACCGCAGTAACGAGCCTCGTCTTATGAACTTCTGTCTTTGAAGAAGGTTTCTCTTCGGGCGAATAAAATCAAATGGCGTCTACAGCAGAGGCGAGGTGACGTCATCCGGCGTATTCTTTCTTTAATCTGGGTTTAACCTCGTGTTTTTTTTTCTACGTGTTTACTCTCGCTCTTTCTACTCCTCTTTTTCTCTCTCTTTTTTTCTTTCTTTTGTCTTATTTAGATTGTCCTCCCGTAACCCCCAGCCAGCGTCATCTGTCTTTGAGATAATGACACTCGATTCCCTTGTTGTCATCTCTCTCTCTCTCTCTCTCTCTCTCTATGTTGCAGGTGTATGTCTCCTTCCATTGTCCTCCTCCTCCTCCTCCTCCTCCTCCTCCTCCTCCTCCTCCTCCTCCTCCTCCTCTTCTTCTTCTTCCTTCTCTTCCACATCTCTTCTTCCCTCCTTTCTTTCCCCGTCAGTATTCTATCTCCTCCTCCCCTTCTTCCTCCTCTCCTCCTCCTCCTCTTCTTCTTCCCCTTATTCCTTCATCTTCTCCTCCTTCCCTCCTCCTCTTCCTTCTCCTCACACTCCTGTTCTATTTCCTCCTTCTCCTCCAACACCACCACCACCTTCCCCTCCTCCTCTTCCTCCTCCTCCTCCTCTCTTTCCTCCACCTCCACCTTCCCCTCCATCTCGACTCCTCCTTTTCCTCCTCCCCCACGTCCACTCTACCATCACCTCCGTCTTCACCTCCCCCTCCTCCTCCTTCTCCTCCTCCTCCTCCTTCTCCTCCTCCTCCTCCTCCTGAGCCGCCGTGCCTGTCCTCCTTTCCCACAACAGTCCCATCCTATAATTTGTCTCATCCTAGTACGTATCCTCTTCCCTCCTCCCCTCCCTCCCTCCTCCTCTCCTTCCCTCTTCCCCTCCTCTCCACCTTCCCTTCACCTGAACCTCCTCCTCCTTCTTCTCCTCCTCCGTTCTCTTCCTCCTTCTTCTTCTCCTCCTCCAGTTTCTTCCTCCTTCTCCTCCTTCTTCTCCTCCGCTCTCTTCCTCCCTCTCCTTCTTCTCCTCCTCCTCTTTCTTTCTTCCTCCTTCTCCTTCTTTTCCTACCCTCTCTTCCTCCTTCTCCTTCTTCTCCTCCACTTTCTCCCTCCTCCTTCTCCTTCTTCTTCTCCTCCTCTTTCTTTCTTCCTCCTTCTCCTTCCCGTTATGCTCTAGTTCCCACAACATTACCTCCTCTTCCTTCCCATTCTTCTTCTCATCCAATTCTTCCATTATTTTTCCTTCTTTTCCTCGTGCTCCAACTCCTCATCCACTTCTCACTCCACCTCCACCTCCACATTCCCCTCCACCTCTTAACATTATCTCCTCCTCCTATTTCCACTTCTGTTCCTTCCCCTTCTCGCTCCACCTTTCTCTACCCTTCCCCTTCCCTTCCCCTCTTCCTCCCCTTA
The DNA here is from genome assembly GCF_046742065.1 of Oratosquilla oratoria. NCBI lineage: Eukaryota > Metazoa > Arthropoda > Malacostraca > Stomatopoda > Squillidae > Oratosquilla > Oratosquilla oratoria. The sequence continues at coordinate 55,713,833 of NC_134803.1, read as the reverse complement.
GCCTTCTCTCCCTATCCCTCATCTCCCTTTCCCTTTCTCTCCCTCTCCCCCGTTGCCCCTCTCCCCTCCTCCCCCTTGCCCCTTTCCCCACTCTCCTTCTTCCCCTCCCCCTCTTCCTCCCCTTACCCTTCTCTCCCTATCCCTCATCTCCCCTTCCCTTTCCCCCCCTTGCCCCTCTCCCCTCCTCCCCCCCTTGCCCCAGCTATTTGTAGCCCCCACACCCATTCCAGGTAATTGCCCCCACACCTGTCGTTGCCCCTTCTATTGCCCCGACGCACTCTGCTCACTCTTGCCCGAGCCAAGGACCTTTCTCTCGGTGTAATTGCCCAGTTAGATTTCCTGTTTTCGTTCTCTTAGGCCTCCTCGGGTCTCCGTGGGTCTGATCTTCCAGGGGCGTTGTCGTCAAGCCCGAAGGAAAACAGGACCTCTCCGTCACCATTCCAGCGCCAGGGGGTTCGAATCCTTTAAGAGATCCTTCAGGGAATCTTCGGGTCTCCGTGGGTCCGATCTTCCAGGGGCGTTGTCGTCAAGCCCGAAGGAAAGCAGGATCTCTCCGTCGCCATTCCAGCGTCAGGAGGTTCGAATCCTTTAAGAGATCCTTCAGGGAATCTTCGGGTCTCCGTGGGTCCGATCTTCCAGGGGCGTTGTCGTCAAGCCCGAAGGAAAGCAGGATCTCTCCGTCGCCATTCCAGCGTCAGGAGGTTCGAATCCTTTAAGAGATCCTTCAGGGACTCTTCGGATATTCGTGGTTCCGCTCTTCCAGGGGCGTTGTCGTCAAAGCCAAAGGAAAGCAGGATCTCTCTGTCGCCATTCCAGCGCACCAGGAGGTTCGAATCCTTTAAGAGATCCTTCAAGGAATCTTCGGATATTCGTGGGTCCGCTCTTCCAGGGGCGTTGTCGTCAAACCCGAAGGAAAGCAGGATCTCTCCGTCGCCATTCCAGCGCGCCAGGAGGTTCGAATCCTTTAAGAGATCCTTCAAGGAATCTTCGGATATTCGTGGGTCCGCTCTTCCAGGGGCGTTGTCGTCAAAGCCAAAGGAATGTAGTATCTCTCTGTCGCCATTCCAGCGCGCCAGAAGATTCGAATCCTTTAAGAAATCCTTCAGGGATGAGCGGGAGAGTGATGGCTTGAATCTAGGTCCTTTTGGGGACCACTCCCAGCTGAATAAACTCCCCTGGAGACGTTCAAGTCGAGTGGGGGAGTCAAAAGGTTAATTTCACGGGAGTCCCTCGACCTCCAAGGTTCCGCGCGTTTCTGCCACCAACTCGGTAAATTGGGGTGTCCGTTCTAACGTCACATTTCGTTTAATGCGTCACTAAACCTTGAGTCACACTTTTATGTCCGCTCGGGTCACCTCTTGCCCGTTACTCTCACACCTCGACTTAGTTTGTCGGAGTTTTCCTGTTTGTGTATTACGTTTTCTTCCAAAAAGATTCTTTAATTCCTTTAACCGGTTTCTAAATCCTTGTCTCACGCAACGCTGTGCTAAGCTCCGTAGTAGTTTCTGTTCACAAATGCTTTAGAGGCATCGATGTAATAACCTCAGTATTTGCGGGCGACTCAAATACTGAGGAAATTAGAAAATAAAATAAAAAATCCAGCAAACTTTACACGAAGATATGGAAACCGTATACTTTAGCCAAATAATAGCCAACTTGCTTCAACCTAAGCCCATTCAGTGTAGCCTAACCGGGTTTCAGTCAGGGTAAGATAAACTCGAACCCCAAACTGAGAAAGAAAGAGAGAGAGAGAGAGAGAGAGAGAGAGAGAGAGAGAGAGAGAGAGAGAGAGAGAGAGAGAGAGAGAGAGAGAGAGAGAGAGAGAGAGAGAGAGAGAGAGAGAGAGAGAGAGAGAGAGAGAGAGAGAGGAGAGAAAGAGGGGAGAGAGAGGAGAGAGAGAGAGAGAGAGAGAGAGAGAGAGAGAGAGAGAGAGATGGAGAGAGAGAGAGATGGAGAGAGAGAGAGAGAGAGAGAGAGAGAGAGAGAGAGAGAGAGAGAGAGAGAGAGAGAGAGAGAGAGAGAGAGAGAGAGAGAGAGAGAGAGAGAGAGAGAGAGAGAGAAAAGAGGGAGAAATGAAGGGAAAGACGGACCTGGGAATGAGCAATTTCCAAAAACGCCGAGACACCCAAAGACCGCAATGTAATTGTCTGAGCAAGTGCGAAGGAGTTTCGAAAACTGATTTGAAACATCAACGCAGCTCTGAGCTGAAAACAAGGAAAATTCGCCATCTTGTAAAGCCGCCCTTCCGGTTGGCTGATGCAGCCACATAGCTCGACTATTACAAAATTTGTATTTTCAATCCTAGGCAACATTTTGTATTACAGGATCTTCTGCTGTATCTACCAGCTAAAGCCCAGTTCTCACTTTTTTTTTTTTTTTTTTGGATGATGATTACAAGATCTTTTGTAACACTAACTTCAGTATTTGAACTGACATTTTCACGGTTGTGTAAGGGTCAGCCCAGCTTGTTAATTATATGGTCACTAGGGTCATTACGTTGAGAGGACTTTATGTAGTGTCATGCAGTTCGTACACTATTGAGACATCCCACGAGCTGGAAATCTCCCGACGAGGATACCAATTCCTATCACGACGTGGAGTTCCTCTGCGTCTTTCCGTTGGTACCCCTGTTCTTACCCTTTCTGTTCCCGTTATGATGTCATTTCTGTTGTCATTTCCCTAGAGAATCGGCAATAATCTCTGAAACAAAAGACAGTCGTCGTGGCTGAGGCCATGGCTAAGTTTCCTCGAATGATATCAGGAAGTGATGACGCCCTAACCTGTTCACCTGAAGTTTGTCAGAAAACGGTAAATAATAACAACCTAGGAAAACAGAATTATCCAGAAGAGAAAAAAATATTAGAAGAATCCGAAGAACTATACTTCGAAGAGAAACTTACAAACCAACCATTTTTGCACTACTGATGTAGAAAATATCCACTGAGTTCAGTCGAACAGATATCAATTACCTTCATGAATACTGGCATCAGTGACACTACCAATGCCAGGAATGTCTTATTTATGCTGATAATGATATCAAAACAATCATTAGTGCAAGCATAACTGCAGGAGGAATCTCAGCTCAGCATGAAGCACGTTTGATTCTAACAGGCCGACTGAGGAAGAAATTTCTTGTATGACATTTAAGAGCTTCATCACAATATGCTCGCCAATAAACTAAAGACTTTTGCTCATAATCTTCATAAATTTTAATATATACTACCACACAAATGGTCCCCAGTACATAGATTTTAATCTTATCAACCACATTAACTTTTCCATTTCAATTCCTTGCAAACACAATCGAGACTAACAAATGCACGATGGAAGTATATTCGGAAACTGATACGCTGTCGGGCTGAGGACTCGAACCAAGCCGATATGGAACCAAGGGACAGTAACTTAACCAAAGCTAATGTGGTTGATAATATTAATATTCATGTATGTATGTATGTATATATATATTATGTATATATATATATATATATGTGTGTGTATATATATATATATATATATACATTATACACACTCACACACACAATATATATATATATATACATATATATATATATATATATATACAAATATATACATATATACACAGATATATATATATATATATACATATATATATATATATATATATATATATATGCATGTTGAATTGAACACGACAGCATTCTGAAAACTGTTCAACTTCTTCATGATATTTTCTATTTTTCTTATCAGGATTTTTCCTGCTGGAGGTTGAGTTATTACAAGACCTCCATAGTTTCCATTTAATATTTCGAGCTTTCGTCTTCAAAAAGACATCAGGATTGACAAATCTTCTGTAATAATATATATATATATATATATATATATATATATATATATATATATATGTGTGTGTGTGTGTGTGTGTGTGTGTGTGTGTGTGTGTGTGTGTGTGTGTGTGTGTGTGTGTGTGTGTGTTTATATATTTATATAAAAAAAAAATATATATATATTTTTATATATATATATATATATATATTATATATGCATATACATATACACTTAGTGATGGTGCGAGACAACAGAAGATATGTCTAGTGAACGGCAGCTGGAGAAGATAGGTAGACGTTGTATGGCCCCAAAAACGGTTCCTAAAGGAATGTCTGGAAGAGAAAGTGCTTCTGCGGTCGGCTCCGAAACAACTACGAACCACGCTGATGCCATTCAGCGAAAGTGCT
>NC_134803.1:55689619-55704619 GCF_046742065.1 Oratosquilla oratoria | reverse complement strand
TCCTTCACACCATTGACATGCATTTAATTGTGTTAAGAAGGCACGTGGCCTTAGAGGAGCGCGGCTCGCCTCCTCAGTCGTGTAGTTCCTGCCCCAGGTTGAGCCGCCGAGATTAGATTTTTTTTTTTTTTTTTTTTTTTTTTTTTTTTTTTTTTTTTTTTTTTTTTTTTTTTTTTTTTTTTTTTTTTTTTTTTTTTTTTTTTTTTTTTTTTTTTTTTTTTTTTTTTTTTTTTTTTTTTTTTTTACCCTGCAGCCAATGATGTCCGTCAGGATGGTCCTAGGACTAGGTCCCAAACGACGGGTAATAAACATCATCTATCGAGGCTTCTTTCCCCTTATAAGGAAGGTAGCCAGCCATGGAGTCCTCCCACCCCCACCCTCCCCACAATAATCTAAGACTCATTTGTTCATCTTTTATCATAGCTCCATGTGAATGAGAGGATCATCTGTGTCTCCTGCCCACTGCCTGGGTCAGAAGCAGTGCAGCAGGTCACAGCACATCCACAGCTTGCATGGGGATGCTTCCTCCTCGTCTCATACAAAAATACAGAAGACGAGGGGATATCCCTTCAAGTCGCTTAAATTTATCGTCCATTTACAACCATTCTCCACTCATCACTATCCCTTGCCTCTCCCTTCCCTGCTCAACAGGCATTCTATTTATACCTAAAGCACCTTTCATTCTATATCATTCTCGGTCTACCCCTCAAGTTCACTCCATCCACCTCTGCCCTCCACAATCTTTTTGCTAGTCTTTCCTCACTCATTCTTCCCATGTGTCAAGACCATCGAGTATTCTTTCATCTACCCTATCTGCCAGCTCCCTCTCTGCCCTCGCTCTCCTCCTCAAGTCCTCATTTTTTAAACTATTCATCCTCGTCACCCTCACCCTACTCCTCAAGCACTTCGTTCTAAACACATCTTAATTTCTCATTTCTGCCATCCGGCGGTGGCGGGCAGGACACGTTTTGTTGATGTTGACATCTGAGGGGATGAGAGGTCACTAAACTTGCAGTCAGGGCTTCACAAAAAAAAAATCGGAGCAGTAATACATAAGACTTGCAAATTTGTAGTCACAGACAAACTTCAGCAAAACATTGAGACATTTTTTCCTCCCAACAACACTTTCAGAACACACAGAGTCCAGCTGACAGCGCTGTTCATCTGAACATTGGTATGTGTAGCAACGAGGTCGTTGGGCAAGTTCTAAGCTACATACCATTGACCTCTAAAGATGAAGGAATGCCGAGCTCCCACCCACCCACCCACTCCATCACCACGCTCGCCAACTTCCAAAAAAAAAAAAATGTTGTTATATTTTTTGTAATTATTTATTTTCGGAAAGTAGCAGCAAGAATTCAACACTTCCTTGCAAACACACACACACTCACACACACACACACACACACACACACACACACACACACACACACACACACACACACACACACACACACACACAGCTTTACGGAGCAATGCTACTACCACTTTTGACAGGTAATTCAGCGATCCGAGTTCGAGTCCCGCTCAGTGCTGAAAATTTTCAGCATCGCTGCACTGCGAAGCGTTACTCCAACTCTGGCGGGCAAGGAGTTGTGTGTGTGTGTGTGTGTGTGTGTGTGTGTGTGTGTGTGTGTGTGTGTGTGTGTGTGTGTGTGTGTGTGTGTGTGTGTGTGTGTGTAAGCTCACAGCATTACCCATACATCGGGCCATAATTGAGCTCTGAGCTCTTATCCGGGAGGGTAATAGCTGTCGATCACGATTCCAACACGTGATCCAAGACCGTGGTGAATTCCATCACGAGACTTACACACACACTAACATTATCAACATCAACAACATCAGCAACAAACTCAACATGAACCACAACAACATCATCAGCAAAATAATGCGTCTTCAAGTAATCAAAGTTTGATTTTTAAACAGAAATAACAAGAACGTTCCATTCCTTCCCCTTTCATTTATGTTTTTATTATATTTTACGTTTGTGTAGAGGTTCCAACAATCTAATGATTAACAGCGCTGAAAAAATAATTAATCCATCACCTCAACTGGTGTCAAAGATTAGGTAAAACATCTTCATGTCTTTCAGGACCCACAAAATCAAACTAATTTATAAATAAATTATAAAACAAATATACAAGAAAACAAATAAATTGGCAAACATATAGATACTTAAATAGACAATGTCAATAAAAATAATTCATATAAAGATAAGCTTAAGGAACAAGTATTTACAAAAAGAAAAAGCCATTTGCAAGTTTAGCGAATAATGTGGAAAAATCTTAGTAAAGAAAAGTAAATTGTTCCTTGGCTTGCAAAATTAAATTGAGTGGTATTATTATTATTGGCCAGTCGTTAATTTAAAATAAACTCAGATTTTGGTCATGTACAACCACTGGTGATACACACACGCACGCACACACACACACACGCACACACACACACACATACACACACACACACATATATATATATATATACACACACACATATATATATATATATATATATATATATAGATAGATAGATAGATATAGATATACTTATGTATAGATATGAATGCATATACTGTACTTTTACATAATTTTCTCAAAATTCCCAAATAATCTTATCATATAATAAAAAGAATTAGCAAGAAATCAATCCTGATGGAAGTAGTATATACCAAGTTTGGTTACTGCATTAATAAATACGGAACTATAAGTCTGAAGAATTTCACAGCGAAATTCTCCGCTAGTCAAGCGAAACGAAGGAGGAGGAGAAATTCTGCCCAGCTTAAAGCCAAGTCACTTCAAATTCGTAATCTGCAAAGACTTGGCAAAGGTAATTTTATTCATTTAGTCTAATGTACCGGACGCCCGTCGCCAGCCTCCGGTATGTCCAGTGTCACATCTGCGGAAAACTTCATTAGAATACCGGTCAACACCAATGTCCGGATTTCTAAAATACCGGGGATCATCACAGACTCTTCGGCAGGAGGGTCCGGTTACTATCACCGGTTACATCACCGGCAAGGGCTATTATCACGTTGACGGAGAGCCGGTAGTTACCGGCTGTTGCATTGTGTAAAGCGTGCTTGTCACAATCATTGAACGCTCCCTCGCCCTTCCATTAACATCGATTTTTAGTCCATCTTCATTCATCGCAGCCTTCTTAATTACAGTCTGCTGCGATGATGCCATAATCGTGGTTTCTCCCAGAATTCAAATTACGCCTTTGCTCCAATCTTTGCCCGAACGCGAGGCAAGAAAATAAGAATAAAAACGTTGCATCGCCAAAGCCGAGTGAAAACGGGCTCTGGCCGTTAAGACCTGGCAATGTTGTGACAAGGCGCGACCGATATGACGTCAGATCGTCTCGATTTGAACCTGACGCTTGATTCTTCTTCTTCTTCCTCCTCCTCCTCTTCCCCCCCTACCCCGATCTTTTTTTGTGTTTAGTGGTCAGCAAAGATTCTTTCAAGCATTTACGCACGTATCTATTTATTTATTTATTTATTTTTTACGAGAGCTGCCAATGCACATAATAGTATTTTTTTTCTTAGTAAACTTGCCTGCGATAGTTTAAGAATGCAGAAACTTTAGACTAGCCCGCTTGTGGGTAGACACTTTCAGCGATTGTACTGCCATCTTTCATAATCTGATATAAATGCTTTGTTCTAGCCCGACGGCAGTCTACTTCCAATTAAAGCCATTTGGTTAAACAATTATTGCATATTTCTTTGTCGTGTTAACACGAACTGTCTTTGCGCTAGGCTAGCTGTATCTAGACACGGTACCGTAAACATCACCAAGCCTGAGAACAGGAGGGAAGTGCATTTGTATATCCAATATTCTATTCAAACTATCATAATGTTTTTTTTTATATACATACAATCATTGAAGTGTATGCCTACACAAGCATATAATGACTCGATAATTTCGTAGTACCGCAGTCGACCGTTAATTCTGAGGTCCGAGTTCAAGCCTCTCCCGGGCTGAAAAATTCAGCATCCCTGCACAGCCGATACTCCAACTCTGGTGGGCAACGAGCTTTTTTTTGTGTGTGTGTGTGTGTGTGTGTGTGTGTGTGTGTGTGTGTGTGTGTGTGTGTGTGTGTCTAGGGTCACGACATTAACCACAGATCGGGCCATTTATAAACTCTGAGCTCTCATCCGGAAGGGTAACAGTTGTTGATCACGAGTCCAACACTTGGTAAGACACACACACACACACACACACACACACACACACACACACACACACACACACACACACACACACTAACAGGTTTACGGAAACCCTCAATGAGAGTGGGTGGTTTATCTAGACTTTAAGAAAACCATTGATAAGGTGCCTAAGTAAAATCACAATAGAAAGAGGGCATAGTTAGATGGAAACCGATGGAATGGAGTGGCAGTTTCTTGAAAACTAAGACGATTGGAAAAACAATCACGAGGAATCAGTTTAAGCTGAGAAAGGTGACCAGAGTGTCAGTTCTGGTACCAGTTATGTTTTTTGTCAACACCAGGGTCGAGTGAATAGTAGATGATGCTCAAATACTGGAAACAAGAATTGAAAATGTGTGTGTGTGTGTGTGTGTGTGTGTGTGTGTGTGTGTGTGTGTGTGTGTGTGTGTGTGTGTGTGTGTATGCATGCGCGTTTCTGTGCACGTGAGCGCGTGCACATACATGTGTATGTATGTGTGCGTGTGTGTGTGCATTCACCATTCACCACCATGGTCCTGGATCACGTGTTGGACTCGTTACTCGACAGCTATTTCCCTCCCGAAAGAGATCTCAGAGCTCATATATGACCGATCTATGGGTAATGCTGTGACTTTACACGCACACAAACACCCAACTCCCTGCCCACGAGAGTTGGAGTAACGACTCGAAGCGTAGCGATATTGAAACAATTTCAGCCCTGGGCAGGACTCGAACCCGGACCTCCGTAGTGGCAGCCGGGAAATCTAACCACTGCACCACTAGGTGTGTGTGTGTGTGTGTGTGTGTGTGTGTGTGTGTGTGTGTGTGTGTGTGTGTGTGTGTGTGTGTGTGTGTGTGTGTGTGTGTGTGTGTGTGTGTGAGTGTGTGTGTGTGTGTGTGTGTGTGTGTGTGTGTGTGTGTGTGTGTGTGTGTGTTTGTGAGTGTGTGTGTGCGTGTGAGTGCGCGTGTATGTGCGTGCGTGTGTGCATGAATATAATGAATATATGAGTGTCAGCGTTTATTTATGCTTGACCTTTTTCCTTATCTGTCCATCTGTTTGTTTCTTCGTCTGATTGTTTGTTTATGTTTGTCTGTTCGTTTGTCTTTCTGTTTACCCGTTTGTAGCTTATCTAAATGATTGATAGTTTCCTAGGTCAAACGCTGCTCTGTTCATATCATTCTATCTCTTCCATTGTCCGTTTGTCCATTTTAGTTTAGTTAGTTAGTCTGTTTGTTCGTTCCTTCATTTGTTTGTTTGTCTGTTTTCTAAATGAAAACGTCCAGAGTAAGTTCAATCGTTCCGCTAACTTGCGAGTCGGCCGGACGGACGGGTGGACGGGCGGCCAGGTCATTATAATCGTCACACTTCATTATTTGCATTTTCCTCAATTATTTCTTTCACTATCCATTACCTTGCCTGCGCGACGAGAACATCTGTGTGTCTGCGCCTGTTATTATGTGCGTGCGTGTGTGTGAGGGTATGTGGGGGTATGTGGTGAGTGTGTGTGTGTGTGTATTCACCTCGGATCTGCTGCAGTCTCTGTCGAGACAGCCAGACACCACCCTACGGCAGTGAGCTTAGAGCTCATTATTTGCCGATCTCTGTGTAGGTCTGAGACCACTCACACACCGGGACAGCAAGGTCACAACTCCTTGACTAACGTCCCGTACCTACTCACTGCTAGGTGAACAGGGGTTACACGTGAAAGGAGACAAACCCAACTTATCTCCGCCCGGCCGGGGAATCGAACCCCGGTTCTCTAGCTTGTGAGGCCAGTGCTTTACCAATCCGCCACCGAGCCATGGCGGATTGTGTGTGTGTGTGTGTGTGTGTGTGTGTGTGTGTGTGTGTGTGTGTGTGTGTGTGTAAGTGTGTGTGTGTATTTACCTAGTTGTATTTACCTAGTTGTATTTTACGGGAAGGGGAACTATGCTCATGGTGTTCCGTGTTCAAATCTCATTTTATCTAGAATGTTTTTAAATCCGTGTATTGTTTTTGCACACACCACTTTCTCATATAAATTGTTCCAAATGTCTATGATGAGACAGTTTGCTGTCCTCATGGAAAAAAGTGGAAATTAAAATTCTTAAAATGTGCAGCAAATGGCATAACGAAACGAGGTGATCTGTGTGTGTGTGTGTGTGTGTGTGTGTGTGTGTGTGTGTGTGTGTGTGTGTGTGTGTGTGTGTGTGTGTGTGTGTGTGTGTGTGTGTGTGTGTGTGTGTGTGTACAATACGGAATGGGTCCCAGTTTCGAGTCTTTGGCCGTACCAATTTTCAATTTCTGCATGTTGGCCTCCTCGAGTCTCTCGATGTTGATGGCTTAGAATTTTAGTGTATTGTGGTTGATAAATATATATACACACACACACACACACACACACACACACACACACACACATCGACATATATATATATATATATATATATATATATATATATATATATATACATATATATATACAGTATATATATATTCTTATTTCTGTTTGCAGGAAGACCTCACGCATGCACAAGTGTCTGTCTGTTCATTCATTTAGTCGAGCATGAATCGTTTCAAATTTTCAAACGATTTCTCTTAACTTTTTGCATCGTTGTGGAATAAGAAGAAGAGGAAGAAGAAGAAGAAGTAAAAAAAAAAGATGAGGGAAAGGGAGGTTGATGATGGTGAAGAAGGCGAAGAAGAAGAAGAAGAAGAAGAAGAAGAAGAAGAAGAGGAAGATGAAAAGAAGTAGAAAAATAAAAATAAAAGGAGAAGAAAAAAGTAGAATAAGAAGAAGTAGAAGAAGAAGAGGTAGAAGAAGAAAAGGAAGAAGTAGAAGAAAAAGAAGAAGAAGAAGAAGAAGAAGAAGAAGAGGAAGAAAAAATAAAAGAAGAAAAAGACGAAAAAGAAGAAAAAGAAGAAGAAGAAAAAGAAGGAGGAGGAAAAAGTGAGATAGATAGAGAGATAGAGAGAGGAAAGAATAAAAGAAAGAAAAAAGAAAGAAATGAAGGAGAGAGACAAGAAAGAGGAAGACAGAAAGAGAGAGAGAGCGAAGAGAGAGAAGAGAGAGAGAGAGAGAGAGAGAGAGAGAGAGAGAGAGAGAGAGAGAGAGAGAGAGAGAGCGAAGAGAGAGAGAGAGAGAGAGAGAGAGAGAGAGAGAGAGAGAGAGAGAGAGAGAGAGAGAAAGAGAGAAGAGAGAGAAGAGAAAGAGAGGAAAGAAAGAAAGAGAGGGAAAAGAATGAGAGAGAGAAAGAGAGAGGAGCGTGTCGGGGGGGGGGATGGTGAGGTGTGTTGTTTCGGTCGGTCGAGCAGGGCGGAAGTGACGCCAGAGGAGCAGTCAGCAGCAGTCAGCAGTTAGCAAGCAGCAGGCAGCAGGCAAGAGCGGGTCCAGTTTGTCCGTGCGCGCGCGCGACCTACCGAGGCGCGTTGTGGAGTCTGTTAGCATCTGCCAAAACGCGCAGCGCCGCGCTGAGGAGCGCCCCGCCGCGCGCTGTCAATGAGCCTTTGGTAAAATAAGACATTAAATGTCCATTTGAAATGTCCGAGTGACGTCAAACATTTACCTTCCAGTGGGATGTTTATCGTCGGTTTCTCGTTGGCCTCAACAGGTTTGGTTAGGGACGAAAGCTTCCAGTTGAGGTTTATCCTCGATTTCCTATTGGCTGACAGATTGCACCCGTGACGTCAAGTCGCAGTTATGTCGGTGACGTCATGTCGATCTTTCATTCATCCTTGATTTCACGTTGGGTTCAAAAGTTTATTTCAGTTGAATTAATCTATGATTTCAGGCCATCTATATCAATCTCATCCTTGAATTCCCATATGTATATGTATCTATATATCTGTATATATATATATATATATATATATATATATATATATATATATATATACATATATATATATATATATATTTGTATGGATACATATATACCCGCATTAGCATGTGTACATATATATTCATATATACGTATATACATGGTTAAATAGCTACATGCACAAATACATATGCATATATATGCATCTACCTCTATATACATATGTATACATTGCACACATAAATGGTGTCTCGTGACGTAGGAATTCATTGATCCGCATCATCATCATCATCTGCGTCGGAGACAGTGTGGTCATCGGTTTGAAATTGAATTAAACTTGATCATTTCTCCCACTGTCTTATCCACCCTCAACCACCGTTTGTCTTCTCAAATGTTCAAACTAATTTCCAAAACCATTTTCCAAACTCAAATGATAAGAGCGTTGAGCAATGGATTCGACAACGTTGCAAAAGATATGAGAGAGTTGGAATAATTTTTTGGACGTCCTGTATATACACATCCATATTAGTATGAACACATACACACACACACACACACACACACACACACACACACACACACACACACACACACACAATGTATATATATATATATATATAGTCACGTACATGTGTAGATGTACATGTACAGCATACGTATATAATTGCGTATATATGAGTGTACACCTTTATACTATTACACTTTGTACTGTTTTATCTCAATGTCCATTTTTCAATCCTGACATGGCCGTTAATCTCGCGTGGAACTGAGCTGATGTGCTAACGAGGGAGGTGAGTTTTTGGTACCTAACGATGCCAGTTAGAAAATAAAATGACTACAAGAAATATAAGAATAAATAGATAAATAAATAAATGAGTCAAATGGATTATGAAGGGGATTAGGTGGGTGGGGGAGGTCATTGTTGGTAATTAAAATTTTAGATTTGACCACACGACGAAGATTTTCTTTTCTTTTTTTCCAAACGAGCGTGTAAGCTGTTTTCTGCCTCTCACGTGGTAAATCCATTTTTCCAACTTCGATGTTATCAATTTCTTTTCCAAAATTCTCGAGTCTGGTTACAGCCCCTCAACACACTTTTTCGTTTTGATAACACATCAAGTACAAGAAATTTCCCAAACCTGGAAACTGTAAAAAGAAAAAAAAAAAAAAAAAGGGGGGGGGAGGAGGAGGACATTGCTGATCGAGATAGGAACTCTCGTTCCACTGAACAAAATCGCCTCGAGAGAATAATTAAAAATAGAATATAATAAAATAAAGATAAACAGATGAAATAAACAAATAAAAGAGAAAACTCTTCCAACAATAGGTGTAAGTTTATATATATATATATATATATATATATATATATATATATATATATATATATATATATATATATATATATATATATATATGTGTGTGTGTGTGTGTGTGTGTGTGTGTGTGTGTGTGTGTGTGTGTGTGTGTGTGCATGCGTGTACGCGTGTGTAGGTACGTATAAGCACGTATGTATATGTAAATATACGCATATATACATAAATATAAACACGTATATAAATATCTATTTACTTATTTCTCTACAGACCTCTCAGCACACCAAGAAAGAAAGAGGCGGGGAGGGGGGGGGGCACCGGGCGAGGGTGGCCGGGCGGGGCACCGAGCGAGGGTGGCCGGGTGGGCACCGAGCGAGGGTGGCCTCCATCCCCGTTTCACCTTTGTCCTATCGAGGAGGCGAGGAACGGGGTCCTTCGCGACCAAAGGAGGACACAGGACAAAACCGAAGACCCTCCACGAAGGAAGCAAGCTATGGTTCTTCCTTTTCCAAACGTCAAAGGATTTCATTCAACCAAAGCAATGTGGCGTCCCAAGCTAAGATTAAAAAAAAAAAAGAAAAAAAAAGTAGCTTGATTTACTACCACCTACTTATGGACCAAAAGGTCTCCAGTCGGCATGCACTTCCTTTGTAATCCTTTGTTAGACGAAATTGGTATTGTTAGTTAACTAAGGCCTAACGAGACTAATATTTGCGCAATTGTACCCCCTTGCTTTACAGACTTTACTGAAAGTAGCGCCGTCAGACGATTTTATTCCTCAGCTGAGGTCAAGTCCGCCCGAAACAGAAAGAGGGTCGCGATCGATGGAAGCCCCGTTCGGTTAGGGGTCCGCCGCTCCTTATCTGTGCTTGAGGAAGGTGACCAGCTGAGAGGGAACCAACTGAGAAAGAGAACCAACTGAGAAAGAGAACCAGCTGAGAAAGAGAACCAGCTGAGGTAGGTGACCAGCTAAGAATGAGAACCAGCTGAAAAAGAGTACCAGCTGAGAAAGAGTACTAGCTGAGAGAGAACCAGCTGAGAAAGAGTACCAGCTGAAAAAGAGAACCAGCTGAGAAAGAGTACCAGCTGAGGTAGATGACCAGCTGATGGAGAGAACCAGCTGAGGTAGGTGACCAGCTGAGAAAGAATACCAGCTGAGAAAGAGAACCAGCTGAGAAAGAGAACCAGCTGAGAAAGAGTACCAGCTGAGGAAGAGAACCAGCTAATAAAAAGTACCAGCTGAGAAAGAGTACCAGCTGAGAAAAAGTACCAGCTGAGAAAGAGAACCATCTAAGAAAGAGAACCTGCTGAGGTAGGTGGCCAGCTGAGAAAGAGAACCAGCTGAGAGAGAACCAACTGAGAAAGAGAACCAGCTGAGAAAGAGAACCAGCTGAGAAAGAGAACCAGCTGAGAAAGAGAACCAGCTGAGAAAGAGAACCAGCTGAGAAAGAGAACCAGCTGAGAAAGAGAACCAGCTGAGAGAGAGAACCAGCTGAGAGAGAGAACCAGCTGAGAAAGAGCACCAGCGTTTGCTGGAACAATGATTGGGCACTCCCTTCTCCTGGTAATCAGTGTCATTGATGACGACGAGCTTGCCATCAATAACGCTTTTCACGACGTCCAACGGAAATAACGGCCGAGGTAACGGACAGCGGTAGCCACCACCACCACCACTATCACCACTATCACCACCATCACCACCAACACTACCATTACCACCAATGACACCCTTACCACAAATATCACTGCCATCAACACCACTATCATCATCACCACCACCAACTTCCGCTGACGCCATTGCCTCCACTTCCAACAACTATCACCAACACCACAACTATCACCAGGACCAACACCACTACCAACATAACTATCACCAGCAATACTGATATTCTCACTGTCAACAGTACTATCCACTAGAACCAAAAGTCTTACTATCACCAACACCCCTACCGTTAACACCACTACCACCGACATTAACACAACACCTTCTACAACCAACATCAAATGCTCCTTGCACCACACTATCACCAATGACCTACGATGACCGACCGCCTGGCCAAAGCGAGCGTTTGTTTGCGCACAGCGGGGTTGTTTTAACAACTCCGCACACAAAGACAATTACTGTACCCAAGCATTGGGCACGCGCCAATGTTGTATTACTCAGGGTATTGATAATACTCACCCACGGGGGATGGGTGAGTATCGAGAGACGGCAATGGGTGGTAGGGCTGACCTCTCCGCGAGTAGGTCGTCCTTGTCGTGAATTAAATCGCCAGGCGCTCGGTCTAACGAGGTACGGAACGGAAGGTAAGAGTCTGACTGGGCTACGCGAAGGACGTAATACTTAGACCGGTTAGCCCAAGAGGGCTTATACGGAATTGCAGACTCGTATAGAAAGGGGTTTCATACTGTATGAGGGGCAAGGACAAGGGGCAATAGGATGGCAGAGTTTACTAGATTCAAGGAGATTGCAAAGAAAGAAACTCTTCACTCAGGGGCAAAACCAGGGGCAAAGAGAATGTCTTCCACGAGTCGGCAAGGTCATCATAGCATTCGCGCGGCCACGGATTGGGGCAAGGCCACTTCAAGGGCAAGGGCAAGGGCAAGGGGATGCTGACGAAGGTGAGGGCCACAGCGGTGGGGGGGGAGTGGGAGGGAGGAGGGGGGGGAGTGTTGAGGTTTCAGAGGAACCGCAAGAAAGACTCCCAGCTGACAAAGGAACTGGAAGAGTCCAGTAACAGACTCCTTCAGAACTCCTTCTGTTGGTCGTGGGTGGACGACGACGACGACGACGACGACAACGAAGTCGACGGAGCATCAGGTCAGGCAGCCTTGAGTACAAGAGGCAACAGCAGCCAAACCTCCACCTCACTCCACTGACCCCCACCACACACTCCACAGGTCCCCTCCTCATTCCACTGCCCCGTTCTCGTCTTCTTCCTCCTCCTCTTCCACCTCCTCTTCATTTTCCTTTTCTTTTCAGTCTTCCTCCTCCTCTAAAATGTTCTTCTATACGTCCTTCTCCTCCTCCTCCTCCTCTTGCTCCTCCTCCTCTTCCACCTCCTCTTCATTTTCGTTTTCTTTTCAGTCTTCCTCCTCCTCTAAGATGTTTTTCTATACATCCTTCTCCTCCTCCTCCTCCTCCTCTTCCTCCTCCTCCTCTTCCTTCCTTCTCCTCCTACTCTTCCTTCTCCTTTTCCTCCTACGCCTCTTCATTTCCCCCTTTTCCTCTCTCATCGTCTTCCTATTCTCCCATGTCCTCTTCCACGTCCTCCTTTTCTTCCTCCATATCCTCTTTTTCCTCTCCCACGTCCTCCCCTTCCTTCTCCTCTTTTCCCTCTTCCTCCCAAGTCTTCTTCCTCACCCTCTACGTCCTCTACCACCTCCTCCTCCTCCTCTCCTTCTCCTCCTTCTTTGCCTCCTCAGGGCAATAACCTTTGCACCCCATCCCCCCTCTTGTCCTCTCCTCTCCCTTTTCGCCTCCCCAGTCCTTCACCCCCCCCCTTGATTTATTTCCCTACCCCACCCCCGGACTCCGAACATGTATTTCCTCTAACCCTGCCCCCGGAGTCCGAACATGTATTACCTTTAACCCTGCCCCCGTTCTTCTCCCTGGAAGCTTGCCTTTGCCCTGTATCACACAACCGCAGCGGTACAACGGCCTCGTCAACAAGAACACGCTGTCACAACAGAAGAATGCCATCAACTTTACTCTCTATAAATCAGTTACCCAATAATCCTCTGTACATCCAATATTTTTCTCTCTCTTTCTCTTTCTCTCTCTCTCTCTCACCACTACTCCCGTTATGTTTCTCCTTCCCTCCCTCCCTCTACTCCCCCTCCTCCTCCTCCCGTTCACCCCCCACGTCGCCTCCCTCCCCCTCACCCTCCCTCTCCCCCCTTCCACCCACTCTCGCTCTCCCTCCTCCACTCCCTCTACCATCGTCACGTCTTTTGTCTTTAAGCATTGTTCCTCTTTTCTTCTCCTCTTCTTCTTTCTCCATCTCATTCTCTTGTTTATTTTACATACATACAAACACACATACACACACACATACATACACACACAGAAGTAGAGAGAGACAGAGAGTGAGACAAAGAGAGAGACAGAGAGTTAGTGAGTGAGAGAGAGAGAGAGAAAAGAGAGTGGGGATAGAAGAGAGAGAAGAGAGAAGATAGAAGAGAGGGGATAGAAGGCTGAGAGGATGGAAAAGAGAGAAATAGAAAGTAGAAGGGATAGAAGAGTGTGTGTGCGTGCGTGTGTGTGTGTGTGTGTGTGTGTGTGTGTGTGTGTGTGTGTGTGTGTGTGTGTGTGTGTGTGTGTGTGTGTGTGTGTGTGTGTGTGTGTGTGTGTGTGTGTTTGTCCGTATGTGTATATGTTAGAAATTGTAAAGTGTGTTTTTGAATGCCATAAATTTGAGAATGGTCTTTATGTACAAAATACCCTGATAATACATATGAAAAACGGCGAGTTTTCGAGTTGGAAATAAGAAAGGAATTTTTTAAAATTCTTCGTATGCACACGCCCACCTCGCCAGTTTATTGCCTGATCAAAGCGAACACGAACGAAAATTTGTCGAGACTTTGGTGTCAATATTTCCCAGTTAACGTTTGTTTAGGAACGATGATATTCTTGCGCCAAAGTTTGTTAAATCTATCAGAGCCACTTTTCAACCTCACTTTAAGTGTCTGTGTTTAAGAACAGCGCTTTCGATGCTCGAAGTACATTTTTCTTTCCATAAAAAAAAAAAAATCACATCAATTTTTTTTTTCTATTTTCACACTATTTCCTTTATTTCTTGTTTATTTTATTTCTTTTTTTTTTATCAAAGTCGTGGAACACTCTTGGCGTCTTGGTCCGATGCCAGAACCGGTATTTATTGTACGAGCATGAAGAGACATTGGAAGGAGAATTTCGAGACGATTTGTTGCCGAAGATGGAAGAAACGACGAAGAGAAGGAGAAGGTGGACAAAGTATATGAGGAATGTTTGTATATAAAAGGAGCTGAAATTAAGACCCAGTGGCGGGTTCAGAGGTACGCGAGTGGTTGTGACGTGGTACAGAGAAACTGGCGAAGGATAGTGAAAGAAATGATGGGAGAGGAATAAAGAAAGAGATGAAAAAAGAGAGAGAGAGAGAAGGATCTGGTGACGTGGCGAGAAGGTGTTTGAAAGAGAGAAGGCTGGGTTGAGGGGGTACGAGGTTATATTACAGACGCAGACGGAACGGATTAAAGAAATATATATTTTTCTAAGGTAATCGAGAAGTTAGCTGTCGAGGATCAATAACCGGGATTAAGGTGACGAATAAAGTTAAAAGAGAAGTTAGCGAAGTGGTTTTTGGTACTCCAAACGCAAGAAAGGATGGAATGAATTTTTCGTTATAGAAAAGAAGATAAAGAATTATATTAAGATGGAGGAGGAGGTGGAGGGGGAGAGAGGAGGGTGGGGATGGGGGACGGGGGGAGGGGGGAAGGGGAGAAGATGTAGAGAGTCAAGAATGCACGAAGAAGGAACAGAAATCCCGAAGAAAGAGGAAGATGCGGGTTGTAAGAGGCATGCACGACAAGGCACCAAGAGGAGGAGAAGGAGGAAGAGGAGGAGGAAGAGGAGGAAGAGGAGGAGGAGGAGGAGGAGGAAGAGGAGGAGGAGGAAGAGGAGGAAGAGGAGGAGGAGGAAGAGGAGGAGGAGGAGGA
>NC_134803.1:55672119-55684619 GCF_046742065.1 Oratosquilla oratoria | reverse complement strand
CACTATATTTTATAGTTTCGGCTTTGAAGGATTGTGTGTGTGTATGTGTGTGTGTGTGTGTGTGTGTGTGCATGTGTGTGTGTGTACGTGTGTGTGTGTGTGTGTACGTGTGTGTACGTGTGTGTGTGTGTGTGTGTGCGTGTGTGCATGTATGTGTACGTGCGTGTGTGTGTGTGCGTGTGTACGTGCGTGTGTGTGTGTGTACGTGTACGTGTGTGTGTGCGTGTGTTTATACAAGTGTGTGTGGGTGTGTGTGTGTGTGTGTGTGTGTGTGTGTGTGTGTGTGTGTGTGTGTGTGTGTGTGTGTGTGTGTGTGTGTGTGTGTGTGTGTGTGTGTGTGTGTGTGTGTGTGTGTGTGTGTGTGTGCGCGCGCGCACGCCTATGTGTGTGACACTATGCCTACCTATCTCCCCCCAGTAAACATAACCGCACTCAATCCCGAACGCAGCCAAAATTGCACCTTTACAAAAAGTCAGCAAAAAAAACATATATAATATCGGAGCAAAGCACACAGAAGATCACCGGGTATCCTCAACAACAAATATCTGTTTCCATCGCAATATATCAAACTGACTCTACATGGCAACATAAGTGGGGAGGGTGGAACTGGCAGACACGGGTGTGGCTGTTATCTGTGGGCGGGTCTGGTAGCAAATGGGCGGAGTCTTGCTTCTTCGGCAGCCCAAAAGGCTCAACCTCCCCGTGGGAGTTCTCCGCGTTTCTTGGTAACACCAGAAGGTCGCTCGCGCGTCCTCAGCCCATGATGGATGACGTCTTGCTGAAGGACCACAAGCTCTCTTGTCGTCCGGGGAAGCTTCTGCGACCGTTACGGAAAGCCGTTGGCATCGCCTCAGAAGTCCAAATTTTTGCTTCGGTTCTCGGAAGGTGAGATCTTTAGTCCTCAGCCCATGATGGATGACGTCTTGCTGAAGGACCAAAAGCTCTCTTGTCGTCCGGGGAAGCTTCTGCGACCGTTACGGAAAGCCGTTGGCATCGCCTCAGAAGTCCAAATTTTTGCTTCGGTTCTCGGTAGGTGAGGTCTTTCAGTTAAGAAATTTTCAGACGCAGAAGAGGTTGATTATCATTTTTGGGTTACAGAGGTGTCACCTAAGTCACTATGGTAGTGACTGTATAAAACTTATATTACTAAATATCCCTATACTATGTTTATATTATATATATATATATATATATATATATATATATATATATATATATATATGTATATATATATATATATATATATATATATATATATATTATATTATATTATATTAATTTCTTTTTCGAATTGAGAGATGATTTATCCATAGGAGGTCATCTGTGCTGCCATATCGCGATTTCAAATCTCGCGGACTCTTCTCCAGTGGCGCCGAAGTGGGATTTTGTCTTCTCGGTGGGTGTGGGTGTGATTTTGGGTGTGGGTGTGTGGATTTGAGTGTTGTTTTGGGTGTGTGGGTATTGATGTGGGTGTGGTTGAGAGACACACAAAAATCACGATAAACACGTGACTGAAAATATCTACAGAAAACAAACGTGAAAATAGAAACATAGAAAGCCAAAATATTTTTGTCTATCAAGATGTAGAAAAAAACGAAACTGTGTGTGCAGCATATGCAAGGCCACACACTAGATGTGCCTAAATTTTCATCACACGGAGTTAGACGTAACTCGTTCAATTTGATAAAAAAATTATTAACTGAAATTTTACTCTTACACCAACACTGTAAAAAAAAAATTCTTTTGATGCGAAGATAAGATGGAGGGTGGAGGGGTGTGGAGTGTATTCAGGGATAGAATGGGTGGGAATGATGTTGTGCCTTTTCCTTATTGGCTACCTCCCTTGTAAGGGGGAAAAAGCCTTGGTATATGTATGTATGTAATACCCAAGAAACTGTTAACTGAAATGAAATATTCTACGTCTGTGTAATTTTCATTTTACTTTCCACCTGGCTATTTTACTTGATGCAGGTTACACCTTATGGAACTCTGGTCCTTTGGGGCGTTTTAACTATTTACAAAGGATTACAGAGGAGGAGCATGCCAACAGGAGACCTTTTGGTCCATAACTAGGTCGGACGCAAAAAAAAAAAAAAAAAAAAAGTAAAATAAGCAAACAAATAAACAAATATAGAAAGTAGATAAATTGATAAAACAAATAATGATAAATGATAAACAGATAAATAGCAGTAATTAATTATAAATAATACATAAATAGATTAAAAGATAAATAGATAGATAACAATAACTAAATAAATGATAAATAAATAAATAAAATAAAAAGAAATGGCAGGCATTCCAGGATATTTCTTAGATTTTTATCTAAATGAATCTTAAAACTTCGAACTGTGTTACATTGCACTGCCTCTGCAGGAAGTTTATTCCATTCATTTACTACACGGTAGGAGAAATGGTTTCTACCCACTTCCAAGTTAAACCTACTTTATGACAGTTTGAGGCCGTTAATTCTTGTCTGATTCTCATTCAGAGTAGAATTTTTGTCACTTCTGGAAGATTTAGACCTTTCGGTACCTCTAAGCTCTATACGCAGACTCTCATCTCTGTTCCTAAGCCCCTAGTTAAGCTGTCAGAGATACCTTCTCAGACTCGCTTTAACCTCAATCGACTCTTACTAGCTTCCTGAACTCTTAACTCCTTTATACCCCCAAACAATTTCAGACGTGGACGTTCAAGAGTTCTTCAAGCTCTCGAGAGCTCGATATTTTTGTCCGAGCGTTTCCGCTCTCAACATAGAGGCTCTCAGACTCTTCTATCTTCATGTGGAGGGTTGGTTACTGAAGCTTATATGCTCTGTAGACTTATGATACTATGTACCTCTTTAAAGATGTTTATTTTGACACGAACGCTATAAAGCCAGACTATACTATGTTCTAAAGAATGTGTCAATGAACTACAAATTCACCCATGGACGGAATTGAAGACATTATGACATAGCTTGATGGAAGAGCAACTGGAAGACAGAGCCTAACATGGGCCAAAAGTTAAAAAAAAAATCCAAATTAGATGCAGACAAAATGGAACAAATCTAAGCCAACGTAGAACTGTGGCAAGAGGATGTGGAGCCATGTGGATGGGATGTGGATCAAGAGACGTTGACGAAGAACACCACGATGACCAGTGTGGAGGTCGCGCACAAGAACAAAAAAAAGTTCCAAATTCGATGCAGACAAAATGGAACAAATCTAAGCCAACGTAGAACTGTGGCAAGAGGATGTGGAGCCATGTGGATGGGATGTGGATCAAGAGACGTTGACGAAGAACACCACGATGACCAGTGTGGAGGTCGCGCACAAAAAGAGCGAAAGAGAGAGAGAGGAAAGAAAGTCGCCTTTGAATGGAGGAAGAGGGATGTGGAAGATGATGCAGCAATTCGCAAAGAGGTTCTGGAACAGGAAGGGAAGTGGGGAAGGGAAAAAAGAGGCGAAAGGTGTTCTAAAGAGAGGAAGAATGTGCCTGGAAGTATAAGAACGAGCTGGGTGGATGAGGAACAGAAAAGAAATGGGAGAGGAGGGTGGCATGGAACAGAAACGGTTAACGCTAGGGACGGGGGTTTGGAAGGGGTGGACTACCGCTGATCATCAAGTTGAAGCAAGAAAATGGGAAAGATAGGAAACATGATAAGAGGACGAAATAAAGACAAAAAAGAAAAAGAGAAGGAGGAAAAAGAAGAAGAAAAAGAAGAAGAAGAACAACAAAGAAAAAATAAAAGATGAGGAAGAAGAAAAATGAGAAAAAGGCAAAGAAAAAGAATAAGAAAAACAACAAATAAAAAGAAAAGAAGAAGTAGAAAAGAAGAAGAAAAAGAAAAAAGTAAAATGATTAAAAAAAAGACGAAGAATAAGAAAAAGAAGAAGAAAATATTAATCGTCTTAAACTGTCGGGAAATATATCTAATTTGGAAGTGGGTAGAAACAACTTCGCCACCCTTGTAGGTAATGAATGGAATAAACTTCTTGCAGAGGCAGTGCAATGTGGTTCAGTTCGAAGCTTTAAGATTCGTTTAGATAAACACCAAAGCAAGATGCTGTAATGCCTGCCATTTATTTCATATTATTTGTTTATTTGTTATTATTTGTCTGTTTATTATCATTTATTTAATTATCATATATTATTATTCATATGTCCATTTATTATTTACTATTTACCTGTTTGGTTATTATTCAACTTTACCTATTTAATTATACATTTTATCTATTATTATTTCTATTATTATTTTATCTATTTATTTATTTATCTATTGTTATTATAGTTTTTTTCACATCCGACCTAGTTATGGACCAAAAGGTCTCCTGTCGGGAAGCTCCTCTTTTGTAATCCTTTGTAGAAGAATAAGAAAAAGAAGATGAACAACAAACAACAACAGCGAAAAAGGAAAGAAGGAAAAAGAAGAAAGGAAAATAAGAAAATAAAGAGAAGAAAATAAAGAGCGTAAAAGAAGAGGAGAGGAAAATAATGAAATAAAGAGAAGAAAAGAAAGAAGAAAGAGTAAAAGAAGAAGAGGAAAGAAAATAAGAAATTAAAGAGAAGAAAGAAAAGAAAGATAGTAAAAGAAAAAGAAGAAGACGAAGGCGAAATGACGACGACGACGACGACGACGACGACGACGACGACGACGACGACGACGACGACAACGACGACAACGACGTCTTTTCGTCTCGGCTACAGCATAACAATCCGTGCGTATGTAGGACACGGCCTGTGCCCCCTCTCCCCCTCTCCCACTCCCTTCTTACTCCGCTCCTCCTCCTCCTCCACCCCTCCACTTTCTTACTCATTTTCCTTACCACCCCATTCTCCACCCACATCGTCCCTCCCCACCACACACTCCCTCCCTCCACCTCCACATTCTCTTCTTTAAAATCTTACCTTCTCTGCTCTACCATAGTTTCGCTCACTCTTCTTGACCATTACACATTTTTTATATTTTCTCTCTTTTCCTTTTTTTTTTTCCATTTGTCTCCATTTTCTAGCTTCCTCGTTACTTTTTTCCGTTGTCTTCTTCTTGAACTTCCCTTTTCCTCTTCGACTTCTTCTTTCCGTTTTCTTTCTTCTGACTTTCGTTCATCTAGATTTACGTACTACGATCTTCCTAATTCTCTTCTCATTCTCCCGTCATCTACTGTCCATGTTAATCCTACTTCTTACTTTCTTCCTCCTCTTCTAACCTCTTCCTCCTCCTCCTCCTCCTCCTTGAATCTCCCCTTCTCCTTCTCATCCTTGAATCTCCACTTCCTCCTCTTCCTCCTCTCCTTTCTTCTCATTCACTTTCTACGCCTCTTCCTCCCCTCCTTCCTTCTCCTCCCTTTCCCCTGCTCTCCTTTCTCCTCCTCCTCCTCCTTCCTTCTCCTCCTTCTCCCCTCTTTCCTTCTCCTCCATTTCCCCCTCCTCTCCTTTCTCCTCTTCCTCCTCCTTCCTCCTCTCCTTCCTTCTCCTCTTCCTCCTACTCCTCCTCCTCCTCTCCTTCCTCCTCTTCCACTTCCTCCTTCTCTCTTTCCTTCTCCTCTACTTCCTCCTCCTCCTCTCCATCTTTCTCCTCCACTTCCTCCTCCTTTTCTCCCTTCTCCTCTTCTTCCTCCTCCTCTCCCTTCTCCTCCTCTCCTTCCCTCTCCTCCACTTCCTCCTCCTTTCCCTCCTCCTCCTCCTCCTCCCCCTCCTCCTCCTCCCCGCACTCCCCCTTCAGCAGCAGTACATTCCATCACACCTGGCAACATTCCACTGTAGTCAACCACATTCCCCCCGCTCTCCAACGTACCTTTCTCCACCACCTCCACCATCTCCTCTTCTCCAACTTTCGCAAAACTCCCATACATGTTATTCCCCCATACATTCTTCACTTTTTAATAAACACGAGTAAACGTATATCTTCTTTCCATCTCAACTTTTCTCTAAAAACACCTCTCCGTTGTTCTAAACCTCATGGTTATATCATACGAGTATATCAACATACACCATCCTCCACACCAATAGTATACTCCTTCTCCACCATCAATATGATATACTATTCGAGTATGTCTTGTTATACTCTAGCTTTGGTACATTGTACCAGCCTTCAGCATAGCCAACCATTCTTGATATACTATTCGAGTATGTCTTGTTATACTCTAGCTTTGGTACCAGCCTTCAGCATAGCCAACCATTCTTGATATACTATTCGAGTATGTCTTGTTATACTCTAGCTTTGGTACCAGCCTTCAGCATAGCCAACCATTCTTTGAGAATACTTTACCATCCCCTTGAGGGAATTCCTTCCTGGATGGTATGTTAATCGTCAGAGTATATTCTTCGACCACAACACAAATTCTACCACATTCTTCCTCTCTCTCTCTCTCTCTCTCTCTCTCTCTCTCTCTCTCTCTCTCTCTCTCTCTCTCTCTCTCTCTCTCTCTCTCTCTCTCTCTCTCCCTCTCTCTCTACCCATAATCTTCCACAAACAAACCCCTGTTTAACTTCTGCACTGACACGAAATCAAAGATTCCGCAATACATGTTTCACTTTGTGACACTTCAGTGTTTGGCGTTATTTTCCAGATTCCCGGACATCACATGGCCGACCGGCCGGCCACGTGAAAGTCATTCGACGAGCTTCCGTATAATCGCATCCCTTTCTGAAAATTAAAAAAAAAAAAAAAAAAAAAAATCGACCACGAATTTTTGTTTTGGGTGCATGCCGGATGTCACCCCAGACACACAGTTCCAAGAGGCTAACGAACTTATTTCCCCTACTGTACCTAACCCGACACCCTTATCTACCATCTACCATCTACCATGCCCCTCAGGAACTGAAACCTCATTGGAGGATTTCTGTCTACCGATAGATTTTCCATCTTTCATAAAATTTCTTATGTTCAATGGAAATATCTTTATACACCTTTGGAATCGACCACAAGCAGTGTTAGACCACGTGGTTGATGTCTCACAACCCACACCTACCATGTGAGTAACGCCCACCACCACCATCACGCCCTCCCCCACCCATCCCCCACCCTCATCCACCCCCCACCCGCCACCTCAGCACCCCCCCCTCCCCTCTTGATCACATCCCGCGTATAAAGTATACGTATGCCGGGATGACCCGTCATCCAGGAGGTGCCAAGATAAGAGGGAGGGAAGAGGGTAGAGGGGAGTGGAGTATGTAGGGGATGGAATGGGTGGGAGTGGTTTCTATGCCTTTGTCTTTTGGCTACCTCCTATGTAAGGGGGAAAAGCCTTTGGTATATGTATGTATGTACATGTATACGTGTATATAATATATTGTTGTGTGTATGTGTATGTGTATGTGTATGTGTATGTGTGTGTGTGTGTGTGTGTGTGTGCGTGCGTGCGTGCGTGCGTGTGTGTGTGTGTGTATGTATGTATGTATACAACACCATTACCAGAAAATTGTTGTGGTGTCAATTTGCACACAGATTCGCATTTGGAAAGACAGTCCAGCTGGTGGGGGTGAACTGAACGATCTTTTTACACCAGACTCTCCTGGTTCGAAGTGGACAATCGAGACAGATTATTCCGACACTACTCCACTCTTATTCAACAAATAATATGTATTTCTACGAGTTAGCTGTATTACAGCATTTTTAAAATTAATTTTGTAATTGAAATCTCACCAGTACAAAATGTATTGTATATATGATTTTTAAAATTAATTTATATATGTTTAATAAATGTATTGTATATACCTGTATATGATTTATAAATTCATTGTATATGATTTATAAATGTATTATATATGATTTATAAATGTATTGTATATATGATTTTTTAAATCAATTTTGTAATTGAAATCCCACTAATACAAAATGTATTGTATGCATGACTGTATAACCGTTATTGCGTTCAGAAGCTGTTACAAGACTTTGTGTATTAAACAGTTGATCAAAAACAAGTTCTTTAACATTCCCCTGGATGTATTAACACTAAAATATATTTCAATGCGCACAGCGAATAATCCAAAAAAATTACTCATTTTATAAATTTTTCGTCATTAATTATGTCTGTAAAATATGGCTATCAACCTGAATATTTGTGGACGCGTAGGTGGACTAAACAAGTCTAGAGTTACTTTTTTTTCAAACAGATGACCTCTCGGACACAGCCAGTCGATATCGCGGAGCCCCGGACTCGACCACGTCACGGAAGATTGCAAAGAGTGAGTAGACATATTTGGGTCAACTTGCACGTGCCAAAATCGCGGCCAAGAATCGTCGCAATGACAGGTAGACGGGAGTCTGTTTGTTCGGTTGTGACGAATTGTTTAGACACTTTTTCTAGATTTCTCTCACCAGAGACCCCAGACGGGACTCGAACCCAGAATCGACTATAAAAAGGAGGCTTTGTTTGTTCGGTTGTGACGAATTATTTAGACATTTTTCTAGATTTCTTTTACCAAAGACCCTAGACGGGACTCGAACCCAGTGTCGACGATAAAAGGGAGGCTTTGTTTGTTCGGTTGTGACGAATTATTTAGACACTTTTTCTAGATTTCTTTTACCAGAGACCCCAGACGGGACTCGAACCCAGAGTCGACTATAAAAGGGAGGCTTTGTTTGTTCGGTTGTGACGAATTATTTAGACACTTTTTCTAGATTTCTTTTACCAGAGACCTAGACGGGACTCGAACCCAGTGTCGAGGAGTTTCGTCCCTTGTTCGACTCAAATTTCTGGTCGCTTCCAAAATGGTGCCAAAGCAAACAACGCCTACGACGAACTGCCAAGAACGTTGGTCCCGGTTTTTTTTTTTTTTTTTTGTAAAATTTGTTCACTTGATCGTACATTGGGAGGCATGAACAGGTTTATCTTGTTCAGCCTGTCATGTTCAGTCTTGTCTTCGGTCGTGAGGGGACGTGGTTCTTCTAAAAATAATACAGATACTGAATTCTCAGGGTTTTTTTTTAGCAGAATATATAGTTTCAGTTTACGAAAATATACTACATAATTCTACTGCCTTCGAAAACCGTCTGGGCAAATTAATGTCTCTTCATACCAAAACAAGAGTTCCAAAATCCTTTAAAAAAAAAAAAATAATAATAATAATAAAAAAAATAAATAAATAAAAAAAATCAACGTCTGAATTCTTATAACTACAAATGGGAAGAAAGCATATTAAATACAAAGGGTGACCCAGATAAAAATTTGATTTTGAAATGAAAAACAAAATGTCTTCTAATTGCCTAGAATCCCTGATTGAGTCCGCGAACTACTTCTGTATAATTAACTGACGACCCGGACGGTGTCGCCACAGCAGCGAAACCCCTCGAGTGTAGTGCCTAACCCGGGTCACCTCAATGAAGAGAGATCAACCACCAACTCCTCGACTGCTTGTTAGAAGCCCAAAAATGCTTCTTATCTATTCATTACCTTTATTGTACTGTTTAACTTCATTTTGTTTTATTTTATCTACTTCTGTTGATCTTTATTTCTACTCAATATATTTTGTATTCTACTTTATCTTATTCGATTATATTCTACCTTATTCTATTTCATCTTATCTGAATTTAATTTATTTCATTTCACTTTGTTCCATTTTTGCATACCAACTGCATGTGTAGTATCTAGTACTGTGTAGAGTATAGGAGACCCATCATCCTAAGGAATTCACCACGGAAACAATCCACCTGAAGAGGGGGAGAGAGGGAAGAGGGAGAGGGAGAGGAGGAAGGGGGGAGAAGGAGGGCAGGAGAGGGAGGAAGGATGAGGAGAGATGGGAGGGAGAAGAGGAAGGGAGGTGGAGAGAAGGGAGGAGGGGAGAAGTGGGAAAGAGAAGAGGAGGAAAATGATGTAAGGGGCGTGGAATGGGGAGGAGGAGGAGGAAGGGAGGGGAGGAGGAGGAAGAAGGGATGGAGGGAGGAGGAGGAAGGGAGGGTAGGGAAGGGGAAGAGCGGAGGAGGAGGAGAATCACTTAGGAAAATTCAGACGATTTTATTCAATACTGAGGTGACGCGTAGAAGACAGTAACACATAAATCCAGGAACTACTGACATCTTTGACAAATCATTCCATTCCCACGATGTCTCCCAATTTTAATATATCTCCTCGGCGCCGTAGTATCTGGACATTTTGTGAAGTCAATTTCTTCGTCTTTACTTGTTTTATTATGGTTTAACGCCACAGGATTCTATTCAGTTGTGTCATCCCCCCTCGGTGGCAAAGGGTAAATCTCTGTGTCCCATTCATTTATGTTAGAAATAAATAAATAAATAAATAGATAAATAAATAAACATGGGGCTAGAATCCTTGTATCTTCATATTCTTTTATCTATTTTTAT
Source organism: Oratosquilla oratoria (assembly GCF_046742065.1). Classification (NCBI taxonomy): domain Eukaryota; kingdom Metazoa; phylum Arthropoda; class Malacostraca; order Stomatopoda; family Squillidae; genus Oratosquilla; species Oratosquilla oratoria. The sequence goes on along the minus strand of NC_134803.1, from coordinate 55,674,337 downwards.
TTATTTATTTATTTATTTTTTCTCCTCAATGCTCAGACTGAGTCTCCTTTAGTCAATCCAGATTTCCGAATAAGTATTATTCACTCAAGGAACAGTAGTCACTAAAACAGGTCAAGCTCATGTGGGGGTGGGGGGTTCTGCAGTTGCCAAACACCCTTTTTATCATCAATCTTCGAATAACGCTGGCAAGCTTCTCCCTATTAAACTCGATGCTCTATTTTGAAAGGTTTATTGAAAATTAATGCAAAGTGATGACCCGAATCCGGTTAAATCATGTGCAAGAAGACTCTGGGCTTCCAGGAGCCTAGGGAATTTGTTTTCATAAATTTTCTTTAGCGGTTATTCTCGAACCTTTGCTCGAACGAACGAACAGCGCGCCATAACGATGTCGCTTATGCAGAGCGAAAACGGTAGTTCCCGTGCATCGACCTCTAAGCGAGAGTTCTGTCCAGAACCACAAGTAATTGATAGTCAGTAGTTACTAGCCCCCCCCCCCACACTCCCTGTGTTATCGGCTAAAGGGCCATCACTAATGGTGATTTATCTCTTTGCTAAGAGCAAAAAAGAGAGAGAGAGAGAGAGAGAGAGAGAGAGAGAGAGAGAGAGAGAGAGAGAGAGAGAGAGAGAGAGAGAGAGAGAGAGAGAGAGAGAGAGAACAAAACAAATAAAAGTAACCTCTTCACTCGTAATGGCAAGAACTATTTCCAGTTTGCATTTCGATCTTAGTTCATTAGTTTGTTTATTAAACAGTACAAAGGTGAAAGACTTCTTAACAAGCAAAACAAATAAATAAATGAATAAATAAATAAATAAATAAATAAACAGGTCAAGGAAGAGGGAAATTAAATGGAAAAGAGTTGGAAACTGAACGCAGGTGAAGAAAAGAGAGAGAGGGAAGAGAGAGATGGAGGAAAGAAGAAAGAAGAGTTGAAGGAGAGGGAAGGGGAAAGAGAGAGAGGTGAGAAGGGAAAGAGAAAGAGAGAAGGGAAAGAGAGGGAGGGGCTAAGGAGAGGGAGGACAAAGGGGAATGGGAGTGGAAGAGAGGGAGTGGCGAATGAGTAGGATGGAGGAAAGAGAGGGAAGGGGAGCAACGAGGAATAGAAAAAGGGGTGAAAAGGAAGATGGGAAAGGAACAAGGAGAGAGTAAGAACGAGAGAGAGAGAGAGAGAGAGAGAGAGAGAGAGAGAGAGAGAGAGAGAGAAACATATGTATTACGGACAGACGGACAAACAGAAAGACAGACAGACACACACACACACACACACACACACACACACACACACACACACACACACACACACACACACACACACACACACACACACACACACACACACGAGTCCAGCAAGTGATCCAAAGACCAAGACCAAGGTGAATACACATACACACAAACCCACACACACGTACAGAGAGAGAGATAGAGATAGAGAGAGAGAGAGAGAGAGAGAGAGAGAGAGAGAGAGAGAGAGAGAGAGAGAGAGAGAGAGAGAGAGAGAGAGAGAGAGAAAGAGAGCGCTAAAAGTCCCCCGAAGGAGAAGAGGAATGGACAATAACCTCCCGCCGAGGCAGCCGGACACATCGCCCGACGTGACGAGGCGGAGGCGTCATCCGCGACCCAACAAGACTCTCCCGGGAGACTCTTCTGTAAGAATGCGCCGTGGAACGTCGGAGCTTTCGGTCGGCGCAAGGAGCAAGAGCGACCACCCCCCAGAAAGACAGGGGGGGTGGGGGGTGCTCTTGCGGCCAAGAATATAGGACTGACAGGTCCCGCGACGAGATCCCTCTCAGCACCGCCAGGAGGAGATGTCTTAATAGCGTTTACAGGGTTCTGTTTCTTCCGGGGGCTGCCGACTTAGGCGAATCTGATCGGATTAGCGGGAGATATGCTGAAGGTGGTGGGTGGGTTTTGTGTGTGTGTGTGTGTGTGTGTGTGTGTGTGTGTGTGTGTGTGTGTGTGTGTGTGTGTGTGTGTGTGTGTGTGTGTGTGTGTGTGTGTGTGTGTGTGTGTGTGTGTGTGTGTGTGTGTGTGTGTGTGTGTTTGTGTGTGTGTGTGCGCGCGCGCGAGATGAAGGAATCCCGGTTGATGACTTTCGGTGGGTTTATCCGGCGTCTGAGTGTGAGATAATGGGTCAAAGGTGATAAGCGTGACCTCTGGCCACTGTGGCAGAGATCGTTTGCCGGAGGAAATGCTGCGTAAGAAGAGAAATAAAAAGATGTG
>NC_134803.1:55662119-55667119 GCF_046742065.1 Oratosquilla oratoria | reverse complement strand
TCTAATCCCGTAAAAAGAAAATATATCAATTTGGGTGATTAGGAAAGACAAGATACGTGTTCTGAAGCTGTCTGGTAAATGTTATTACACGAAGTTTATTTTTCTCAACTCTGTGGAATGCTTTATATATTTCTATCTGGCTAGTGTCAATCTATTTTGGTCAACTATGCAACGGACAAGTTGGACCTTGATTAAGCTCTCGCATCGTTCCTTCCGATTTAAAGAAATCAAATGACGTCACATAAAAGTAAATCTTTAACGTTGTGTGACTATTTTGATGTGATCAAGTCTTAAGGGCAGCCGGGGGAACATGTTATAAATCTTATTTTTGTTTTTGTTTTCGTTTCAATTTTGTTTTCAGGGGTGAGAGTGATTTCAATAAAAATTTTGTCTTCATTTCGCAAAATTCACTGATAATGGTTAAAGAGGCTTATGAGTCTGTTCCATAAGACTAAGAATATACGTTTTCATACTAAAAAAATTCTAAGTTTCTTAGTTTCCACAGACAGAAATTATGTAAATGTTCCTGTGTTGATTTCTGCATGCAGTGATTTACACATGATTAGTATTTTTTTAAACAAAATTGCTTTAATATAACAATGTAAGACATATTTGTATATTTATGAAATACTCGTCCCGTGGACCAAGTTCAAGTATACAAACTGGAAGGATCTGCTGGGGCAAATATACTGCAAAACTACACAAAATATTGTCAAAAATATGTGATAACATGAAAGATTCTGATTTATTGGCACTGCAGTGATATATTTGGAAGTTACACGCAATCTAACTTTCGCATTATTCTGCCCCCGAGAGCCTCAAAGTGTGGTATGCCTACTTCTTCGGGGATCGTCTTCGACTTCCAGAAGAATGCCAGAAGCTTTCATTCCACATGAAATTGCAGCGGCTTTCAAAATTATATCTTATTTTCCATTCTTATCAACTGTTCTTAACGAGTCCCAATAAGAAATGTTTATTTTTTTTCCAGTAGATTAAAAACCGATTCAATAACTTGCCAAGTAGTCAGAATTAAAAAAGAAAAAATACTTCAGAGAAGCTATTATAGGATACATAAATCTTTTTTTATCAGAAGCAAGGGGGGATACGATCTTAGGGGGAAAAAATCCGCTAGTTTTGATGATGGTGGTTCAACACATTTCAACCAATCATCGCCTCCCCCAGTTTTGTTCTGGTGTTCCAGGTGGATTTTATTCTTCCAGGGAACAGGGGGGGGTAGAATGCCTGGAAGAAGACCCAGAGGGGGACCTCGAATGAGATGGATGGACGGTGTGGATGCGGAGATGGACAGAAGAGGAATAGATGAAGCAACCTGGATGGAAGCAGCACAGGACCGAAGGGCATGGAGAGGGTTACTGTTGGCGGACCAGAATCTACCTGAGGTTCAAGATTCATCGGATTGAGTGAGTGAGGGAACTGAGGGACCCACGCGGATGTCTTCAAGAAATTTCAGGACCCCCAGAGGGACGTCACCATAGGTACGCCCAATCTCAAAAACTTCTAAGGTATCCCAAGTCTATTTCGAAGAATCTTTTCCAAGAAATTTCAGGACTTCCAGAGGGACGTCACCAAAGGTACACCCAACCCCAAAAACTCCCAAGGGATCCTAAGTAAATTTCGAAGAATCTTTTCCTTGAGTTTTTTTACCTGAATCTTTCGTTTTTCCCGCCATCTAATGACCTTTAAGGATGAAACGCACGAGAGGCTGTTTAGCCGCTCAACCGCTGCGGCTGTTTAGCCGCTCAACCGCTGCGGCTGTTTAGCCGCTCAACCGCTGCGGCTGTTTAGCCGCTCAACCGCTGCGGCTGTTTAGCCGTTTTTATAGAACACACTACTTTTAATGGAATTGCGCGCATTAGCGGTTAAGTAACTAATGCGCGCAATTCCATTAAAAGTAGTGTGTTCTATAAAAACGGCTAAACAGCCGCAGCGGTTGAGCGGCTAAACAGCCTCTCGTGCGTCCGTAGCCTTAATGACCTTTACTGACCTGAGAGAAGTCACTCCACTGCGACAAAATATTTTACCAAAGCGACTTCTTAGGCTGACATTCGTCTACGCATTATCAAACAATTCCTTAACACCCGTTTACACCGGGCATGTTGAGATGCAAGTCAACTGTGCAAGTTGCTGGAGCTGGAGAGGAAAGCGAGCAAGTATATATTCACACAGGCCGCTTGTCTCTCACTTGGCCTGTGTAAACATGTACTTGCTCGCTTTCCTCTCCAGGTCAAGTAGCTTGCACACGACTTTCCTCTCAACTTGCCCCGTGTAAACGAAGCTATATAGCTGAGGGGAGGAGGAATGGTAGACAAAAAGGTTTAGAGGGAGTCCTCTGTGTGTATGTGTGTATGTGTGTGTGTGTGTGTGTGTGTGTGTGTGTGTGTGTGTGTGTGTGTGTGTGTGTGTGTGTGTGTGTGTGTGTCATTATTCAATTGGGAGAATACGCCTGGGTGCGCGTTACTTCATTCATACGCCGTCGCTAGTCCACAAGGTCTTCCAGACCAAACTCCCATGTATCCACCCTTCCCACTCAAAAAAAAAAAAATCTCGACAGGTTCGATAAACTTGCTCTTCCAGCCATGATTTCCGTGGGCGTCCCCTTCGTCTCTTCCATCCGACCTAGCTAAGGACCAAAAGGTCTCATGTCAGCATGCTCCTCCCTTGTAATCCTTTGAAACGAGCCACATACCCATATAGTTGACGTTCACGAATTATGTTGAAGGTGACTGGCCCAGGCTGAGTGTGACGATAGAGTCTCTGGTTTAATATGAAATCATTCCAGCGATATTTGATGATTCTTCCTAGGCACTAGCACCAGAGACATCAAGACTCCACTTCCAGTCAGCATTCAGCGTTCATGTCTCACAACCGCGCAACAAAACGAGGAACACAAGAGACTTGAAGATTTGAATTTTAATCCTCCTGCACAGATAACGACAACGCCATATGCTCTGAGTGAGCGAGTCCATAACACCATGGGTAATTGGGGTGTGCCGATAAATCGGCATGGGCAAAAATCGGCACTTTTTTGGTAAATCGGCATCGGCTAGAATCGGATTTTTACGTCGTCATCGGCAAAATATTACCGATGACGATGTCGATTCTAAAAAAAAAAAAGAAAAAAAAAATTATTCTGGCCGATGCCGATTTACCAAAAAAAAGTGCCGATTCTTACCCATGCCGATTAATCGGCACACCCCTTCTAAGTACTCCCTGAAATAACCCATCACTGTTATGCACCACACTACCAATGTATGTAAAGCTTTCCAAGAACTCATTGCCCTCGCCACATGCATGGACAGACTGAACTGTGTCATCCAGTAAGTTCCCAAGAATCCTGGACCTTCGTCACGGTCCAAGAGACCTGGAGTTCAAGCGTCCTCGCTTCCCTGTACATTGACTCCAGGACTGCAACCAGGACCCCCAACGACTCCGCAAGAAGGTCAGCATCATCAGCAAGCACAAGGTCAGTGACCTTGGTGTTGCCAGTAGATGCTCAGCAACGACACTGGTCGACAACTCTTTCCAGTACCCAGTCCATGTAGGTGTTGAAGTGTTAGGGTGAGGACACACCCTTGTCTCACTCCTGAATTAACAAGAAAGAAGCTATACACGCCTCCTCCATACTTTACATCATTCTCTGTCCCAAAGTATAACCCAGATATCAAGTCAATCCTTGCAGGATTCCTATGGATCCGCAGATCCTGGAACCCTCCATGATGCATCGAGTCAAACGCCTTCTTGAGGTCAACCTACGCTGCACAAAACCCCTTTTGAAACTCACGTCGGCGATCCACAAGAATACGAGGAACTAGGACCCGATCAGTTATTGACTTACCTGGCGTGAATCTAGACTGTTCAAGCTTCTGAAACTTTAGTAATAAATGGGCAAAGCACCGTTCCTGGCACACTGAGCAATGTAATGCCACGGTTGTTGTTACAGCCCTGCCGGTCCCCTCTCCTCTTCCTTTTCCAGTCAGAGGGAATGGTAACGGAATGCCAGACAACAGACAGCACCACATGCAACACGCGGATCATGGTCTCACCTCCAGCTTTCAGCGACTCCGCACTGACGTTGCAGATGCCAGCTGCCTGTCCACCTTTCAACTTACAGCCTCTTTGACCTCTGTCAGAGAGGGAGGAGATTCGTTTATCGATGGATCAGGAACCATCACCTGAATGGCATCGAGGGGAAGCTATCCGCTTAGAGGTTAACCCATGAGTAACTGCTCATAGTAACTCAGCAAAGGGGCTACACCGACACCAGTTCGTCATCAGCTGTTCGGACCGTGCTCCTCTGGGTCACAGATTCGGAACGGAGATATTTTCAGGGCTCAAATAATTTGCATCAAAATTTCCCTCGACATACCTTGATGTACATCTTATCCATTCTCATAAGGGCTCTAGTTCCCCGTTTCTGAGTCCTGTATTGGTTCAAGTTCCCAACCATTCTGGCACCATGGCCCAACTTTATACTCTCCAGTGTCTCCCGCGAAGCCACACCACTCCTCGACCCTGAGCGCTCTCCTCGACAGCATTCAGCGTTTCACGTATCCCACATTTCTTCAGGGTCCTCAAGACAGCCAAGTACACTAGGCAGCTCCGTATCCATCACCACTTGCCATCCCCATCCATAAAGTTGTCTAATCGTTTCTTAAAACAACTGATAGTTTCAGCGCTTACTACATGGTTACTAAGTTTATTCCATTCGTCGACCACCCTATTAGTAAACCAATTCTTGTCAATTTCCATTTAGATTTCAGAAGGAAATAGGCAAGAATTGGTTTACTAATAGGGTCGTCGACGAATAGAATAAACTTAGTAACCATGTAGTAAGCGCTGAAACTATTAGTTGTTTTAAGAAACGATTAGACAACTTTATGGATGGGGATGACAGGTGGTGATGAATACGAAGCTGCATAGTGTAGGCCTTATGGTCTCTTGCGGTCTCCTTCATTCTTATGTTTTTATGTTATGTACTT
>NC_134803.1:55654619-55657119 GCF_046742065.1 Oratosquilla oratoria | reverse complement strand
TTAGTTTTATTATGATTTTCGTCTGACGCTGTTATTTAGATGATGCAAGCCATTCGAATGGAATTAGTTCGACATTTAGTAAACCATAAGAACAAATTCAAGGAATGTGATTTTTATTAAAAAAAAAAAAAAAACGCATTTCCGAACAACCTTCAGAAAAAAAAAAGTTTAGGACTGTTAAAGTCATTATACAATCTTATTTTTGCCATGCTGTTGAAAAACAAATTACAAAGGAACAAAAAGCACAACCCTAATTAAATTACCCACAAGTCGAAATAAACAATCAATAAACAAAAGGCTACTTGAGCTGCTACAGAATTAAACCTTTCATGTTGTTCTTCACACATTTTCGGACTAAGAACTTATAAATCTAGGATTCTAAAAGGACACTAGAGCAACGCGGGGGCTCATTCTAGAAAGGTCTATGACCTAGGAAGCGCTCTCGCTTACGGCACCTATGATAATGACGAAATTCAAAACATCTTACGACCGAGGGGTCGCACCCAATGGAAATAACTCCACATACTTCCACTGATAACTCAGTCACCCGTGATCAACACAAATAGGTTGATTTGGCTGTCGTCAGACGATTTTATTCAACCCGAGAAAAAGAGAGACGTATACACACACGTACACGCACGCTGACAAACACGTACACACACACTTATACACAAACACAGGCACACACACTTATACACAAACACACGCATACACACTTATACACAAACACACGCACACACGCGCACGCACACACACACAAGTACACATACACACACATACACACATGTACACACTTATACACAAACACGCGCACGCACACACACACACGTATACACACACACAAGTATACACACACACACACACACACACACACACACACACACACACACACACACACACACACACACACACACACACACACACACACACACACACACACACACACCAAAACTTCTTGCGGTCCGAACAGTACTCGGTGCCCGCCGTGTTCCCAACAACCCGTCCCCAGCGGGGGTCGCCCCGTATATAAGAAAATAAGAATGAATGGGACTGCAAGAGACCATAAGGCCTACACTAGGTAGTTCCATATCCATTACCACCTGTCATCCCCGTCCATAAAGTTGTCTAACCTTTTCTTAAAACAACGTTATCATGGGCGCTGACGAGAGACTCTCTTCAACCGATTGAAATCCTTTAGGTACCAGGACTTTAGCATTATCGAAGAATTTAAAAATTATAATAAATAAAAAGTGACTTGGAGAAACAAGTTATGAAACATTCACGCACTGAATGCGCTAGATCCGAGGAAAACTGCCCAGAGATGTTTACTTTGAACGTATACTATGTAGTTGATGTTTCAACTTAATCATAAAATACATCGCGCTTTTGGGATTTTGTGAACAAACATAGTACTGTGATTTACAAATGTGTTACTATACTTTTCACCAATGAGCGAGTGAGGTTAGTGATATTTACTCCTTCCTTAGTTTCTTTTCTTTTGTAAGTGGTTGCTATTTAAAGAAAGCATCCTCCTTCCACTTTGTACTACTAAAGAGGATTATAGTTAGCAATCGAATTATATAAATTCGTTTACTCAACTCTTTCTTTCTTCCCACTGTGGTGTCAGTTGTGAAATGTTGTATTTGTTCTGACATTGACAAATCCGTCCACTCGGGCTTGAGTTTCGATAAAGAAGCACCTTTATCAAAACACGACAAAAATAATTGAATTATAGAAAACAAAATACCCGCAAAGGACCGCTACGGTTAGAAGAGAATAAAGTATTTACTAATTCAGTCAAATGCCACTATGGGGAGTGATGTCCCCCCCCAAAAAAAAATAAAAAAAAAATAAACAAAAATAATGGCACCAACATGGCTAAAATAGATGGCACTAGCAAAACCAAAACATAACAAATACCTCTTGAAGTAAACACGTCAGTTTTAAGCACTTCAGTTTGGTGAAATATTTGTCGAGTCTGGGGTACAAAAGTGTATATGTATGTATGTATGTATATATATATATACACATTTATATATATGTATATACATATGTATATATATATATATATATATATGTATATATACATATAAATATATATATATATATATATATATATATATGTATATATTTGAGTGGTAGTGTGGTGAGTTTAAACGCCAAGAATCCGTTGAAGTTTTATTACGGACGTCAGTAATAAAAATTCAACGGATTCTTGGCGTTTAAACTCACCACCCTACCACTCATTCTGTCTTCACACCTCAACATATATATATATATTATATATACACAAACACACACAATATATATATACACATACACACACAATATATGTGTACATTCATTTATTTATCTAAATAATCTTAAATGGAGACAGATGGATAAGTTTCCGCGATAGATTGAACGTACATCACACAAAAAATAACAACTTAATGAAAAAATAGATTGATAAAAAGGAGACCGATGGGGACAACTCAAATTATGTTTTGCTCAACACAGG
>NC_134803.1:55632119-55644619 GCF_046742065.1 Oratosquilla oratoria | reverse complement strand
TAAAACAAATCAGGAGAGTGTTGACCACAGCTCAGCCCGAACAATTTATTAATTTCTCCAGACTCCCACTCCTACTAGGCGGAGTTGACTAAACTAACAATCGCCTTGTTGGAACTGTGATCCTTACTCATGCGTACCTGAAAGTAGCGATGGTGTGGATTTCGTCTGTTGCTTGGAGTTCCAGATACGAGTTGTCTGTCAGTCGATCGTTTTTCGAGTCAAATAGTTAATTACTGATGATCCATTGTTAACTTACGGATGCATTATGTTCCTATGAAACAAAATAATTGTATTTACTTTTCAAATTCCATTACACGTAAGTTACATATGATATATATATATATATATATATATATATATATTATATACATATATATATACATATATATATATATATATATATATATATATATGTGTGTGTGTGTGTGTGTGTGTGTGTGTGTGTGTGTGTGTGTGTGTGTGTGTGTGTGTGTGTGTGTGTGTGTGTGTGTGTGTGTGTGTGCATACATATATGCATATATAAACATATATATAGACATAAAGAGATAGAGAGACAGACAGAGAGAAAAAGAGATGGAGAGAGAGACAGAGACAGAGAGATAAAATAGAGAGAGATACAGAGAGAAAGATATTTTGTGTGTTTGTGTTTGGCCATCGAACACCTGGTTGAAATGCGGCATTTGCTCGCAAAACATATTGAATCCAGGATGAAGATTACTAGAAAATATACAACAAATTCTAATTTGAAAAACGTCGAATGCAAATAACACTTGCCTAGTGTAGGCCATATGGTCTCTTGCGGTCTCCTTCATTCTTATGTTCCTATGTATTCAAAAGGTTGTAAAATAAACAAAATCTATACAATGGTTTTATTCATTACGATATTTTACATGTCATCATACACAACACTACACGCAGTAACGAAGACAACGTAAATACATGTGTAATACACGCTTTTGCATATATGTGTGAATATAAGGATAACTTTTTAGATACAAAAATATGGATGCATATATATGTATATACAACTAAATAAATAAGTATATACTCATACATACATATATACATATATATATGTATACATACATATATATATATACACATACATTCATATATGTACACATACATATATATACATATACAAATACATATACATGTGTGTGTGTGTGTGTGTGTGTGTGTGTGTGTGTGTGTGTGTGTGTGTGTGTGTGTGTGTGTGTGTGTGTGTGTGTATTTACCTAATTGTAGTATATAGGAAAGGAGTAACGCTCGTTGGGCCCCGTCGCCTTGTCTCCAATTTACCCTAATTAGCCTCAAATTCGTTTAAAGATCAACTTAGTCTATATATTTGATCTCCAATTATCATATTCAGATTTAAATTTATGTACTGTACCAGATTGGGCTATATTATCTTCTAAGTTATTCCAAGTATTTACGGATCTATAAGGAAAACTGTTTTTTCTTGAAATTACTTAGAGTCTAAAGTTTAGACCACGATATGTATATATGCGTGTATGTATGTATGTATGTATGTACGTATGTATGTATGTATCTATGTATGTATGTTTGTATATATTTATGTGCATGTATGTATGTGTTTATGTATATATGTATGTATGTATGTATTTATGTATTGTATGTATGTAAGATAAGAGGGAGGGTGGAGGGGTGTGGAGTGTATTCAGGGATGGAATGGGTGGAAATGATTTTATGCCTTTTCATTTTTGGCTACGTCCCCTGTGAGGGGGAAAAAGCTTGGTATATGTATGTATGTATGTATGTATGTATGTATGTATGTATGTATGTGTCTGTGTGTGTGTACTCTGAGTCTTTTCGTTTTAGCTCTCTATAGCTCGAAGAGTGATGCAAAAATTAGTATTTTAGCTGCTCGGAATCTGGCGCCGATGGCCAACGAAAAATTATAGATAAAAAAATCTTGTTAGTTCGAGTTTAAAACAGAATATGTCGTTGTTGATCCACGACGTCTTCCTCTGCGACTTTTGCATTCCCAAGCATTGAACGACGACCTAAGATGACCTAAGATGACCTAAGATGACCTGAGGGATGACCCGTGACATACGTGACCTCTTGGCACTGGGTCGCTCGTTGACATGTTGTCCGGTGACACTTTCCGATTTATATATATATATATATATATATATATATATGTATATATATATACCTATATATTTTTTTTCTTTTTCTTTTTCTTTTTTAGCGGATGGGCGCCCTTTGGCCTGAACGGGACAGCAATTGATCGAGACCCCTTAGATCCACCAACCAAATGCGTAAGATCTCCTGGTGCCAACCAGAATCAAATATGTAAATCGGCTCACCGAAGGCACTTATTTCATCGTCCTTCTATCCAGAGTCGTCATGGATTGTGTGTTTGTGTGTGTGTGTGTGTGTGTGTGTGTGTGTGTGTGTGTGTGTGTGTGTGTGTGTGTGTGTGTGTGTGTGTGTGTGTGTGTATTCACCTCGGGTCTGCTGCAGTCTCTGTCGAGACAGCCAGACACCACCCTACGGCAGTGAGCTCAGAGCTCATTATTTGTGTGTGTGTGTGTGCGTGTGTGTGTACGTGTGTGTGTGTGTGTGTGTACGTGTGTGTGTGTGTGTGTGTGTGTGTGTGTGTGTGTGTACGTGTGTGTTTCGGTCATTCTTTGTTACCTCCGTGCTTAGTATGCTTAAGTACATTTATATATATATACATATTCACAAATTCATATAATTCATAATCACACATATTCATTTATCTTGATACACCACTTATTCAACCTTCGTCAACACAAAGACACGATCCTTATTATTTATTTTCTCCAGCTAAACCCAGACAATTTTAGAAAAACTTGCAAGAAAAAAATCGTCGAATCGCATCTGATAAAGATATTGACTTGTCGGTTCGTGTACAGTACATTTGAGAAAAAAAAAATCGTCGTTTTTATAATGTGGACAAAATAGAAATACTAAATACACATATAACAGAAAACAGCATGATGTGGACTAAAAATAAATATAATTCACATATAATAGAAAAAAGTGATTACTCATCGTAAATTTGATGAAAAAAGAAAAACAATAATTTCTTCATCAGCGACTGACTGAAGATATTTTTCTGTAACCAAGACAGTGTCAAGAAATTTGTTAGCTCTACAGGGTCCTAAAGTCTTTGAAATCTTAAACAGTGAGGATTTTTTTATCAATATGAATGAAATTGCCTGTCGACAAGATTGATAATTATTAGAATAATCGCTACCCTTTATAGGGTTACAGATTTTTGTTTTCATTTTTGAAAAATAATTTTACAACGACTTTCAGGTGTATTTTTCAATATGAAAAATATGTATTGTAAAATAAATTCAAATCAGAAAATATATACATAAAGATACAACATCAAGCCTTATACATCAATAACCTATTGGAAAAAACATGGCATGGATAAAAGATAATTTAATTAATGTGAATTTGTGTTAAAAAGATCACAGGAATTTATAATACAACCCGGTAGATACATGCATTACAATTTTTTCGACAATCAAAAGTACAATACGGACGCTCATTTTCTTTTCTTGTTCTTATTTGTTTTATATCTTAGTCGTTTTACAACCAATTAACTTGCTTTTGATTTATGTTCTGTTGAAGGAAGCCAACCACGCTATATTTTTCAACATGCAAGTATAGAAATTATTTCTGAACACTTGATATATATTTCCTATACAAAAAAAATTATTGTGAAGTCAATGCTTTACGAAAATACATCTCGATAACCATCAATAAAAACTACATTTGCATGATACAACTCCTCGTGAGCTTTAAGGCTTTTGTCAACAATTTAGCAGCGTTTACTGTGGCCAACAATACACCAGCTTCCATCATCGTTTCAAGAAATTACAAGATTCAGTCAAAACATATAAATTCTACTTTTTCCCAAACAGTGTCTCATAGGTACGAAACATATAACGACTTCCGAGATTTTTTTAGTTGATAGTTCGTGCAAGGCCTCACTTTAAGGCGATGGTGGGCTGTGGATGCACAGCAATCGTTGGGGACGCTTTTAGTGCAAAGTATTTAGAATGTGATCGATCACTAGAGTTCAGACTGATCGTAATTTCGTATACGATTGTCTGTACTTGTTCTGTCGTCACCAGACGTTATAGTAAAAGCGAAAAGTACATTTGATCACACGTTTTTTTTTATACAAAAGTAGCAATGGCATAATATAAACGACCCTGAAGTTAATGTCCAACCTCTACGCCTTTTCCAGCATCTCCTGACAGAAGGAGGGTGTGTGTGGGAGGTAGAGGTGGTGCAAAACCCCTAGCGTATTCAGGCATTACTGAGCAGCCTTATAATATATAGATATCACACCAGAACATATAAATGTAAAATATACACTACATCGGAGCACTGAGAGCTATACCACAGCATACGAGAAATATATAACATATCAATATCATTTCATAATATACAAAAAAGAGCTCCATGCACACCATTTTTTAAATCATGCGTCATTTGATCGCATGAAATGCACTCCTAGACACACTTTACGCGCCAGAGTTGGATCTAGTTTTGTTCTAAGGGTATGGCCACAATCCTGAAAGGTCCTATGTTCAGCATATCCCACCGTATATTTTCAGGGTGCAATGCACAAAGCAAAAAAGACGCACAGCTTCATACATTACCGTAAAACATCACCACATAACACCACAGAATTCTTTTCCCCGTTAAGTCCATACAGAGAGCGTGTAAATAGGCTAGATCGATAGCTATCAGAGCCAGACACATATCACATGTAGAGATCATATACTGTATATTATATATATATATATATATATATATATATATATATATATACATATATCACAAGCAAGTTGAATGTTCGAACACATTGGTAAAATAAACTCTGAATATCTCACCATCGAAGAAGAGAATGCGATGTGAAGATGTGTATATTGCAATCACTTTCTGTGATCCTCTTGAGCGTGGTTGTACAAAAGGGTGGGTAGACTTACACATATAAGAGGGGGTACATAGGGGGGACATGGAGAGGTAGGCATGCTACTGCGTGGTCCGTTTGAGCCTAGGTCACGATGACCCCAAGGTCAAATATTTGCGCGACAGGTGGTAGCTTCAAGGTCTGGGCAGGCAGCTTGACGTACAATATTATTAATGGCCAAACTAATAATGGTGTCGGGGACCATTGCCCTTTAGGTGTATTAAAATTAGTATGTACAAGTCCAGCCTCCCTTTTGTACAACCACGCTGAAGAGGATTACAGATAGTGATCGCAACATATGTATCTTTGAACTATCTTCTTTTCTCTCCGATAGTATGAAATTCAGTATATATATATATATATATATATATATATATATATATATATATATATATATATATATATATATATATATACATATCACATGCGTTCATTATCACATGAAGAAATTCAGGTTTCCCAATACGTGAGTTTAAGGAAACACATGACGATCTTTATCAAGTCACCAATTCACAATTCAGACAAAAACATTTAACATGGTTTATTACGCATTATATTTACAACATAACATGTTTCATGAATTAATGATACAATGAAACTGAATTTCATCTTCTAGTTTATGAAAGTGTATTTTTTCTCTGTTCACTCGATCAAAGGAAGAGGGCATAGTCTACTAATGATTTTACAGCAGATGTTTCTACAGACTTTGGTCATAAATTCTGCATGGCAAATGTTCCATACACTTAAAGAGAAATATGTTGGTAAATGTCTTAGATAATTTGGTCACTATCAAAGCCCATATATTTTCAACATTGCAAAAGGCCAGGCGGATTTTTTTTTAGCCACAATTGTTCTTCCTTTATATGTATGTATATATATATATATATGTATATATATATATATATATATATATATATATATATATATATAAATATATATATAAATATATAATATATATATATATATACTCTACTCTCCCTCACCGCGTCTCGTAATTCAGTCTACTTTCTGATTCTTTTTAACAACCAGGAGAGAGATAGAGACATATCACTCCTTAAACTCCATGGAAAATCTGTTGGATTCTCTTTTTGCTAACATTTAGTAAGGTTCTTACAAGGAAGTATACCCCCTTCCTGTAATTAAGAAGAAGGGAAGGTGTGGCTATGCGTTACATTTACTCCTGCAATGGTTGGCTGATTCTGTCATGTCGGTCTGGTTAGCTGTTGGGCCTCTTTGGTCTGTAAATCCAATGGCGTCAGTTTTTTTTCTTGTTTCTTGTTTGTATTTATTTGCTTGCTCATCTTTTTATTCATTTGTTTAGTTTTTGTTCATTTTTCTTTTTGTTTTTTTTATCTGTCTAGTTATCTATTCATTTGCTTGCTTGTTTGTTTAACTATTATTTATCTATTTGTCAATTCATCTTATTTGTTTTGTTTTGCCTTTTTGCTTCTGGGGAAACTTTGACAATGCACTCGGGAACACAATCTAATAAATTTGTGGTAATGTTGTTTTACTTATGAATTTCTGTTGCCAAAAACTGATTAATCAATATCTGAACTTTGCCAAATTTCAAAAGTTTATCAGTCTTGACTATTCTCATTGGATCCACATATTACATAAAATAGATTTGCTTTATTTAGTAAATGTACTGTCGTAAGTGACAGAGGCATTTTTTAGATACATTGAAGAATGCAAGTACTCGTAGTTGTAACAAACTGCCCACTCGTGGATATTATTTTTCTATAATAGAACCACAACAAATTCCTCTTATAGACTTTCTAATTTCTTATCTATTTATTCATTTATTTTACAATAACTGACCTCTGCACATTGTATGTCGGTGTAAATGATAAACATTTTTAATTGGTTGCCTTGGTTGACTGTTGGTTTAATCTTACCACAGAGGAACTTCCAGTTCAATTGACATTTTTGTTTATAAAATGATGATCTATTCCGATCGCTTCGAAATAACGGTTGCGGAACACAATTCAAATTTTCAAATCATTCAAACGCTTTAACGGTTTCAACGAACAACGAAAGTTAGATTTTTCCTAATGGGTTGATTAAACAAATTGTGAAATTATAATTTCTTTGTAAATTCTTGCCCTCCAACACCCACGAACATGATCAATGAATGATTACGCGATTGACTATACAGTGATTGATGATTGATGACATTTGCTGGTAGACATGACAGACTAACGATTGAGGAAAATTTGCTCAAAGTTGTGAAAGTTGTTAAAAACTGCATTACGAGTGGTTGTTAATAAAAGATACATTTTTTCACGGTATTATATTGATACAGTTACCTTAGGATGTTTGTGAAAGAAAATAGTAACTATAAAAAATACGAAACTTGCTGAAAACAGTTACAGAAGGACATTAGCGAGATGATGAAGGAAAGATAGCACACATAAAATGGTAGACGACAAAGAACTGCTAGATAGATATTGAAGAACGAATGGGTAAGAAAAATAGTTAAAACTGTTATTTGGTCTATATCCTCTTTATCACACAAGAATACACACACACACATTATATTATATACATATATATGCAAAGTAGACCACTTGGGGAAAAAAAGAAACTAACGAAGCAGAGCGCTTTCGTATATTACATCTTCAGTGCACTGGATGCAATATACGAAAGCGCTCTGCTTCGTTAGTTTTTTTTTTTTTTAAGTGGTCTACTTTGCATAAATGAACACACGTACCCGTGTTCTTATTAGCATATATATATATATATATATATATATATATATATATATATATATATTATATATATATATATATATATATATATATATATATATATATATATATATATATATGGGGGTATTATCCCAAGGGACCAACATCGTAAAGTATCATCTCCCATCCACTCATCTTTCAATTGCAACTCCCTCATCTCCCTCTGAGGAAGTGACTTTAAGTTACAATAGTCACTATTACCTTGTTGAGTGGCTACTCTTCATTATAAGTGAACCCAATTGGACGGAACTGAAACACGTTTATTCACCGAAACGGTTGAGTGATAAACTCACAGCAAGCTATTGACCGAGGAAACGTATTTAGAAGCGTTAAATTGTTAAAGCAGTATCCTCGCTACTAGAATTGGTTAGCGCAGGTCGCTTAGAAAAAATGATAAAGTTAGCCCAAGTTGTTAAAACTGTGGAAGTCGTCAGTAATTGTTAGCGGAAGATATAAAAAGAGACAAAAGTCGAGGGAGAGAGGGTTTTTTTTTATTATTATTTTGCGAAATACTGAGGATGATGAGATCTCCAAGACCAATAAAGAAAGATGGTCGTTAAAGTCTTGGGGACAACAGTCTCGAAGTCATGAATGGCGGAGATGATCCTTGATGTCAATCGCCAAGTTGACGGCGAGTGGGGATGAGAAATCCTCATTATCACTTATGACGAACGACTGTTAATGACTGGCGATGGATGGCAATTACATTTGATGGATGAGTGGTGACAACATTTATACCATACAGTTATGATGAATAGTTATGATTCGACATTTTCGAGAAATGTGATATTATGCCATGGCCGCGTCTTCTCGGGAACCGCCATCAAGTGACATCAACATTAAATGAATAATGGTTTAATGTTATTTATTTTCGTTGCTGTGAATGAAACGTGACGGAGTGAAGAAAATGCGAGTAAATACAACTTCCTTATCTTCTGTAACCTCACGATCTGGGAAGATAGTTATGTTCTGATACACTCCGGGTCCCTTTAGTCTTAGAAACGTTCCCAGGGAAATCTTAGCACAGAAAAAAAAAACCGTGATTAGATACTTCCAAAAGAGATTTAGAAAATGCACCGTCTCCTCTCTTATCTTCCACTAAGGTGTATTTCATACACGAAGTCACATTTCTTTTAATTGCACTTTCGATTCCACCGTAAATGGTTGTGTGATAGTTCCCTTTAATTGGGTATACAAGTGTTCTCACAGTCTATATCTTTTATCACTTTTACTCTTACACTTTAAATTGCTTTACGTATACATAGGATAGTTCTCATACCTTTGGTATACATATTTTTCTCAGTCATTTTCTCTTCCTTTCTCTTTGCGTCACGTCCCTTTTAGTATCATTTAAGTTACACTGTGGTTGACCACTTGCAAGTCATCACCACTTCCCTGGCGTTCTTCGATTTTCACTTATTTCGTTTCCACTTGTAATTCTTTTCTCCCCACTTTATCTGTGTCGAGAAAAATCAGGGTCTGAAAGTTTCGTATTGATAATCTTTTCTTCCGTGGACATTTTCTTACCTTTCTTTCCTCGATTTCCCTTTTACCTCTTGCTTAGTCTTGTGCCCCTCCATCTTTTCACCACCTGATTTCCTAACCTCCATCTCTCCTCCTCTTCCTTCTCCTCCACACCCCCTCCGTTTTCTATACTCATTTACATAGCCAGTATTCGAAAGCTGTTTCAAAATAGTGCTCTCATATCCTCTTCTTCCGTTCTCCCTCCCTCCTATCTCTTCCTACCCACAATGCATTCTCTTGATTAAATTTTTCCTTTTCATCTGCGACAGAGAGCCGAAGGTGAGAGTCTGATAGATCATTTTTCAATCCCTTTGCACTATAATTCTTTCTTCGTAGACATTTTTCAATTCATCTATTTCTATTTACTCATTGCTCTCCTTCTATCGCAGTTCCATTCATTCCTCTATTCTTCTCTACAGACGTCAATCTTCAAGCTTATTTATTCTATTATATTGTATTTTTTCTGTTGACATTTATCCGTCTACTCTATATCACATCTTCATAATTCGTCAACCACTTCTCTCTGACTTCTCCATTACATTCTGTCTCTTTCTTTTCATGGCCACCCTTACTAAGAACCAACTGTTACTTTCCTCTTTCGCTTCTCATATCGAGGCGACAACCCGACCTTACCCGGTCCCGGTGCAAATGCCGGGCGAAGGAAGGGAGAGCGTAATGACGAGATCATGAGGAGTCAAGCTCCGCAACTGCGCTTTGGTCGCCCACCCTCCCTCCCCCTTCTCCTTTTTTTTTATCCTTTTTTCTTTTTGCGTCCGTCTTCCTCCTCCTACTCCATTCTTTCTGACGTCATATCACACTCGAACCCCGTTCGATCAACCATATAACGACAGCGTGAATCAACGGGGTCCTTTTTCCCAAGATCCACAACTTATTTCCCACAATTGACGTGGACACTTACGGCAACGTCGGCTATGGGATCGTTTATCGTCACTGAAACCGTCGGAAACCGTTCATTCGGAGAACCCATCCTTTGGGCCTCGAGGACCTCACTCGAGACCAAATCCTTCGGCGTTGGCAATGGCAATAACCAGCTTCTCTCTGAGAGTCTCCTTGTCCTTGTAAGGAGGGAGAACGAGCTGGTTGAAGCAGGTGTGAGCCTGAGGTAGCATGTCCGTCCTGCCTTTCCAGCAGGAGAGCTTGAAGGCCATTTCCCCCATCCCCCCCACGGGGATTCGGTCGCTTCCTGTCGTGAACAGAAGGAACTGCTTCTGCTGCTCCAGGGGCATCTCCCCCACCACCTCCCAAAAATACCTGACGGAGGAGGAGGAGAAACAGATATGTAAGAACATGTTAATAGGGGCAACTGCTACACTTCTTCTCAATCACGAACAAAACATGTGGGTAAATCTTGATGAAATATGACAGATATAGGCGAATAAGAACCAGAGTGATTGACGAGTTGAATAATAAATAATTTATGGGTTGATGGGTAAATGGCTGAAATGGAGATCTGGTGGATAGGCAACAAGGGGACAGTAGCTACAAAGAATGGATAGACGAATTAAACAGAAAACAAAGACATATAAATGAATAAGTAAATGAGGAAAGATACAGGCCTTTGGAGAAATGTTGTAGTCCTAAATATGCAAATACAACATTGGTGTCAGTTTCATTTTCCATCAATGTTGTAGTCGAACGCTTAAGACTACAACATTAATGTCAGTTTCATTTTCCATCAATGTTGTAGTCGAACGCTTAAGACTACAACATTAATGTCAGTTTCATTTTCCATCAATGTTGTAGTCGAACGCTTAAAACTACAACATTAATGTCAGTTTCATTTTCCATCAATGTTGTAGTCGAACGCTTAAGACTACAACAGAAGTCGACCGGGAACTCTCTATTCGTATTTCCCAGACGAAATCATCATAGTGATAAAAAAAATTATGTTCTGAAATATGCCTGTTTCGTCCTAACCCCAGCTGAAGTGAATGACATTATCTTTCTAATACACGAGAATAAATGATACATGAATAACATTAGCAGGTAATATATAAATAACTGGACTGTTATGCAAATAAAAATAACAATTGATTATCAAATAGATGGATAGTGTATATGATAAACACGTATATCTGAAATGATAATCAAATAGATAAAAATTATATATGATAAATAATATCTAAAGATAGTTGGACAAGCGCATAATAAGCGAACAAATAAAAAGTAAAAAATATTCGCACAAAAATACACACAAGGTCAGGTTAGTACACAAAAGGAAATTTTAACAAACTGACAGGCTGATTAATGAGTGAACAAATGAATATACGGTGCGGTAACTTAAAAGACACGGGTAAAGTTAAGGAAATGTCTGATAGATCAATTGATCAATCGAGAGATAAGCAGGAAGGCAGATAGACAAATAAACAAACAAGAAAATGAATAAAGAACAGCAAGAGGAAGACGGAAAGTAAGATAAAGGAAAAAGTTGAGATGGAGAAAAAGAAAAATCAACATAAATGTATAAGAATAAAAAAGAGAAGGAGAGTGAAAGAGAAAAGAAAATGAACAAAGAGGTACATATACAAATGGAAAGAGAGTGAAAGACAAGAATATATATATATATATATATGTTGAGACATTCTGACAGGTTGATGTAAGCGGAATAGGAAACACAGGAGTCTTAGTCTTGAGTTTATTCCTGACTAGTTTCGCAGGTATGCTTTTTCAAAGGAATATGTGTACAAACGGGCTGTGGGCATTATATACATGGGGTGGACCTCACCACCTCTCCGAGTTGCCATAGTTGGTGGCGAATGTGAACATCACATTGTGGCTCACGTAACAATGAAGACATTTTTACAATTAAATATGATAACACTAATACCAAAGAAATTATTAATAGAAAATGTAACAATAGTAATGATAACGATGAAGATAAATATTTAATTAATAATATTAACAATAATAACAAAAATGATAGTAGCAATACAGGAAATAACAATAAAATAAAAGTAATAATAATAAAAACAATAATAAAAATAAAAATGAAAATACTAATAACCAAGAAATAGAAAATAATTATTAATAGTAATTATGACAATAATAGTGAAAACAATGATAATAAAAACGAAAAATTAATTAAATATTTAAATAGTAACAATGACAATAACAATAATAATAAATAATAGTTATAATAACAATGATGATAATAATAGTGTTGAAAATAAATAGTAACAAATAGCATTAAAAGAATAAATAATGATAAAAAG
>NC_134803.1:55622119-55624619 GCF_046742065.1 Oratosquilla oratoria | reverse complement strand
CCCTTGGTTGCTGGCCACAAAGTGGACAAAGGCCCTTGCTTGCTGGCCACAAAGTGGACAAAGGCTCCTTGGTTGCTGGCCACAAAGTGGACAAAGGCCCATGGTTGCTGGCCACAAAGTGGACAAAGGCCCATGGTTGCTGGCCACAAAGTGGACAAAGGCCCTTGGTTGCTGGCCACAAGGTGGACAAAGGCCCTTGGTTGCTGGCCACAAAGTGGACAAAGGGCCTTGGTTGCTGGCCACAAAGTGGACAAAGGCCCTTGGTTGCTGGCCACAAAGTGGACAAAGGCCCTTGGTTGCTGGCCACAAAGTGGACAAAGGCCCTTGGTTGCTGGCCACAAAGTGGACAAAGGCCCTTGGTTGCTGGCCACAAAGTGGACAAAGGCCCTTGGTTGCTGGCCACAAAGTGGACAAAGGGCCATGGTTGCTGGCCACAAAGTGGACAAAGGGCCTTGGTTGCTGGCCACAAAGTGGACAAAGGCCCTTGGTTGCTGGCCACAAAGTGGACAAAGGTCCTTGGTTCCTGGCCACAAAGTGGACAAAGGCCCTTGGTCTGCGTTGTTGTATCTTAACCTAAGTCTTGGGGATTTTTCGGTAACTTTGGGTTCAAAGGCTGCTCTTAGGGACGGATAAAAAGAAAAACAGGAAAGGTCAGAGAAAAAAGGTCTCTGGAGGTGAAAGGAGGAAGAGGGAGGAGAGTACAGGGAGGAAGGAAGAGGGAGGAGAAAGGACGGAGGAAGGCGAGAAGAGAGAGGAGGGAGGAATGAGGAGGGACGAGGGAGGAAGGAGGAAGAGAGAGGAGGGTAGAGGGAGGAAGGAATAGGGAGGAGAAAGGACGAAGGAGGGAGGGGTAGGAGGGAGGAAGGAGGAAGGAGAAAGGACGAAGGAGGGAGAGGGGGAGGAAGGAGGGAGGAGGGACGAGGGGGTAGGGACGAGGGGGAAGGGACGAGGGAGGAGGGACGAGGGAAGAAGGAGGGAGGGAGTAGGAAGGAGGAAGGAGGAGGGAGAGAGGAGGGAGGTGGGAGGAGGGAGAAGGAAGGAGGGAAGAGGGAGTAGGGAGGAGGTAGTAGGGAGGAGGAAGGAGGGAGGAGGGGGAAGGAAGGAGGGAGAAGGGGCAAGGAAGGAGGAGGAAGGAGGGGGAGGAAAGAGGAGCAAGGAAAGAGGAGGAAGGAGGGGGAAGGAGGGAGAGAAGAAGGAGGAAGGAGGGAAAGGGAGGAGGGGAAGGAGAGGGGGGAAAGAGGTAGAGGGAAGGTGGAAGGGGACAAAGGAGGAGGGACGAGGGAGGAGGAAGGAGGGGAAGGAGGGAAGAGGGAGGAAGGAGTGAAAATAGAGGAGGGAAAAGTAAGGAGGAAGGATGGAAGGGGGAGGAGTGAGAAGGGAAGGTGGGTGAGGAAGGAGGTAAGGGGGAAGAGGGAGGAAGGAAGGGGAAGGAGGGAGGAGGGAAGAAAGAGGAAAGATTAAGGAGGAGGAAGAGTAGGAGGGAGGGTGGAGGTGGGGAAAAGGAGGAGGAGGAGGAGGAGGAGGAGGAGGAGGAGGAGGAGGAGGAGGAGGAGAGGGAGGAGGAGGAGGAGGAGGAGAGGGAGGGAGTGCAAGGAGGAGGAGGAGGAGGAGGGGAGGAATTCGTAGGAGGATTATGGAGGATGACGTGGGATTGTTTGGTCCCACAGACCTTACGCTCCCTACACAGTGTTCATCGTTGGAGTCAGAGGGGGTCAGCCTCAGGAAGAGTGTTGGGCTCTCTCTCTCTCTCTCTCTCTCTCTCTCTCTCTCTCTCTCTCTCTCTCTCTCTCTCTCTCTCTCTCTCTCTCTCTCTCTCTCTCTCTCTCTCTTTCGATTCGATTAATTAATTATCCGTCTGTATGTCTTTGTTGGTGGGTAGGGAGATGGGTAGGTAGGTGTGTGCGTAGGTAGATAAGTTGGTAGGTAGGATGTAGGTAGATAAATAAGTAGGTAGGCAGGTAGATAGATAGGTAGGATGTAGGTAGATATGTGGGTATGTGGGTAGATAAGTAGGTAGCAAAGTAGGTAGGTAGGATGTAGATAGTTATAGGTAGGTAGGTGGGTAGATAGGTAGGTGTGTAGGTAGGTATATAGATAAACAGGTAGCAAGGTAGATAGGTAGGTAGGATATAGGTAGATAGGTAACTAAGTAGGTAGAATGTTCGATAGGTATGTAGTATGTAGGTAGGTAGGATATAGATGGGTAGGTAGGATATAGGTAGATAGGTAGCTAAGTAGGTAGGATGTTCGGTAGGTATGTAATATGAAGGTAAGCAAGTAGGTAGATCGTTAGGTAGGAAGGTAAGAGAGTAGCTATGAATGTAGGCAGAAAGGAAGGTAGGTAATTAGGTAGGAAGGTAAGAATGTAGCCATGTAGGTAAGAGTAGGTAGGTAGGTAAATAGGTAATTAGGTAGGAAGGTAAGAATGCAGCCATGTAGGTAAGTAGGTAGGTACACAGGTAAGCAGGTATGTATGTATGTGTGTATGTATGTATGTATG
>NC_134803.1:55584619-55607119 GCF_046742065.1 Oratosquilla oratoria | reverse complement strand
GCAAGGATCGGTCGGGCGGAGGGAACTGTCGGACCGTGATGAACTGGACGATGATGGACACCAAGATTCGAAGCCGCGACACCTCCAGTCTGGGAAAGGGACACAAACAAGACGTGATCAGGGTAAGGGATCCAGAGTTGGGAGGACAAGGAGGAAGTGTGGGTAGTAGTAGGGTAGTAATGGTAAGAGATGGGGTCATCGGGAGGGAAGTGGGCGGGTAAGATAAGAGCAAGACCACGTAAGGCAGTGGTTCTTAATCTGGGGTATCCTATGTAGTAAGGTCATGCCTTGAAGATTTGTTTTCTGTAGAATTCACGTACTATAAGTGAATTTCTTAATTGATATTGTCACCCCGCTGGAACATGCATTATGGAAATATAATATTATTAATGCTGTTACGTCTCTCATATTTATGTGTAAATGTCTGTAAATATTAGTACTATTACTCTTAATTAATATTGTCACCCCGCTGGAACTTGCATTATGGAAATATAACATTATTAACACTGTTTCGTCTCTCATATTGATGTGTAAATGTATGTAAATATTAGTACTATTATTCTGTAAAGGTTGAATTGTAATTCATAAGTCAAATTATTCGTGGTGATATTAAATGTGTATTCTGTCCTTCTTGCATAAAGAATTATGTCACGCTGGAAAGACAGCGGCTTTGGTCGACTACACCTTGCATTATATTTCCAATAAACAGTCCCGAGAGAATTGAAGTTTGATTAATTCCTTTCTCTCGCTTAAGTTTCCCTTCACCAAGAGGGGGTTCACACGGTCTAACCTGTTCGTCGAACGCGGTTCGACAGACACTTCTTGAAAGTGATGTGTGAACGTGTGAACGGGGTAGTTGGTTGTCGAACTCGTTGGTTAAACCCCAAATACCCCGTTCACACGTTCACACATCACATCACAAGGGGTACGAAATCTTGAACCTGGGGGGGTACGAGACATGATAGCCAGTGTATGATACTGCATATTTACCATGGGAAAGCAAAGCAAGGTTTGTATCACTAATCCTTTTTGTATGTTTGCATTGTATTTGTATTGGATGAGGGTACGAGACATGATAACCAGTGGAAGGTACTGTATATTTACAATGAGAAAGCAAAGCAAGGTTTGTATCACTAATCCTTTTCATATGTCTGCATTGTATTTGTTTTGGATGGGGGCACGAGAAGCTTTTCAGAGATATTGAAGGGTACTAAGGGTATTGAAAAAGGTTAAGAACCACTGACCTAAGGGGATTAGAAAGAGTAGGAATGGGAAAGAGAGGAGCAAGGACAAGCACAGGGGTGTAAGGCTGTTGCACAGATAAGCTAAAGTCAAAACAAATCATCGAAAAAATTAGCGCAAAGTTGAAAGAACAAATAGAAAAAAAACAAGGACAAAGACAAATAAAAGAACAAAAATAGGTTTGACTAAATACTTAGCACGAACAAGGGCAGGACAATGGAAAGAGCCAATGTAAGGGCAAAGTTAAGAAAGTAAAAAAAAATGTTTAGTACAAGGTTTTGATAAAGAATGGCCCAAATTTCTATCACTTTAAACACGGCCCTGTAGTAAGCGTAATCGATGTAAGAATATATCCTGTTAAAACATACAAATAGGTTGAAAAATGTTCATTGAGACTCTGCAGACAGGTCGACCTGGCAAGCCGTGTACACCAGAGGAACAGCCTGACTAAAATGACGTTCAGTCCCGAAGGAGAGCAGAAACCCCGTGCAGAGGGACACAAGCGCACAGCGTGCACTCCAGTCCCCTGAGGAACAACGTCCGTGTTGCACCAGAAGAGGACTGAAGAACCACATGCTATAGCACCAGCGGCGTAATTCCTGAACCTTCACCCTTCGTGAGAAGCAGAACACCGTCGCAATATGCAACAATGGACTACCATAAGAAGAAGAAGAAGAAGAAGAAGAAGAAGAAGAAGAAGAAGAAGAAGAAGAAGAAGAAGAAGAAGAATGTCTATACTTTCATAACGCAAACGCACATGCGCCGCTATCGTCAAGGCGCGTAAACACCACCTTTGGGGTAACACTCACATGCGGAACCAGTGGACGAGGAGCTGGTGGTCGCTATTGGTCAGCGATGTCACATTGCGAAGTACGTGGGCGAGGACCGTGTACGAGCTCTGCGTCATGAACACCGGGGACTGAAGAACGATGAAGAGAGCGCGGACGCGGTCCTTGCTGAAGAGGCGGGGACGTTCCTGGAGCATAGCGTTGATGACCGCCTTCAGGAAGTTCTTGTGGACCACGGAGGTCTGGGGAGAAATGAAAATAAAAAAATAAAATAAATAGATAAATAATATAAATATACATGCATACACACACACACACACACACACATATATATATATATATATTTATATATATATATATATATATATATATACATATATATGTGTATACATATATGTATGTATATATATATATATATATATATATATATATATATATATATATATATATATATATATTGTAGTGAACATCATTAGGGAATCGGAAACACAAAAAGCATAAGAGAGAAAAAATATTCCAAATCCATAAATGCCCCCCCCCCAAAAAAAAAAAATGATAATAATAATATATACATTAAATTCGGGAGGGACAAAAAAGTGTAGAAATAAACAAGTTTATAAACAAAAGGCAGAGATCAGAGAAAAGAAAGAGAAACACGGGCGAAATAGAGGAAACTATTCGGAAAGATAAAAATATTAAAGGGGGCCGACCGCAAACTAACTTTAGCGGGGCAGGAAATTATATTGCTGATCAATAAAAATGAAGAGATCATTAAATGCAGAAACAGAATGGTAAAAAGATGAAAAACTACGAAGAGCTTTACTCGTCAAAGACCCTATTTGAGTCAGTAAATTTATTTGTGGACTTTAATGGTGTACCAGAAGTTACGAAGGAAGAAATGGCGTTTACTCTAAAATATATGAAAGGAGGAAAAACACCTGGGTAAGATGATATATTGATACATACATACATACATATACCAAGGCTTTTTCCCCCTTCCAAGGGAGGTAGCCAAAAAGGGAAAGGCATAAAAACACTCCCACCCATTTCATCCCTAAATACACTCCACACCCCTCCCACCCTTCCTCTCATCTGAGCACCTCATCTGAGCACCTCCTGGATGACGGGTCATCCCTGCACCCTGCCCACCGCCCTGGGTCAGAAGCAGTGTCGCAAGACACAGTACATCCACAGCAAGGCCGCTTCATTTAATCGGCGACCCCCCCTCTCCGTCCCCCTTTGCATATAAGGAGAGGACGGGGAGAAATCCCTTCGGGCTGCGTCAAAATTTACTCACACATACTACCCCACCCCCCACCCCCCCGCCCATTCCTCCTCATGCAGTCACAACATCATCCATATACAACCATTCTCCACTCACCTCTGTCTTCCGTCCTCTCCCTTCCTTCCTCAACAGACATTCCCCTCTTCCCCAAAGCCCCCTTCACCCCATCCATCCACCTCATCCTAGGACGTCCCCTCATGTTCACTCCCTCCACATCTGCCTTCCATACCTCTTTTACTAGTCTTTCTTCACTCATTCTTTCCATGTGTCCAAACCATCCTAATATTCTTTCATCAACCCTATCTCCCAAATCCTTTTTCACCCCTGTTCTCCTCCTCACCTCCTCATTTCTCACTCTATCTAGCCTAGTAACCCCCACCATACTTCTCAGACACCTCATCTCAAACACATTCAAACTCCTTCTCTCTTCTTCTCTTATGTTCCACGTTTCTGCCCCATACAATGCTGTTGGCACAATCACTCCTTCATACAGTCTCCTCTTCGCATCCATTCCCAAATGTCTATTTCTCATTACACTCTTTAAACCACCAAGGCATTTACTCGCTTCTCTCAATCTACATTCTACCTCCACCTTCACTCCACCTTTTCCTGCTACACTTGCACCCAAGTATCTAAAACTATCCACTTCCTCCAGTCGCTCTCCCTTAATGTTCACTTCCAGTCTACTGCCACTTTCACCCCTTGTACATCTCATCACCTTACTTTTACCCACATTTATCTTTAGCTTTCTTCTATCACATACTCTCCCAAACTCTGCCACCAGCTTCCTCAATCCCTCCTCTGACCCTGCCACAAGCGCAGTGTCGTCTGCAAACAACAGCTGGCTCACCTCCCACTTTTCTCCATTTTCTTTAACCATCTCCAATCCCTGACTCACTACCCTAGCATTCACCTCTCGCACCACCCCATCCATGTATAAGTTGAACAGCCAGGGCGACATAACACATCCTTGACGAAGTCCCACCTTTACTTCAAACCACTCACTCTCTCCATTTCCAATCCTAACACATGCTCTACTACTCACATAAAAACTCTTGACAGCTCCCAAAAGCTTTCCTCCTATCCCATAAATCTGCATGACCTCCCACAGTGCCTTTCTGTCTACCCTATCATAAGCCTTTTCCAGATCCATAAAAGCCCAAAAAACATCCTTCCCCTTTCCTATAGCTTTCTCACATATCTGTCTTACCACAAAGATCTGATCTACACAACCTCT
This sequence comes from Oratosquilla oratoria, assembly GCF_046742065.1. Lineage (NCBI taxonomy): Eukaryota > Metazoa > Arthropoda > Malacostraca > Stomatopoda > Squillidae > Oratosquilla > Oratosquilla oratoria. Next base: position 55,602,567 of record NC_134803.1, on the reverse strand, counting down.
ACCCGTCCTAAATCCACACTGTTCCTCACCAATTACTCCTTCTGTTCCTCTCCTAATCCTCTCAATTAAGATTCTCCCATAAGCCTTCCCTACTACACTCAACAGGCTAATCCCTCTGAAATTACTACATTCACACTTGTCCCCTTTTCCCTTGTAAAGAGGAACTATACAGGCACTACTCCAGTCCTCCGGTACTCTACCCTCTCTCCAGCAAACATTAAATAATCTCACCAACCAGTCCACCATCACTGAACCTCCCTTTTTCAGACATTCTGCATGACATCCATCCAGACCAGGTGCCTTACCTGCTTTCATCATCTTTACAACTGCCTTCACCTCATCCTTCCTTATTTCTCCTCCATTCTCCTCACTCATCACTCTCATTTTCTTCGTATTTCCCACTGCAGCTATCTTTCCCTCCCTATCCTCCTTCACATTCAGCAACTCCCTAAAATATTCTGCCCATCTTCCCCTCACTGCCATCTCTTCCATTATCAACTCTCCATCTGTACCTTTTACCTTTTCTTCCCTACTTGATTCACCTCCTCTTCCTCTCTTAATTTCTTTCCAAAACATCTTTTTATTACTTTCAAAATTTTCTGTCATACTCCTACCCCATTTCACATCTGCTCTCCTCTTTGCCTCCTTTACCTTTTGCTTTACTTCTCTTTTCTTTTCTTTGTACGTCTCATATGACTCCCCTGTCCTCTTTTGTAACCAATCTGTGAATGCTCGCTTCTTCTCTTCTACAACCTTCTTTGTTTCCTCATCCCACCATTCACTACCCTTTCTTCTATTTCCTCCTGTCCTTCTTGTTCCACACACCATCCTTGCACACTTTAAGACTCCCTCCTTGAACCATCCCCATTCCTCCTCCACACCCATCTCTGCTCTATCCTTAACTCCCTCCCACTCCTCCTTCAGCTTCTTTTCGTACTCCTTCTCCTTTTCCTTTTCATTCAAGGAGTTCACTCTAAGAACCTCCCTACCTTTTGTCCCTTTCCTCCTTCTCCATCTATCCTCCACTCTCAACTTACCTTCCACCAAAAAATGATCTGATATTCCCCCACCCTCTCCCCTTAGCACATGTACATCCTTAACTCTTCCTATCATAATCCTATTTACCACTACATAATCCATTAGCGCTCTATCTACCACCCTTCCCTCCACCACCCTCTCCCATGTGTACTTATGCTTGACTTTCTTCCGAAACACTGTATTTGCTATCATCAGCTCTCTTTCTAGACACATTTCCACCATCAACTCTCCACTACGATTCTTTCCTGGAACTCCACACTTCCCAACCACTCCATCGATTGGACCATTTCCCACTCTAGCATTAAGGTCTCCCAGTACTATTACCCAGTGTTTACGTCATGGAAGAATTACTGAATCATGGTGCAGTGCTATATCATATAACATATAATGTATAATATATTATATATAATGTATAATGAATATATAATATATATATATGCTATACGACATTTAATATAGGATATACAATATACAATACATAGTATGTAATATATAATATATAATATATAACATGATGTATAATATATATATCATATATGATATATATAGTATGAAATGCACAATATCTATTTGACATAATATATATAATGTACGATGTATAATATAGTATGATATATAATACATAATAGATAATATACAACATATGATATATGATATATAATACATGATATATAATACGTAATATATAGCATATAATATGCAGTGTACGATATATAATATAAACAGGAGGAATGACGTGACTTTTAGTAGAGACTGTATATACTCACCGAGTCCTTGATTGAGTCATGAACGGTATAGACGAGTTCCATCTTGAGCCCCGGATCGTCGACACGAGCGCCATCTTGATCAGGATCCCGCTGAAGGAGCAAAGGAGAATATGAGGTGTTCGTGTCCGCATACAGCGCATATACCAGGAGTATGATATACCACGGAGAAAAGGTCAGCGGTTTGCTCGCTAAACGTAGCCCGGGATTTACGAGGGCGACGTCAGCAAGTCTCGAATCGATTGATGTCTACTTTAGAATTATGTTGTTTTTGGTAAACGCGTCCCCGAGGGCCACAAGGGAGACTTGTAAGAGTTCAAGAATTCTCTGGGCAAAAGTAACGACGAATACGAGAATTTCACTTGATTTCCATTAACGAACTCCAATGAAATTTTCTTTGTGTATCCTTGAAAGTTTCGAGCTTCACATGCCGTGACGCCTTCCGGTCAAGTTTGCTTTATCAATGATAAACAGTATCGATCTGGTTCCAAGAACCTTCGGCGTTTTGACCTCTAACGGCTCTCCCCCCCCTCCCCCTTCTTGTTTACCTTAAGAAAATAAATATTGAGTTACTCTTCAGTATTTAATCAAAGAAACATTTCTACGCCATTTTCTCTTTTGCGCTCACTTTAAGAAATTTGGATCCAATAACCTTTGATTTCCTCGACATGCAATTCTGTGTTTACCCAAAGAAAAGTTTTCGATTTTCTTTTTTTTATCCTTTATAATCACGGTTGACTTTGTTTCTTTGTTATTAACACAAAGGCACAGACACATACACGCATGCATGCATCATACATACAATCATACATGCATGCATGCATACATACATACATAAATACATACATATATATATGTATATATATACATAACTACATACATATATATACATACATACATAACTACATACATACATACATAAACATATGCATACATACATGCATACATACATACATACGTACACACATACATGCATACATACATACTGTCACGATACTACCCCTAGCCAGATGACACGATACCCTATCCGGGTATCAAGGTACCCATTCACCTGAGTGCCACCCTTCCTACTACCACTATCTTCCTACTTCGAAGGAACAAACAGTCAGCCTTCTCCCCCCTCCTCCACTTGGGTCGCTCCGCAGCAAAGCGATAGTTCGGCAGCTCGGCTTAAACAACTGTCCTCAGCCAATCACTGGCCAAGATGTCAGCCTAGTTCCCCTGGATAAGCTAGGCATTCCCAAGACTTGACACACATACATACGTCGAGACTGTACAAATTCACACCAGGCTTAATGATCACCTTATGAGTCGATAGCCTTAAAAAGAGAGAGAGAGAGAGAGAGAGAGAGAGAGAGAGAGAGAGAGAGAGAGAGAGAGAGAGAGAGAGAAAAGAGAGAGAGAGAGAGAGAGAGAGAGAGAGAGAGAGAGAGAGAGAGAGAGAGAGAGAGAGAGAGAGAGAGAGAGAGAGACAGAGAGAGAGAGAGAGACTCAACAGACTCGTTGCCAGCTTCGCCCCCCTCTGGATTGTAATAATTATCACTTGGACAACAGACGACTCGACGTGCCGGGTTTCAGTCTTACCCGTTCTACATTTTCTACACATGTCATTCCCCATTTATTTTGTATGTATTGTGTGTTAGGATTAATATTATTAATATTGTTTTGTTAGTTTATGTTGTCTCTGTTTGATTATATTTCATATTGAAATATTAAATAGTTACCATTGTCCTGTCTTTCGGCATACCAATAGTCTGATGCGTCTCTATAACCCCATTCTAACTTTTTTGTGGCTCGGTATGCCCTTACGGTTAACAAGTATCTTTCCAGCCTGAGTCTTAACGATACGTACACACATACATGCATGCATACATACATACATACATACACACGCACACACATACATGCATACACACACACACACATACATGCATACATACACACACATACATGCATACATACATACATATACATACATATGCATACATATACACATACATATGTGTATATACATATATATATATATATATATATATATGATACATATATATATATATATATATATCCATTCATATACATTATATATATGCATACTTACACATAATTGCACGCATACGTATATATACATACATGCATGCATGCATACATATATATACAGTATATATATATATATGTATATATATATATATACACATACATACTACATGGATAGGTCATATATACATGCGTGCGTGCATGCATGCATACATGCACGCATATATACACACAAAGAGGAATAGACATGAAGACACAGGTGCACACAGGCACAAAAACACTAACATGCAGACAAAGACAGGAACAGACACACACACACGCACACACACACACAAATACGCACTGGTATGAACATAAACAGACAAACACAGAGGCAAACACACACCGTCACGAACAAAAACAAGTTGACAAGTAAGAAACATACATGTATACATTCGCCCCTATATGTTCATTGATCAGGTATCAAATTTTACGCCCTCGTAAAATATAGTGTCTGCGCATGGCTTTACTGCCGCGCATTTGTATTCGTCTAGAAAGCCTCTAATGTATTATCGAATGGGTTAGTGTGTGTTCGTAAGTACGTTGACAGTGAAGGCGTGAATGTTTGATGAGCACAAATACACACAATGTCGGTTCTCGGTACACGTGTGACCCCGACCAACATTTCAGATCCCACGTAACGTAACCAGCTGGATAGGGAACAGGTGGAGTTGACCTGAGTGGGAACTACAGCGTATGGAAGGGTTAATTGTGGATCGTCCACCAGCTGTATGGGGATATACGGTAGGGTCAGTTATGAAGGGTTCTTGAATGTAAATAGTTCTCCATATCGGAAATATTCAAAACTACAAAAAATCTGAAAATTCATATTTTGATATATTAATGAGGAGTTGAGATGGAATGGGTGGAAAGGGGGGTGGAGGGGAGTGGAATGGGTGGGAATAGGCACGTGCCTCTGACTTGGCTACCTCCCTTATAAAGGGGAAAAAAACTCTTGGTATATAATAAGATTTTTGAGAGGCGTTTTCATGCCCATTAATGGAAGTTTTTCGATTTTTAGTGATTGCGCGGTAGAGGGAATTATATGCAATTACTTTCTAGTGCTATGCCTTATTTTTAATCAATGGCCAATTATAATGATAATTTATGTTTACATCGTGTATAATATTGTGGACATTTTAACCTGACCCATGACATATCGGAACAATGCAAATATATATATACAGTATATATATATGTGTATATATATATATATTTTTTTTTTCTGGTGTTCAATATCTTTATAAAGTTATTCCTTTGCAATAACTTTTTTCCAGCAAAAATGTTTGTTTGGTATGCAGTCTGCATAAAACAGTATTACAAATCAAATATTATTGATGGCCACGGACAAGGACAGAGCACAAAGATTTATGTCGACAAGATAAACAAAATATTAGCAATGTAACGCATTACCATTTTCTTAGAAGAAAAAATAAACATTGAACCTGCTTCCCATTCCTCTTCAAATGATCAGTATCGCGCATTGCGAGAAAAGAGTTCTACTTGGAGTACATATCGCCTTGTCTGACTCAGATCAAAGGCTTGTCACGTGGTCAATAATTATATATCACACACTTGTTGTGATCGATCAGTTTTGGATGTGATGTTGATTGAGAACATTCACAGTCGCACAAATAGAAAAGAGTTGAAGTCATTCACATGCAATGCCGAACGATCTTTTTTAATCTATTGATTTACTCGTTTGTTTATCTATTTTTCTAAGCTGGAAGAAGCTTTAAAAATCGCTAAATCGAAGTGTTAACTATACAAATTTTTGTTTATTGAACAGCAGTGTCGAATAGTCACTCAGTTACTTCTCATTTTAGAATAATGAGGAGTTTTAATTGATTAAAATCATGTATCGGTAGTCATAACAAAAGTTCACATGAAACGATTAAAGTTGATAGTTTCAAGAACGTCATAGAAAACGGAACAATCTTTGACTCTGACGTCATGTCGGCTTCTGCGAAATTGTAGATATAAAATCGTTTAGATGATATCTATCTAACAGTCAAGTGACTCAGATATCAAATATCAGCACATTTCATATTCCTCATGACCTTTTTATATTTCCACAAATAATGCAACTTTGCTGTTTCATGCTCATCCATGGACAAATCTTTGAAACTGGACTTAAGTTACATCTCAAAAACGAACTTTTTTCAACCCTGGTTATAAGAAAAATAAAACTAATATATCCTATGCCACAGTTGTACAAATAACATATTGTGCATGGAAATAAGTCCCACATGCGCTTGAGGACTGTATTCTTAAACAAATACTCAGGGGCCCAAAACCAAACAAGCAAGTTTTATATACTTTTGAGGACCGTATTCTTAAAAAACAGGTTGCCCAAAACCAAACGTCCAAAATCTCTGGTTTCAGTTTCCTCTGAGAATAATAATGGAAGATGACCAGTTTTCTTTCCATAATTCTCCCAAACAAATCGACCTGAGTCAATATTCATTTCTTCCCTTACGCTTTTGAATTCTTCATCAGTGTGACGTACATGATTTTTTTTTTTTTTTTTTTTTTTTGGTAGAAGGGCAAACGATATGACTGATCCAAGAGCTCAACGCTAGGCAAAATGAAGACTTGGTCGGTCACGATGACACCGACGCCGCAAAGTTGTTCTTCAGACTGATCACATAAGGAGCCTGCAAGAGACCATATGGCCTACACTAGGCACATCAGCAAATGCTAATCACAATAACAAATTCAAGAGTGGATCACCTAATTAAAGGGATTAAAGGGAGGCCTCAAACGTTACTAGAACCTGTGTTTTTTCAAGATTCCTTGTGAAAAGATATTTAGCACACGTTCTAGTTAAATTTCACGAATGTACGCAACTAAGCTTATATTAAGCACATAAGCATGCTTTGAACACACACGTGTGTGTGTGTGTGTGTGTGTGTGTGTGTGTGTGTGTGTGTGTGTGTGTGTGTGTGTGTGCATAAGTATGCTTGTGCTTGTGCGTACACGTGTGCGTGTGTTTGTATACTCGTACATGCATATTCGTGTATGCGAGTTTATCCCGTGCGTCTATACAAAGCTGTGGTCTTCGTACAAGATGGAACACAAGTGCCATGGTGCTCTTTGTGTACCTGCGTGGGTGACAACTGGGAAGACATGTAGTGCGCGCAGTGCGTATAAAGCTGCGGTTACAGTCAACCGAATGGTTGGATTCCATCGATTCGGTTGGATTTCGTCCAAGGTTGGAGGAAATCCAACGGAATCGTTGGAATCCAACCCGTAGCTTTAGCATGTAAGCATGTAACCGAGGATTACCTTGAACGTAGCGCAGATCGCGGCATACGATTCGAAAGTCTCGAAGTAGAATTTCTTGACATCGTTGTAGTTTTTCGTCTCCTTTGCTTTTCGTACGTCTTGCCTGAGAAGTAAAAGGCCAAATGATTATTTCTTCTTCGTCGTCGTCTTCTTTTTCGTCATTTTTTTTCTTTTTTTTTTCCCCTTCTTATACTCTTCAAAGACATGGCATCCCCTTGGAGGCATGGCCTATGACAGAGTAACATAAACGTGGCATTGTTTAAGAAACATGACTCCTGCCGAGAAAGGTGCTAACATGGTAAGGTTCGGACACAGATACCACAGGGAAGGGTGTGGGGTGGGCAAGAGAGTTGGTTTCGCACACCAAGGGCAGAAGAAATCGTCGCCGATTAGACGCTTTCGTGCGTAGAATTGAGTCTGAATCAATCATCGGTGGAGTGTGCGCGTGGAAGGGAAGGGTGGGGGGGGGCGTTCCGTGTAGTGTTCGCTGGAGAGGTTTAAACGCTGTCGTTTAAGTGGGAAATAAGTGTTGGGTCTTCTAAGGTTTCAGAAAAAATAATGAAGGTCTTCCAGTGTGTTCGTTTCTGGCGTTAAGAGGACGGTTCTTCTTTGTTTTATGTTTTCTAACCAAGAGCTTGCGAAAGGTCATGGAAGAGAAGTTTCCTTTTAAATGTTTTACTCTCGCTGATGCCAGACTGTTTTATTCAGCTTAAGAGTCGGCCAAGGGACGAAAAGAAGTTTTAAGAATAAAAGTATTTTGGTCGTTTCCGTTCATCGTGTGAAATCGCTGGACGGTAGCTACACCAAAGTGTGTAACACCGACAATAGAATTTATTCTTGTAAGCTTCAGATGATTTCAAACAGCTGTAAGGAGAGCCAAGGTCAAGACCCAACCTGCCTGGGCCCCCACACCTGATGAAAATCACCTGACGTTAACCCAAAAGACAAAGATAATTAGGTGGAATCTAGTCGGAGGGCTTCATCATACAATCAGTGTAGCCTCGTTAGGTCATTGGAAGTCGGTCAGTCAATAGGCGTGGTCGACGACGTCGTCCGTTGATATCCGTTGGGGATAAAAGGAGACTTGAAGACTCTTCGTGACAAACCACTAGCTCTCACCGGACATAAGAGACAGCCACATCATAGTAAAGTTATGTGATGTGTGTTTATTGATTTCTTTGTTTTCATTTACCTATCTACTTGTATATTTTATTCACTTTATTTGTCTATTTTGTTCTATTGTTTGTTTACTTATTAATCTAGTTATTTTACTATCTATTTATCTGTTGTTTTTTTGCTTGTTTGATTAATTATTTACTTATTAATTAAATCGTTTATTGAGATATTCATAATATTCGTAATTAACTTATTCATTTATATATATTCATTTACTCATTTATTTACTTATTCATTCATTTATCTTTTTATTTATTTATCATTTATCTATTATTACATCCAACCTCGTATAGGATCAAAACTATCTTCTATTAGAATCCCATTTTTGCACATAAGAATCTTCTACGGGAAATGTTGAATATGGTAACTTAGGTCTGGTTTGTGATACATCCAAATGAATACCTGACAGTTGTGATTTATGACTATGCTGAGGTATTTATGTTGAAAGTGATGTTGACAAATATGATGATTCCATTTCAGACTCTAATGGGAATCTGTAATGGGAATCTCTAATGGGAATCACTGGAATTGGGACACCTCCAATACTCGGAACGATAATTTCCGAAGTCGAGAACCCTCCGGCCACTCGAAGTAGCACTCCTCTCGAAGCTTCTGATCAATTTCCGAATAATTCGTTCTCGTTCCGAATATTTGGGGAGTTTCCGGTGTTCAGAAATTCCCAACAGAAGAAAGATTTCCTCACATGTCAACGAAGCTGATGTCAGCACTTAAACAAAAAAGTGAGAAGAACTTACATGAAATCTTCCCTTCTGGTGGTCCGGGCCGGGTAGAGCGGCCGCTTGGATCCTTCTGCCTCTGGGGCGCTCTGCGAAGTCGAGAGTCGTTCCTCACTTCGGGCAGAACGCCTCCCCACGGAGCTCCCCCTCCGGGAGGCACCGCCGCTACTGCTGCTACTTCGTCGGGAGTCGGAGTCCTATTGTGAGAAAAATGAAAAAAAAAATGAAGAAGTTTTCGGGCAAGGAAAATATGTAAGGTGGAAATATAAAAAAAAAATAAAAATAAATGAAAAATAAAAAATATTTTAAAATATCTAAATTGTTGGGAAATGAATGAGAAAACAGTAAACATTATCACAATGTGGCAAGAATTAATTTAAAAGTTTTAGGGCAAGGAGTGTGGGGTGGAAATACCAAAATAAAATAAAAAAACATTTGACACCAATATTTATAAATTGTTGGGCAATAAAAGAAAAAAGTAATTATTATCACGATGTGGAAAGAAATAATAATAAAAGAAATAGGGCAAAGAAAACTTGTAGGGTGGAAATACCAAAATATTTTTTTCTTTTGTACGAATATTTGGAAATTGTTGGGAGATGAAAAGTAAACATCATCACGATATAGCAAGAAATAATTATGTCAAAAAAAAAAAAAAATTAGTCGAACGAAGAAATTAATAAAGTGAACCCATTCGGGTTTGTCACAATTTTCTGCCAAGTGCATACTTTATGGCCCACGGCATCAAAGTGCAATCTTTTGAGATCAAATTGAGGAAAGACCATTTTTTTTTTCAAAGAAAGTAAATAACAAATGATAAATGAAGAAAGAAGAAAAATAAAAATATACGATAAATAATCAACAAATAAATAAACAAATACGTTTGTAAATAAATAAATAAATAAGTCAATAAATAATAAGTAAATGAGTAAATAGCTAATAGATGAGCAAATGAACAAATTGATGAACAAACAAATAATTAAATGAATAGATGAATGAATGAATAAATAAACGAATAAATAGATAATAAAAAGAGAAAGAACTCAGAACACAAGAATGAGTTAATTACATACTTCCTTCCTGAAGTGAATGGCTTATGGTTCATTAAATTATGCGCTCAGCTTCGAGTCTGCATTGTCATCGAAGTGACCTCCAAGTTCACTCCCATCCCCGACCCACCCCAATCATCATCTGCTGCTATTTGCTTGGTTTTCTTTCTTAAAGTACACGGCAAAGGTGACAGAGAAAGCTGCTACTAAGCGCTTAGAATCGTTGTTCCTCAAGGGATTACGTCAGCAGCAGTAGTATGCGCATGCGTGTCATAAGAAGACACGACGGTGATGACATTTGAACTTGAAACTCGCATTGGTTACCTGTGGCCCATAAGGCCCTAGAATTCAGCGTTTCTTAACCTTTTTACCCTTGCGTAAACTTTAAAATAAATTTTGTCTCAAGGAACCCCTGCGCAAAAAAAAAAAAAAAAAAAAAATATATATATATATATATATATATATATTTATGTATATATATACAAACATATATATATATATATATATATATCTGCCATATCTTTCTCATTTTATTTTCATCGTAATAACAGGTTATATAGGATGATTTCTATACTATATTATTGCAATAACCAAGGATATGTCGTGCGTGTTTAATTATATTACGTATATGAAATTAGATAAAAAATCAAAAGTGCATTAGCTTGTCTCACTTGTTCTTGCGTAACCCTTAGGGACCTTTTGCGGAACATTATGGTTCCGGGGAACCTTAAGGTTGAGAAACGCTGACCTAGATGGCCACAGAATGTCACAAGCGAGTCCCTAATCCAGACACTAGTCGAAGTGGCTGGATGCACGACGATTTCATTCAGCGGTGAAGGGGTCTTCGGGAGGCAACAGCAATCCATAGGTACGGGGGTACATAAGAAAATAGGTTGAGAATCACACATTTCATCGCAAATAACGACCGTATTTCTTCTTAGCATATGATAGATTATGGCTCACGCTCGGTGTGGCCTCGGGCTGACCTTGTACAAACATAATTCATCCTTTTACCAATAACGGGAAAACGAGGAAAGACAATTTTATTAGTGCAAAATAATGTAACATAGACAGAAACGCACTGTCTCGGTCACAGACCAAATAAAACAAAAACACGGTAAGAAAAAATGACAATACAACAAACTATAGAAAAGCAAATCCGCAGTCAACATTTTCTTTGTCTGACACGCAAATCCTTGTTCCATCATCTACACACTAACGAAACCATTGCATGGCTGTGGCCTTGTCTTAGCCTTCAATAACTCCAACACGTCCTGCATTTACTGAAAAAAAACACACTAGTATCTCGTTTTAAAACCTTTGATAGACGATCTGACGACGAGACTTTGGCCAAAGTTCGCTGAATCGTGACTCACCGAAGGTCGACTCTATAGACACGGTTGGTTCAGATATTGAACCGCTGCCCGAGATTAGGAAGGGGGGCAGTCCGGAGAATACAAGAGAGGACAAACCGGGAGGGGAGGAGGGGAAGAGGGGAGGGGCTAGAAGTTTGACGATATATATGTAAATACACATGTATTAAACACAGACACACATATATGTGTGTGTATATGTGTGTGTGTGTGTGTGTGTGTGTGTGTGTGTGTGCATATATATATATATATATATATATATATATATATATATATATATATATATATATACATGAGAAATCACATGAACTCGTGATTCTAAATATGCTGAAAAACCACCAAGGAAAAATAATAAAAATAATAAAATAATAATCGAGCGGTTTCGTCTATTTAGACGTCTACTCAGATGTCTAAATAGACGAAAGCGCTCGGTCATCATTTTTTTATTTTTCTTTGGTGGTATATATATATATATATATATATATATATATATATATATATATATAGATATATATATACACAGAGGAACCCTACTTAACCAGCACTTCGCGTAACGAGGGATTCACATAAAGATGCCTATTTTTTTTTTTTTTTTATTTTTTTTTTAAGGGACTCTCTTAACAAACGTTTCACACAACGATTCAGTAGGAGACGACGTCAGGTTGTGTCCTGGACGTGTCGCACCCCCGCCCAGGATTGGCATTTCGTGCACTTGATAGCGTTTCCCAGACTTTTGAAATACAAAAAGTTATTTCAATATTGAATTCATTCAAGTAAATATTGAAAGTATTTTATGTTTACCAATAATTCAGTAATGTCTGTTAAATAATGCAAATACTAACAACTTATGACACCGTTGTAACAAATATAAGAGAACTCACCACAGAAAACAAATCGTAACAAAGTTACTACAAATGTAACAGTTATGGCAACCTTGCTCCCGACTGCTTCTCGGCTATCACTCTGCGCTGGTAAAATAAAATCCGTAATGATAATCCAGCCAACCAGCAATAACCAACCAACCAACCAATCTTTCCCCTTTTTTCCTTGCCCAGTACCTTTTCTTCTCTCGTTTCCCATTCTCTTTGTTCTTTTCTTTCATTCCCCTTCTCTTTCTTATTCTTTTCCTTTGTCTCATTTCCATTTTCCTTTTACTGTCTCCTTCTGCTCTTTGTTACACTTCCTGTATTCTTTTTTCCACTATCTTCTACGTGTCCTCCTTCTTCCCTCACTTTCATTTTTTTTTTCCGACTTCTCTTTTTCATTTTTGCATCACTTATTCCTTCCTCTTGCCCTAGACCCAGTTCTCTGTTTTCCTTCTTTTTTCATGTTCTAGACTGTTTTATTTACGTTATTTATCCTTTTTCGTCTATATTATTTTGGTTTACGTCTTACTATTGTAGCTCTTACCTCGTTTACTATTTTATTATATTTTCCTCTGATCCTCTCCCTGTTCTGTATTCTCCAAAATTTGCAACCCAAGTAACGACGCCCTAACCCGCTCAGCCAGCGAGGAAGCTCGCTGGCTGAGCGGAATAGGGCGTCGTTACTTGCGGCGAAGGTCGAGGGGATGGCGGTTCGAATCCTGCCATCGGCTAAGTTGAACCAAGTGCATGGTTCATTAGATTCCTCGTTACAAAGCCCTAGCCTCCCGATAGGTGGGAGTGTGTAACGTTACACTATATCATCATCATCTTTCTTTTACCTCGTTTTCTATTTTTGTCTTTTATTATATTCATTTTTCTTGTCTGCCTCAAACTTACAAAAAATACAATATATCAAACGTGATGTATCCAATACAGCATTCTATCAAGTTTCTGTGCTCTACACGCACAACGCAATCCATCATATTGCAAGAAAGAGAAGTCTAACCGAACAAACAAGTGTCTTGGAAATGCGATTGGTAATTTCCGACCCATGAAAATAAAGATAATTTTTCATGTTAAGAGTACTCTCATTTCAAATTTTGTATATTCTTTTTTTTTCAAAGAAATACGACCAAGAGTGATAGTTTCCGAGTCTCAATCTAACCGAAAGAACCGATGTGATAGAAATGAGCGGGAATAGGAATTTTAAGTATAAACATTCTACTGTGGACATTAGCTCCCGACAGAAATAGGCAAATACTTCTTTGTATCCAATATATTTTTGTATACAATAACTCCCTTTTGATCTATGAATTTTTGTAAGCAAATGTGTATAAATACAAAAATAAGTTTGCATAGTTCTGATGTTGATTTCTTCACATGCAAAACTGTGGACATTAGCTCCCGACTTATGATATAACAGAAATATGCAAATATTTCTTTGTATCCAATATATATTTGTATACAATAACTCTTTTATGATCTATGAATTTTTATAAACAAATGTGTATAAATACAACAACAAGAGCTGCATAGTTCTGATGTTGGTTTCTTCACATGCAAAACTGTGGACATTAGCTCCAGACTTATAATATAATGGAGATAGTCAAATATTTCTTTGTATCCAACATATTTTTGTATGCAATAACTCCTTTATGATCTATGAATTCTATAAACAAATGTGTATAAATACAACAACAGAGCTGCATAGTTCTGACGTTGGTTTCTTCACATACAAAACTGTGGACATTAGCTCCAGACTTATGATATAACGGAGATAGTAAAATATTTCTTTGTATCCAATATATTTTTGTATACAATAACTCCCTTATGATCTATGAATTTTTGCAAACAAATGTGTATAAATACAACAACAGGGTTGCATACTTCTAATGTTGATTTCTTCACATGAAAACTGTGGACATTAGCTCCCGACTTATAACATAACGGAGATAGTCAAATATTTCTTTGCATCCAACATATTTTTGTATACAATAACTCCTTTATGATCTATGCATTTTTTGTAAACAAATGTGTATAAATACAACAAGAGCTGCATACTTCTGATGTTGGTTTCTTCACATGCAAAACTGTGGACATTAGCTCCAGACTTATAATAAAATGGAGATAGTCAAATATTTCTTTGTATCCAATATATTTTTGTATACAATAACTCCCTTATGATCTATGAATTTTTTGTAAACAAATGTGTATAAATACAACAACAGGGTTGCATACTTCTAATGTTGATTTCTTCACATGCAAAACGCAACCTCCCAGCAGGGTGAGAGTGCCATGGCCTTTGTTACCTCCCACCAGTGCCTTTGTAATTGCACGCCCCACGACTGCAACGACGCTCAGGGCGATGGCCCAACTTAATCGGGCCAAAGAAATATTTCTCTTAAAGTTCAGAGGTGAAATCAATAAGGGAACGTGCACCGGCCTTCCCTCCCACTCCCTTCCCCTTCCATCCACTCCCCTCCCCTCCCCACCCTTCTTCTTCTCTTCCCTCCCCTCCCTTCCCCTCCCAACCCTTTCTTACCTAATTCTTCCCTTTCTTCTCCTCGTATTTATTCCTCTCTCCTCCTCTCCTCCTAACCCTTTCTTGCTCACTTCTCCCTTGTCTTTTAGTCCTTCCTCCTCCTCTCCCTTACCTTCTCCCACCCTTCTCTTTCCTTTCCTTCCCTCCCCTCTCCACCCCTTCTCTTTCTTTCCCTTTCTTCCTCTCCCCTTCTCTCCTCTTTCCTCCTCTCCCTCCCTTCCCCTCATCTCTATTCCCCTCCCCTCCCCCTCTATTTCTCATTCCTGCCCTTCCCTTTTCTCCCTTTCTCTCTTCTTTTTTTTACCTTTCCCCTAATTTCCCCTTTCAAACCCCTACTCTCCTGTCCTCACCCTCCCCTCGTCTCCTCTCTCCTCCCCTCTTCTCTCCCTCTCCTCTCTTTTCTTCCCCTCAGCTCTCCGTCCTCCATCCACTTTTCTTTTTCCTATCTTCATTCCCTTCCCCTCTCCTCCCTCCCTTTTGTGCTTCCCTTCTCTACTTTCTTCCTTTCCTCGTTTTCTTTTCTGTACTCCTTTACTTTTATTAATTTCTCCATCCCCACCTCCTCTCCACATCTTTCCCCTCTTGAATAGCAAAGGTTAACTTCCCTCTGGGTATCCAGTTCTGGTGCAGGTTCTGGGTCAGGTGGTTGTCGGCGGGATTGTCTTTCCGACGACGGCCCCCGTCATGAATCTCAATCCGCGGACAACCTCCAATTCTTCGCCTCAAGAGGATGGAAGGATCTGGAAGCAAGACTCCGGGACTGGAAACATGGAAAAGGAAGAGCAGTTCCTTCCTCACCACCTCCAGGTTATTGCGCAGGTAAGCAGGGGGTTACTGCGCAGCGACAGCATCAAGTTTCTGCGCAGCGACAGTAGCAGGTTGTTATGAAGTGAAAACAGTTCTGTTACGCAGCTGAGAATATCAGATAGTTGCCCAGCGACAACAGCTGGTTGTTGTGCAGCGAAACCAGCAGGCTGGCCGGCCAAAGCAGACCCCTCCGTCGAGGGCTACAGACTGCGCAAAACGAGTTTTAGCTTATGTTACAAAAATCGCCTCGTTAAGGAAGCAATTGAATGACACTTTGATGGCACAGTGATGAGGCACTGAATATCCGATGGCAGAGTCGATCGATGTCTAGGGTGTCGTTCTTAAAGAAGGGGTCGACACATTCCATTCAAAGGTCATGATCGACATTTAATGTCAAATTGTCCATAAAGTTGTTCACTAGATTCCTACGTTGAGAGCACGATCACGGTGCTAGATTCAGCACACGAGGAAGGCGAAGCCTCATATCACCCTACGATCAACGTCAACTTAAGAAAGTTACGGTGTATAACCTTAGCTGGTGCACAGAGAGACGATTCTGGGTTTTGATGGTCCGTCTGCGCGTGGCAACCGCGGTTACAAAAGGTGGCAGCGGTGGGATGGGTAAAACCTGAACTTCCAAGAGATTGGGGAAATTAGAGATATCATACCTCTTGCGACCAGGTCCTAAGAAGATTCTTGTTGTAGGTGCAAATCCTAAATACGTTTTGTTTACTTATTCATTCGATCATTTGTTGATTTAATTGATTAATTTATCAATTTATTTATTATTTTCATTTGATTATTTGATGATTTAATCTATTCTTTTATTAGTTTATTTATATTTTCATTTAATTATTATAATTTATTCATTTATTATTTACCTATTTATGGGTTTATTATATATTTAGTTATTCATCTATTTATATATTATTTATTTTATTTGTATTGCTTTTTTGCAGATTGAGACGTAACCTTTCTGAATAGATTTTAACCAAAAGATAATTAATCTACCCAAGTCAACTGTAGGCCACTGAGCAAGTCGTAAAGTTTCAGGTTTTTATTTTCGTATTAATGGCAATAAAAGAAGTTGGAAGACAGAAATATATATATATTTTTTGTATTTTTTTTTCCAGAACGTTAGCATATGATATTAAGTCTATCCAACATAATCCTACCCTAACCTACCTTAGCCTTTGTCTCTCCCACACTTCACCTTCATAAGCCAAACCAAACCTACCCGGTTCAGAAGTCTCCACCTATACCAGCCACGCTTCCAATTGGCTGGAGTACTGCCGCAGGTGCTCCCAAGTCGAAGAAGTCCGTCTCAAAACTCAGAAAAACTTGTACGCCTAAGTCGTTGAATTATTCCTCTATCATCCATTGATCTACCGTCTCGCGAGGAGCTCCTATCAGAAATCTATTACTTGACAAGGTGACTGTTTCTCCTCTGTCAGCCCTCGACGCTACAAACAGACGTTATCGCCATTCTCCCGAAGAAGCTAAAGGGACGGTCGTCTTAATAGGACCTTCGATAGTCCTGGAAAGGGGACGTACAAAACATCGACCAGAAGTGGACGCGTTAAGTTAAATCCAGAACCCGCATGGCAGTAAGTATGATCTTTACAGAAGAGAAAATAGTCTATGCGCAATTGTTTCAACTTTGTTTCAAACCAGAGACTGTACTGCGGGACTCAGTCTAGTTACCTTCAGCAAAATTCGTGAGCGTCAACTCCGGCTATATGAGCATATGGCACGTTTCCCTGATGGTGATCCTATTCAGCGTTGTCTCCACAAAAGACAACCCTCATTAAAGGAGACGAGGGGGGCAAGGTGATCGAACCTGTCGAGTATTGTTTGGAGTGGGAAAGGTGTCTGCACGGGAGCTTGCCCGGAGGGACCACAAGGACTGACGACGGGTTGTGAGTGAAGCAACGCGCTCCCTGGCGTATGCCCCCAATTGATGATTAGAATTTTTCGTTTCGTAAATGTTCGACGCAAAGAAATACACGTGCTGCAGCTTTGCAGAAAATGTCAGCCACTGTAATACTCAGAAGTGGCTTTTTTTTGTCAGTGGTTTTCGAACTGGGTTCCAGAGACGTCCTAAGGGTTCTTAGAACCTTCCAGTGGGAACCAAAGACCATGAATTGACAAGAGATTTATTTATTCTATTTATTTATTCATTGATTTATTTATTTATTTACTTTTATTCTGGTTTTCTAACTGGGTTCCAGAGAC
>NC_134803.1:55572119-55582119 GCF_046742065.1 Oratosquilla oratoria | reverse complement strand
CCCTCCTCTGTCTCACCAGGAGGGAAAGAGAGGAATAGAGAGAAGGGGGAGGAAGAGAGGGAGGAGGAGAAGGAAAAGAAGGTGGAGGGGAGGAAGGAGGAGAAGGAGAAGGAGGAGGAGAGGAAGGAGGAGATGGAGAAGAAGGAGGGGGAGGAGAGGAAGGACGAGAAGGAGAAGAAGGAGGAAGAGAAGAAAGAGGAGGAGTAGAGGAAGGAGGAGAAGGAGGAAGACAGGAAAGAGGAGGAGAGGCAGGAGGAGGAGGAGGAGGAGAGTAAGAAGGAGAAGGAGAAGAAGAAGAAGGAGGAGGAGGAGAGGAAGGAGGAGAAGGAGAAGAAGGAGGAGGAGGAGAGGAAGGAGGAGAAGGAGAAGAATGAGGAGAAGGAAAAGAAGGAGAAGGAGAAGAAGGAGGAGGAGGAGAGGAAGGAGGAGAAGGAGAAGGAGGAGGAGGAGGAGAGGAAGGAGGAGAAGGAGAAGAAGGAGGAGGAGGAGGAGAGGAAGGAGGAGAAGGAGAAGAAGGAGGAGGAGGAGAAGGAGAAGGAGAAATAGGAGAAGGGGAAGGTGAAGAAGAAGGTGAAGCAGAAGGAGAAGGAGATATGGAAGAAGGAACAGTAGACGGAGATAGAAAAGGAGAAGGAGAAGGAGTGGAAAAAAGAAGAAGGAGAAGGAGAAATAGGAGTAGAAGGAGAAGGAACAGTAGACGGACATAGAAAAGGAGAAGGAGAAGTGGAAGGAGAAGGAGAGGAAAAAAAAGAAGGAGAAGGAGAAATAGGAGTAGAAGGAGAAGGAACAGTAGACGTACATAGAAAAGGAGAAGGAGAAGTGGAAGGAGAAGGAGAGGAAAAAAAAGAAGGAGAAGGAGAAATAGGAGTAGAAGGAGAAGGAAAAGGAGATGGAAAAGGAGAATGATTATGGAATGGAAAAGGAGGAGGAGGAGAAGGAGGTGGAGGAAAATGGAAAGAAAGAGAAAAAGGGGAGAATGAGAAGGAGAAAGAAAAAGGGAAGAAGGAGAAGGAGAAAGAAAAAGAGAAGGGGAAGAAGAAAGAAGTAGAAGGACAAGGAAAATAAAGAGAAGGTGAAGAAAATGAAAATAAAAAGAAGGTAAAAGAGTAAAAAGAAAAGGAGACGAGGAAGAAGGAGAAGAAGAAAGCAAAAGAGAAGAAGAAAGAGAAGAAGGAGAAGAAGGAGAATAACGAGGAGGCAAAAGAGGAGGAAAAGGAGAGAGAAAAAGAGAAGGAGACTGAGATGGAGATGGAAAAGGAAACGAAGGAAAAAGAGAAAAAGAAGAAAGAGAAGGAAAAGTAATAGAAGAAGAACAAGAAAAAAGGGAGAAGGACAAGGAGAAAAAGGAGGAGTAGGAGGAGGAGAAGAGGAAGAGGAGGAAGAGGAGGAAGGAGAGGAAAAAGAAGGAGAAGAGAGAGAAGAGGAAGAAAAAAGAGAGAAAAAGAAGAAAGAGAAAGAGGAGAAAAGGGAGAAAAAGTAGTAGAAGAAATAGGAGATGAGAAAGCGAAGAATAAGAAAAAGAAGAAGAAGAAGGTGAAGAAGAAGAAGAAGAAGAAGAAGAAGAAAGAAGAAGGACAAAAAGGATAATGATAAGTAGGAGAATGAGAACGAAAGGAAGGAAGAGGAAAAAGAGAGGACAATGAGTAAGTCAGAAGTGGAGGAGGAGGAGGAAAAGGAAGAGGAGGAGAAGGAGGAAGAGGCGAAGGAGGAGGAAGAGGAGTTACACGGAGTTGCATGAGCAAACGAACAGCAACAGACCTCTTGATCCTTAAAAGGAGGAGGGGGAAAAAGAGGAGGAGGAGGTGGAGGAGGAGAGGGAGGAGAGGAAAGAAGAGAAGGAGAGAGAGGAGGAAGAGATTGTGGTGATGTGTTGCCGCAATCCCTCCGCAACGAGCGGGCTGGCGGACGAGAGAGAAAGAGAGAGAGAGAGAGAGAGAGAGAAAGAGAGCACGCACTGATTATTTGTCGTCACGGAGGTTCTTCGCCGTCATGCCCTCTCAATCCTTCTCTTCTTTCATCCTTCCATTCCCTCATTCACATCTTATCTCATTAGCTTTCTCTTTCCCTCTCTCTCTCTCTTTTTCCTTTCTCTCTCTCTTTCTCTCTCCCTCTCTCTCTCTCTCTCTCTCTCGATTAGTCTGGACAGTAACTTTATAACAAGTAGCGCTGAGGGCGGAAACCAGACTAAAGTCTACTGTTAGGAAAAATTTTAAACATACTTTAATCCTTGCTTATATCTACCTTATAAGGGTTTTCCAATGCATAGGAGTAATGACCATCTTCGTATGAGAAAATACCCAGTCACAGGTGTCTTTAGAAATTAGATTTAAGAAGGAAATAGGCAAGAATTGCTTTACCAATAGAGTGGTTAATGAATTAAATAGATTTAGTAACCATGTAGTGAGCACTGAAACTATCGGTTGTTGAAATGGTTAGAAAAATTTATGGATGGGGATGATAAGTGGTAATGGACATGGAACTGCCTAATGTAGGCCTTATGGTCTCTTGCAGTCTCCTTCATTCTTATGAAATTACATTTTCATCTCTGGTCTGTGCGAGGCACGACATATACTATAGTGTCCTCTATCAAGCCAACGGAACTTTTTCCCATAAACACCATAAACTTGTATCCGAAAAATATCACATATTAAGCTTATTGTACCTTCACTGGCATAGTGAACAGTAAATGGTCTAGAATCAAATATCGTCCATTCATAACCATTCCTGCCCTCTCACTTCCTTGCTCGACAGACATTCCCCTTGGTCCAAGGCTCCCTTTATCCAGTCCCTACCTCTCAATCCCTGTCTTCCCTTTACGTTCACACCACCCACATCTGCTTTTCACACAATTTTTGTTAGTCTTTCATCAATCATGCTTTTCATATGCGCAAACCATTCCAGTATTCATTGATCAATCCAACAAGACGTCTACCTTTACATCCCCGCTCTCCTCCTCACCTCCTTGTTCCTCACTCTATCCATCCTTGTAACAAATATTAGCAAATAACATCTGCCTCACCTCCCACCTCCCTCAAGTCTTTCTAACCATCTCCAATACTCTGCCCATCATTCTCGTACTTACTTGACCTACTATTCCATCCACGTACACACTGAACAGCCATGGTGAAATTATACAACACTAGCACAGGCCCATTTTTACCTCAGACCACTCACTCTCACCATTCCCAAGGATAACAATCTTTACTACCCGCGTGAAATTCTTTAACTACGTTTAACATCTTTCCCCTTGTCGCATACATTTGTAATACCTCCACAATCCATTCCTGTCGACCTTGTTATGAGCCTTCTCCAGATTCATAAAAGCCCAAAATTCACTCTTACCTTGTTAAAAAAAAATCTCATAAATCTACCTTACTACAAAAATTTGATCCATACAATCTCTACCTTTCCTAAATCTACACTTTTCCTCCCCAACAACCCACCTCACCTCATGAACACACTACGTATGTGTTACCTCCCCAAGGGTTACCACGTTAAGTGTTACCTCCCCCAGTGTCAGCATGAACAGGCATATTAACCAAGCAAATAGCTATACCCGAACGATCACCACAAGATACAACTCCTGAAGATGGCCAATTGATGAACGAAGGACGCCTCAGTGTGTTTTTCTGCATACATTTGGCATATAATCAAACCCGGACGTCATGAGCTTCAATCGCGGGTCCCTCTGAGCTTGAGTTGCACTCGCTGTCATCTTCCAGTGATCGAGGCTCGAGACGGCCGGGTGTTGTTATTTGTTCTACGTCGCTTCTAAGGGTGATTGGTTGCATAATATATATGTATATACATACATATATATTTTTGATAGTAACCACAAAGGAAATTGGAAAGAAACAATAATTCCCAAGCGCTTTCGTGTTATTCCACTGAAGATGTGAATAACACGAAAGCGCTTGGGAATTACTCTTTCCAATTTCCTTTGTGGTTACCAACAAATTTATTGGATCACGTGTTTTTTAGTGATCATTCTACATACATATATATATATATATATATATATATATATATATATATATATATATATATATATATATACACATATATGACCTAACCTGTGCCTTTAATGTTTCTCAATAGAGTATGCAACCTACGTGTGGTGAGGCTCGGCAGGTGTGGACCTCCACGTGTTGAACATAAAGCTGTCTTATCTTTTCCGAAATCCACTCTCCTAAGTCATCACCCGAGACACAACCTTACCACTCTTATTTCCCTTTTCATCGCAAAATTTCGCCCTAACCCAGCTCGTGTCGTTGTCTCTCCTCAGTGATTTTATTTTACCTTATGCCAGGCGATTCTATTCAGAGGAAGGACGGGAGCTCTGTATACACACACATGGATAAACATCTTCTTGGTTTCGCCATGCACGCTCACTTCGTATTCTAATTCTAACGCTAGACGACTTCTTCCTGTGCCTTGGCTTCCATCACGACAAGCCCAGCTTCTCCCCTGCCAAGGTCAGGTCGTGGTGGTGACCTTCAAGCCAATGGTAAAACTTCTGCAAGAAAACACACGGGGACCTTGACCACCCCAATGCGGAGGCTACAATTTCCTCCACAAAAATCTTTTCGTGTCAAAGGCTAGCGTCGTTTTTTCCCACAGAAAACGGAGATGTCCACGCCAATTTTATCATTACAGCGTCCAGCCCAGACTAATTTTATTTTATTTTATTTTTGTAAAGGTGTGTTTGGGGTCTCAAAAACAAACGATGGGGACAATAATTAATAAGATTACATACGTGAGAAAGAGAAAACAGCAACATACACACCTCAGCATTAAGAAGCCGATCCCCACTAATTCAACTTGAACAAATCTAAGTCGGTAAAGATTCACTCTATGCTTGAGAGCGTTAAGACATGAAAACTTAACCTAGGGATAGAACGGTAGATTGTGGAGCCAGGTAGGTTTTTCCAGGTCCGTTTCGACCTCTAATTGTTTGCTGTGAGTATGCGCAGAAATTTGCCTTCTCTGAAAATTATGTGCGGACCTTTCAAGTCACCATCTGATCATTTAAGAAAATAACGCACAATTTCGTTTGCAATGGAAACGCTATAGTGGAGAAAAAACAACAACTATTCGTTTGACGGTTGGTAAGTTACCAATTTTTAGAGAATTTATAAGTTGATATTCGGGTGGAATTTCTTAATTGAATGGATGTTAATTTTTAGATTTTAAATTTTTTGCCCCAAATTTTGATTTCTTGAAACGCACAGTTATTTAAATTGTCTTTGTCAAAAGCTTAAATCCTTTTATTTCTATTAAGCTAAGTGAAAATTCCCAAAATGTAAAAAAGAATACTCCAAGATGCAATTCAGTACTTCTTTATATAGTGATACTGAATACTTAAATATAAATAAGATTGCGTAACGTGGGTTGGGTGAGTATATCACAGCTTGTCGTTTCCATAATCTTTTTTTTTTACTA
This sequence comes from Oratosquilla oratoria, assembly GCF_046742065.1. Classification (NCBI taxonomy): domain Eukaryota; kingdom Metazoa; phylum Arthropoda; class Malacostraca; order Stomatopoda; family Squillidae; genus Oratosquilla; species Oratosquilla oratoria. The sequence goes on along the minus strand of NC_134803.1, from coordinate 55,576,677 downwards.
TCAAACTTATTCATAATATATCTAACTTAAGGCAAATCAATAAAGTTTACACATATAATGGTCACTTGTTACAAAAAAATACATAAATAGGTAAATATATAAACAAATAAATTGATATGGACAGGGGCAGTCCATTACGTAGTTAAATTCAGTGATGCAACCTTAATTGCCAGAACTCCCCCTCCTCCATTCCCGTCATCTTCTTTCAACCCAAGATACACATTTTTCCTAAACGGGAAACGCCCTTTCTTCTGTTCAGAATCTGATGCATTACTGCAGCGCGTGTCTATTGTACGAATTGCACAGTCTGTTGTCACGGTTTGAATCAATGCAGCAGACATGACGTCATAGTCGCCGTTTTCTTTTTATGATTTAGGGCAACATTGTAAATAATTTCTTATTAGGAGAAAATCACGAATATATTGTCAACAAGTAATGGCCATTTCTATAATGTTGAAATTAAAGAAAAGTGATTTATTGTTATGGTGATGAAAATTCAAATTTATAGAACCGTTACGACAAAAATAAATGAGAGACTGTTATCAAATACTAACTTGAACGTATATTTTCAAAATACGTTTTGTTGTTATATGTAAAGTGAATATGTACAACTACGTAATTGTATACTTTCTGCACTTGAGTGCTTAAACGATTGTTTGTAGTTTTATTTATCCAAATGGATTTTTTCTTTTCCAGAAGCTACCCGTCACGATATAGATCTAGATGATACATTCTAACAGTTACATGATTGTTTTGTCTTCGCCATTTATTAGGTGCATGGCTCCGGTAGAACCGAATTTTACTCCATTTCCTACAAACGATGAACATATTTTGATTTTGGGTTGATGCAATGGAACACCAATTCTGTCTCATTGATAAAACTTTGTCTAATATGTATGCATGTGTGGAGTTATGTATGTGTGCATCGTGTGCATGAATATGTGTATTTATGTGAACATGTATGCATGTATGTGTGTATATACGCATGCGTCTGCAGGCAATTACAGTTTCCATGCATACCATACAATCTTAAAATCAATCGAACTTGAATTACCCTCGATTCACTTGAACCTGACATAGAATTTCTTCGCTAGTGATTCTGACGAATTTGTATCAAATTTTCAGATTACATTGAAGTACAAATTTAAATAATTTACGAATGTTCTTCTTTACACCAACCCGTTTATTTCACCAGTTGTGTAACTTCAACAAGAATAACTGTTTTTGTTATCTGTTAAGTCTCTGGGTATGATTAAGCAAGACGCTTTCCCCAACGGGGAAGAGCAACCAACGACACTGCAAGGATGTCGTGTGTCAGATTCCTGCGTGAATCTTTTTTTTTTTTTTTTTTTCGTTTTCTTTTTCAGTACGAAGTGGACAGAAATAGATCTATGGCGTGACGTATCCAGCTTCAAGGTTCTAAAAATAGTCCTGTTTTGACGTGACTATTCAAATGATTATGTTTATGAGATTTATCGGAATTTTTTTTAGAAGACATTGTATTCCATCCAGATAAAACAAACGCTTCCAACGGTAATTTAAGAGGAGGAGTCATGGGGACGGTAAGGAAGATTTAAGAACGGCGGTGGTAGAAATGAGTGAGACTAAATATAAAAAGTAATTTGTGTTCTTTGTTGAGTGGAGATTCGCCTCCAATATAAAATAATCGTACGTGACTGTTCTGTAAAAGTGTTATCAGAGTCAATACAGGGATGTAAGGAACAGAGCTTAAGACAAGTTGACTAGTTATGACGTCTATCGGGAAACTGACTAGATCCTGTTCTGTGTAGGATCTTCTAGTGGCACCCTGGACTGCGAACATTTTAACTAGAACATCTGTAGCAAGGTCACGCCTTCAAGAAACCGTTTCCTATAATATACGCGCACCATTATTTCCTGTATTAATAATTGTCACCCCGTTGGAAATAATCATATGTAAACATGTCTTAATTAACATTACTATGTCTCTCATGACAATATGTAAATAGCAATATTTGTAGTAATATTCTGTATAGCTAAAATTGTAATTTATGAACTAATTTATACACGGTGCTCCTAAATATGAAATATGCCTTTCTTGTGTTCCGCTGCCAAGACAGCAACCTTATTCAGCTATACTTTTGACGTTAGATGGAACAAAACATTTTAAGTTAGAGGTCCTTATCAATTTCCTTTCACATTATAGAGAATGAGACGTTCTGGTCACCCACGGATCCTTGGAAGGAAGAACAGACCCTCCCAGTATTCCCAAACCTCATCTAAAAAAAAAAAAAAAAAAAAAATCCCAACCCAGTGGTCGCGACCCTGAAATAAGGTCGTCATTTCTTTTCCTAGGTACTCCGTGCTCTTAAACTATCAAACGTATACAACCAGTAAGACATGGCACATACAGTAAGCGGTGCATAAAGCCAGTGGGGTCGAGGTCGTGATTAGAGGCGCATGACAGGGGTCTCGTGATTCGTGTAGGAAGAGCGACCCCAACCAGACCACGAGGACATCACGAGTATTTCACTGAGTTCAGACGAACCTTCTTCACCGTTTAAGGGGTTAACGGCCTGCCCAATTATGTCGTCTCGATCGATCCTAAACGGACGACTTTGACAAGCCGAAGGGCAGAATTCTGGGACGAATATCTGGGTCCACTATTCTCTTGATGTCGGTCAGGGAGCGGCAACCATTCCAGAGGCAACAAGTTGTGATATTCTTACAGTATCGTAGTTACACAAACGCAATGGATATCTATACATTAATCGTCAATCAATCTTGTTGAGTAAATCATAAAGAAAAACGTTTAACAAATCCCCTTGGGCAATTTATACAAACATTATGAAAGTGTTAGTAGCAGCAATGTAATTCAAACAGTCAGATCCGCGGTGACACGTGAGTCTCACGCCCGGAGGGACCCGTGTTCGAAGCTTCACGACGGCCGGACCTGATTTTTATACCAACACATTTATAATACAAAACCTTGGAATAAATGAAATTATAAAAAACAATCAATAAAACAAACATAAATAAACAAATAATTCAACAAACTCTTAATAAACTAATTCAACAAAAACTAACAATAATAATGGACGCTACTTCCCCTACACACCTTCAGACCCACGCTGTCACTGAACTAGTCGTTTAGATAGAACTCCCACGTTCTCTACTGTTCATGAAATGCCATTATTGAAACTGACCTGTACCCAATATAGGACATGGAAGAGTCAACTGAAGACAAACCGTTTGCACCTCGACAAGAATGGTAAGTGCAAAGATGCTCATCAGTGCCAGTTAAGTCCTGCCGTGTCAGTCACCGGCTTCGATAAACCTCCTTTCCAACCGGTCTTGATACAACATTTTCATCTAAACCGGAACACTCCTGCTCACTGCTGCAGCCTTCATACCATCCATCCACCTCACCCTCCATCGACCAACTGGACGCCTACGACGTGGATTTTACCTCATAAATATTGGTTGGTCTTTCCTCATCCATTCTGCTAACATATCCATACCAGCTCATTTTCGTTTTTCCTTGGCTTTCCAACAATGCTGTCACTTTCAGATATTCTCTAAGTTTACCATTTCTTATTCTATGCAGACTAGTTACCCCTCTTAGCAACCTGAGCACTTTCATTTCTGCAAACTGAATAATTGATTTTGTTTTTGTGGTTAGTGACCATGATTCCAATCCATATGCGAGAATTGGTTTCAAAATAATATTAGATATAATTGTCTTGTATTGAATGGGCATATGTCTACCTTTGAATGTTGGATATGACATACTGAGTTTTTTGTTGTATTTGCTAATTCTGTTATTGATTCCAATCTGTATTTCTTTTTTCTTTTTTGGGGGGGTTAAACACGACTTCTAGATGTCTAAATTTCTCTGCTTACTTTAGTATAATTTCAACTATCGTAATACAGCACTCTTTCGTTTGTTTTCTTATATGTTTTTACGATGTTAATCGTCATTCTCTTTTCCATCAAAGCCCTGTTCCATTGATTCATTATATTCTGAAGGTCTTCTTGGTTTTCTGTCACGACCACTGCATCATCGTAGACTAGTTTACTTCACTTTGTTCTTTTACACAAATCTCCCTCATGCACCTGTCCATATATATAACAAACAATATAGGAGACAGTGTCCTTACCTGTCTCACACCAGTTTTGATTTCAAATCACTCACTCTTTACATCCCCGTTCTTTACTCTACCCACAGTTTGCTCTTAACCCATTCAACTCCGATGACAAGATGTCTTGTCATTTGGTCAAATAAAACAAAAAATCATAAAACACTAAAATGTTTGATCAAACACCAGAAAAATATGACGTCAATCCTCGCTTCGCTCGCAGCGAAGCGAGGACTGACGTCATATTTTTCTGGTGTTTGATCAAACATTTTTGTGTTTTATGATTTTTTGTTTTATTTGACCAAATGACAAGACATCTTGTCATCGGAGTTGAATGGGTTAAATACTCTTGGCCACTCTTATAACCTTAAACCTTATTCCATATTCCCTTTGTCTTAATGCCTACTATAACTTCCTTCTGTCAATACGACCAAAAGCCT
>NC_134803.1:55562119-55567119 GCF_046742065.1 Oratosquilla oratoria | reverse complement strand
TTAAAACACATCACACACCAACATGCATGCCTCGCATCATGCTTACAAATGCACAAACAAATGCTAAAACAAACATCAAAACACATCATACACCAACATGCATGCCTCGCATTATACTTACAAATGCACAAATGCTAAAACAAACATTTCTGTATACACTTAACTCCTTTGCTATAGTAATTTAATTTTCTTACAATAAAAGGGTATCAATTAAGTTCAACTGTCGCAAACAAGACAAATATTATATTAGTATATCTGATTTAAAGACCTGAGACAAGAACTTTGAATGTAACCGTACAAATTTCTATATACTTATACCCTACCGAATTCTATGTTGAAAAAAGAGAGTAGCAAAAGTGGCCAATTAAATCCCAATGAACATTCAAATAAGCATTCAGGACACCGAACCTAGAAACTAAGATCTCAAACCAACCAAAAATTAACCATTTATCAATCGAATTCTAAGTTGAAAAAGTATCAAAAGTAGTTCAACGGACATCTATGAACATTCATAATTGTATTCAGGGCACCGAACCTAGAAAATTAAATCTCAGAACAACCAATCAAAAAAAAGGAATAATAATTTACTCTTAAAAAAAAGATGCGTGATGTTGATAATATGTATAATGTCGCCTCACTAGTCTCCGTGAAATTCCCAGAAACGGGGTAATTTAGCTGAATTATGCTTACGAGATGTGCCCGGTCGGTCCACGGGATTAGGGAAATTCATCTATCACCGAAAATATAGTTTCTCAGAATTCATCCAATCATTTTTCCTTAGCGTGACGTTAATTTTCTCAAATCTTCGACGTTTTTTCATCCACCGTTTTGCCGATAGTCCGAAGCAATTCTCGTGAATGAAATGATAGTTTTTGAACTTAAAAAGATTTTAGATTCTGGTGACTGGCTTAAGAGTCGTCACACACGACTGAAATGTCATAGACGCTTTTTTTCTTTCTTTCTTTCATTCTCCATTTTGATTCAGTAATAAATTTCGTCTTAGATGAGTCGTTCAACAAGAAACGTTTCCAATCAAAACCAAGAATTACTCCTGTTTTTCCCCTGTAATCTACCAAATTTTTAATACATGTAAATATTTGCCAGAAGGTGATCACTGTATATATTTTTGTATCACCCGCACTAATGGGTGATAAACTACAAATAATTCCTTCAGTTATGATTCGAGAGTGTCCTGTGTGTCACTAGTAATCTGTACATAGCTACACTTTTGTACTAGGTTTGACGCTCCTTGAGCGTAATAAATTGATTAAAACAAAAACAATACATGTAGCGCGAAATTGCCCACAAGAATGGAAGCGCTGGTGAACTATAGTCCATAACATAATACACGTACCGAACGAAGAAGGGCAAAGCTTTCGTGTGTGTATGTACTTCTCTGGTCCCAGAAGGTTCGGGAGCCATCAATTGGGAACAATTTTGGTCATCAACGACTTTTCAACGACACGCGAATCTCGGGCTCACTTAAGAAACACACAAACCGTCAACTCCCTCTGTGTTATGTATTTCAACTCGACAAAATATGATTTGATCAATTTTATGTGTTTACACACACACACACACACACACACACACACACACATACATATTTACAAAAACGGTAAGTTTGAAGTCTTGCATACGACAGTTTTGGTAAAGGCTCTTGGCAACGCTGGTTTTGTGTTTTGTTTAGTTGTTGCATCATCCACCAGATGGCCAGACGTGGCGTAACTTCTTTACCATGATTTTGTATATTTTTTCATGCTTCGTAAATAACAGAATCATGGTAAGCAAGATCTACGTTGAGATAGATGAGGGTTCAAATTTAAATCTTAAGCAAAATATAAATATTACACGACAAATAGATCTAGTCATTGGAAGGGATTATATCGTTTTCTGTGATCGCATCAAGAAATTACATCAAAACCTGGTGAAGCCTACTGACTAGCAAACTTGCCATAAACGTAAGTTTAGGTTAAAATTGTGTGAAGTTAAGATTTATTGTCTACATTTTTGCTGATGTAAAAATTGCGTCTTTGAAATGTATGACTATATTAGTTTATACGGCAGATTTGCACATAAAGGCAAAAATTACCTTTAAGAGAAAATTACTAAATTTTACTCTTACATTAATTTAATTTGACATGATTTACAAATCGCACATACAATATTCTTTCATATTACCTCTCCTGTGTCTCTTAATATCTGAAAAAGTTCCCCCAATACTTGAAAAATAGTAACTGATAATAAGTTCCCAGCAAATTCGGCTAGCGCGTGAGAAAGTTTTTGCATCGAAGATTTGCCGATTTTGGCACGCGCAATTTAAAACGTTGTCCACCCCTGTCATAGGCTACTTCTATGACATGTCCATTATTCTAGAGTACTGTGGTATGACGAAGTAAATGGTATATATGCTTACACGCCGCTCGCTGTCCGTGAAATAACACCCAGCTCTCGATTTAACGGAAACCTAACGGATTTTGGAGGTAACGGTCAAAATCCAGTGACTCAAAATACATTTCTGACCTCCCTCCCCCCCTCTCACACTATACGATCACGACATATCGAGAATCAATATTCATATTCCTTGGTAAGTCTGATAATGAATTGTAGCAAATATTTTGAATCTATTTTATTTATCAGACCGATGTTACTATTCTTTTGTCCTTTAAACCGAAGGTTGGCTACATCCAAAGAGCGATCCGCTAGTAGAGACTTTTTTTTTTTGTATAATCTCCCTCAGTCTCAGTTCCTAGACAACCGCATTATATTCATCGAAGATAAAAAAAAAAAAATTCCTTTTTTTAATAGATATTCAAAATTTATTATCTGTTTAAATGGACTGTCCTCAGAACCTCCACACTGTAACCCTGGCCGAATGTGTTTATGAAATATACAAGACATTGCCGACATAGAACTGGCCTAGATGAAATTATCACACAAGAGGCGGGACACTTTATACATGCATTAAACTGCCATACTGTCACTCATTTTATTCAAGTCCAAAAAAAATTGCTTTGCTGAATGATTTATGGACTTCCGGTGGCAGTGGTTCGAGTTTTTGGGGCCACAATTTCCTGGAAGGAAGACTTGGGGCAACAGACCGACTAGATATAATTTCTTATCATCCTTTGAAGAAATGAATAGTATTCATTATGGTAACAGGTATTCGATGTATACCAACAAGTGCAGGTCATACAGTGTGGACTGCACCAAAACACTCAGACACATACAAAATAACCAAGTGATATAGATCCCATTGACACATAAGAAAGTCTTCAGAGGCAAGGTGGAGCCTCAACAAATGCTGAGACAAATAAAACAGCTGATCGATCGAGCAGTTCACGACGGCTAGCAGGCACGACGTTCTACCACTACCTTCCTCAACCCACCTTCTGCTACTTTTGCACCTGCTACTCCGCTGTTATCGAGGCCCCCAAGTATTCCCTACGCCTAACGCCCACCCCCACAGCTGCTATCTCTGCATTAACTGCTACCTCGTTATCCATACACCAGAGTCCTCCACCTCAACTGCTGTTGTCTCCTTATTGACCTTCCAGGACTCACCACTCCGCTAAGCTGCTACTTCTACAGCTGCTCTTGTCTCATGATCGAAGCCCAAATGTCTTCAAGCAACTGGCGATGTTCTGAATAGCTAACGTAGCTGCTGGTGTGGCGACTCGACTGGTGTACTTTCTGATTCGTTTCTAATTCATGGGAAATATTGATTACATCAGCACTCAATAGTACGCATAGTTTTTGCTGTTGCTGTCGTTGTTGTTTTGTGCTGTTGCTGTTGTTATTGTTGCTGTTGTTGTTGTTGTTGTTGTTACAGCTGTTGTTGTTGTTGTTGTTACAGCTGTTGTTGTTGTTGTTGCTGCTGTTGCTGCTGTTGTTGTTGTTGTTGTTGTTGTTGTTGTTGTTGTTGCTGCTGTTGTTGTTGTTGCTGTTGTTGTTGCTGCTGATACTTCTACTCCTACTCCTCTTCATTTTCTTCTTCCTTCTTCAACATTTTTTTCTAAATACTATTTTCTATTTTTATTCATATTTCTTCTCCTTTATCTTTTCCCTGTTCTCTCTTTTTCGGTTTCCTGTTCTTCCGTATCATTTACTTCTCTATCTTCCCTCCTCTCCGCTCTCTCTCTCTCCCTCAGTCTTGGTATAGATATAATTAAGCAGGTCTCCTATTGATTTGTTCTTCATTAATATCCATCCACCGCACCCTTGTTTTTCTTTTTTCTTTCTTTCTTTATTTCTTTCTTTTTTCAGCTGAACTTAATACAATCTCTTCTTCTGTCTCCGTAATCAACAGAATAAAACCGGCGATTCAGTTCTCCATGGAACTGGAAGTACACACATACATATACCAAGGCCTTTTCCCCCTTACAAGGGAGGTAGCCAAATGGTCTAATACAATTCGTAGACGTCTTGGTAGCGCGGTGAGGAGACATCTTCAAAACCAGTGCATACAGAAAACACACAGGCAGACTACTCGACTTGGAGAGTAACCGCGCAGACTGCACAAGAGAAGTTTAATACGAAAACAGTACAACAGAGCTGAAAAGGTCTGTTTCACGATTAATTTGGTAAAGAAAAACAAAAACAAAAAACAAAACAAAAAAAAAGGACATTTTTCGTGTTGCAGGTTAGGTCGCGGGATATATAAACACGGTGTGATCTCCGTATTCCATGACACCCCTGATGACGATCCTAGAGTCGAAACGTTGGACATTAAACCTCCCTCATCGAGGAGTCTGTTATCTACGTTTCTTCTACAATATACATATATGTATATATAAAACTTATTGACCCACTGAGATAAGATGGACAGAAAAACTGTATATTTCGACCACTATCTGTGGTCCTCTTCAGCAGAATGATACATAGTGTGGAGTATGAGAGTATGTATAGCTAAGAGGGGTACATTTGGGGACAGAGAAAAGGGGGACTCAGGTTAGATAAGATGGACAGAAAAACTGTTCATTTCGACCACTATCTGTGGT
>NC_134803.1:55434619-55552119 GCF_046742065.1 Oratosquilla oratoria | reverse complement strand
CATGCAATTCATAACACTTCGGTTGAATGGAACTAAAAATAAAGAAAACAACGTTCACCTTCAACTGGATCGAGTCGGCTGTGGGCAACCTAAACAAATGTAAAAATAGCGAATAGCAACGAATTAAGATTAACGAACACTCCGCGTCGTGTCGTATATTCTCATGCAATTCTTTACACGTTCGTTGAATGAAACTGAAGATAAAAAATAACGTTGTAATGGCCTTATGCCAATCACATGGCAACCCCAAAAATTAATAGATTTTTCTTCAGACATCCATAATAATACCTTTAAGCCCCACTGTCTGATAAAGAATTAAGTATTAGATTATTTTATTTGTGATTTGAACCAAGTGAAGAACGGAAATTTTCTATGCAACATGACATTCATTCGCACGCGATAAGTGCTTATCTTTCTTAAACGATATTTGTGAACAGCGACGTGTATTGTTAAAGAAAAAGCCATAACATAGTCAGACACCATTCTCAAGACGTCTGTACACTTGGAAGCAACAATGACCTAAACGATAGTATAACTCACAGAACGTAATTATTTATGACCAATTGTCTTAGAGTACCATTGTTGTTAAGAATATATAATTCTTAACAACAATGGTACTCTAAGACAATTTTTGATAAAAATGTATTTTTTAAAAACAAAAATACTGTAATACATAAACATGTAGTTCATAAACAATTCCGTTGAAGCTATATTGACATTAAAATTACGTGATGTAATTTTTAGCACCATGAATAGTATAAGACAATTGTTCATTGACAATTTCGTTAAAACTTACATTAACATTAAAATTGCGTGACTTAGTATTTAACAAGAATACTGTAGTACAATTGTTCATAAATTATTCCGCAGTTACATTAATATTAAAATTATGTGATATAGGTTTTAACAACAAGAACAATGTAAGACAATTGCTCATAAATCCTCCCTTTAAAACTTACATTAACATTAAAATGACGTGATTTAGTATTTAACAAGAATAATGTAGGACAATTGTTCATAAACAATTCCGTAGCTATATTAATATTAAAATTACGTGATGTAGTATTTAACAACAAAAACACTGTCAGACAATTGCTCATAAATAATTCTGCCTCGGAGCCACATCTCGAGTCTCTGGTTGGCACTTTTCGCCACTTTGCATGACCTCATATTGTTCGTTTCCTCCCCGATGTGAGGTGACCTGTTCTTGTTTCGACTTTTAATAGATCTTCCCTTTTTTCGATTTAAGAATACTGTAACTGTGGACTCTGAGGACTAGATCCAATTACTCTTCCACCTTTTCAGTCAACTACAAGAGGTCTTGGGAGAATATTGGTTGTCAAGTGACACGTGTATACAATGTGATGTCTATCAAACTCACATTCTTTTCCAGTTCCATCGTTATACGTCATCGCAGACGTAATATCTTGGCTGAACAAGGAAACGTGAAGAACGAACTTTAGTCCGCGACTGTAAGACGACATACCACGTTAGCCGACAGCTCAGCCTAACAAAACTACTTCCTCGTCCAAAAAATCGTAACTGCGTTCAAGACTCGTTTACACGGGGCAAGATGAGAGGCAAGTCAAGTGTGCAAGTTGCTTGAACTGGAGAGGAAATCGAGCAAGTATATGTTCACACAGGCCACTTGTCTCTTGCTTGAACTGGAAAGGAAAGTAAGCAAGTATATATTCACAGGCCACTTGTCTCTGACTTGTCCTGTGTGAGCATGTACTTGCTCGTTTTCCTCTTCATTTCAAGTAATTTATACACTTAACTTGACCCTCAACTTGCCCCGTGTAAACGAGAGTTTACAGCTGTAAATGTCTTGACTACGGTAGTGACAGTCTTGCTTGTTGTCAGAGACTTGTCCTGCGTGAACATGTACTTGCTCGTTTTCCTCTTCATGTCAAGTAACTTGCACACTTAACTTGACTCTCAACTTGCCTCGTGTAAACGAGGGTTAACAGTTGTAAACGTCTTGACTAGTGTCAGTCTTCATTGTTGTCAGGGTCACGACAAAAAATTTCTTTGAACAGAAACGACTAGCTTCACTTGTAAATACTACGATAGTCGTCTTCCTCGAAGCTGCAACAACAACCATCCCTCGTTATGTCATACATTTACGATACGACTAAGACTACGAGGTCGCCAATGACTCATCCAGGTCGTAATTCTACGACCAGAGAACTCTCCGCTGACCACGACTAGGCGAGAAAGACGCCAACGTCTGCGGCAGTAATTACGAGCGGAGTCGGCTTCGCAACAACATTCATCATTGAGCAATCAACCCAACACGAAGGACTCCAATAGAGGAAATGTCTCAAAATATCTCGTTCGGTCTCATTTGGCCGAGATTCATTCTTGATGAAGAAAGGAATGGAAGCCGGAATTAACCTTTGTATACTGCATCGCTTACGATCAATGTTATTGACAATACTCTTGTCCAGCCTGCACCCTTATATGGCTCCAACAATATTATCGCTTACGATCAATGTTATTGACAATACTTTTGTCCAATCTGCATCCTTACACGACTCCAACAGTACTATCCCTACATTGTCAATAATATTGTGATCAATGTTATTGACAATACTCTTGTCCACCCCGCACTCTTACATGACTCCAGCAGTATTATCTCTACATTGTCAATAATGTGATCAATGTTATTGACAATACTCTTGTCCACCCCGCATCCTTGCATGACTCCAACAGTATTATCGCTATATTGTCAATAATATTGTGATCAATGTTATTGACAATACTTTTGTTCACCCCCAACCCTTACATGACTCCAACAGTATTATCTCTACATTGTCAATAATATTGTGATCAATGTTATTGACAATACTCTTGTCCACCCTGCATCCTTACATGACTCCAACAGTATCATCTCTACATTGTCAACAATATTGTGATCAATGTTATTGACAATATTCTTGTCCAACCCCCACCCTTACACGACTCCAACAGTATCTCTACATTGTCAATAATATTGTTCAGTATAGGCTCTTGTTCAATATTATTGATCGTGCAGTGAAGAAAATGTACGAACATCATGAAAGATGAAAAAGTATTGTTAGCAACACTTACTTTTTTTTATAAGCCGACAGAACAAGATTCGTTATGTTGAAATTTGCCTCTACTAGTAGAACAGTTGTATTTTCTTTAGATAGTAATAAAATTATAACAATGTAATTATAATTGAATGAATAATGATGCAAAAGAGATCAAGCAAAACAGAAAAATAAGAGAAATGAAGTAAAACAAGAACATATAAAAAGAGAGAAAACACAAAATTTGAAAAGAAAAAGAAAATCAAAAGAAAAGGAAAATAAGAAATGAGGAAAGAAAAGAAAGAAGAGGAGAAGAGGGAAAGGAAAGAAAATGAAAAAGTGAAAAAAAAAAAATGCAAACCATGACGTCAAAGTTAAGAAAAATGTCGAAAGCAACAAGATTCAAATCGCCCCCCCCCCCTTCGACAACCGTCTCTATTGTAGGCGCAGACAACGAAGACGACTCGAAAGGTATCATCAACAGAACGACATGCATGGAGACGACTAAGGCGAAAAGACAAAGGTAAAGTCTACACTGACAGCTACACGGTATTCACCTTGGTCTTTGGATCACATGCTGGACTCATGATCAACAGGGAAAGGGAATGATTACTGTAAAACCAACACAGACGGCGAAAAAGGTATATGCAACAGAACGACATGCGTGGAGACGACTAAGGTGAAAAAGACAAAGGAAAAAGAATAGACTGGCAGCTACACGGTATCCACCTTGGTCTTTGGATCACGTGCTGGACTCGTGATCGACAAAGAAAGGAAATGATTACTGTAAAACCAACACTGACGACGAAAAATGTATCATCAACAGAACGACATGCGTGGAGACGACTAAGGTGAAAAAGACAAAGGACAAAGGCTAGACTGGCAGCTACAAGGGGAAGGAAATGCATCGTCCGCCATATTTTCCTGAGGGCCCGTTCTCGGGCCCAAGAGTTTCGAGCCCATGACGATAAAGTTGCATCCTGCGGCGCACACTATTGATTTTCCTCTGGATAACGCATAACGACGTTTTTATTCAGCTGAGGGGTCACCTCCCACCTCCATTTTTATATATATATTTTTTTCTTTTTTTATTTTTTATTTTTATTGTTATTTTTCATTTTCTATTTCTATTTCTTATTTCTATTCTTATTTCTTATTCCTATATATATATTTTTTTTTTACTTTTTATAATTGTTTTATTATGTGACCCGTCGGAGGATCATTCGGACAGCTTTCCGTGCTTCCTCCTCTTCTTGTGACCTCCCGCGGGTCTTCGCCGACGGTTCCCGTCATCATGGCGACGCCTCTTGCGCCCTTCGTCCTCCCTCGTCGACGCAGAGAGGTCCTCCTCTGCCAGGCGCTTCCTCTTGGCGTCGTGTCTCTTCGAGGACGACTTCTGGAGCCAAGGATGAGAGAGAATTCCCTCGACGGAAGGACGGTCCTCGGGGTCTCTGGCGAAGCACCTCGTCAGAAGCTCCCGACACTGCTCTGGGACTTCGTGACCGAACTTCGGTCTCGCCTTCTGGATGTCTCCGACGGTGCGGAAGGCGTCCCTGCGGCAGAGCATGTAGTACAGAAGAGTCCCGAGGCTCCATACCGTAGCAGGGACGTGGAGGTACTCGCCCTCGAACAAGAACTCCGGGGGCCAATACATCTCGGTCCCCCCCGTGTCGGTGCCTCGATCTCCCTTCACGAACTCCCCGCACCCGAAGTCGATCAGCCTGATGTCGAGGGCTCTAGTCTCCCGGTCTCTGAAGACTAAGACATTCTCGGTCTTGATGTCTTTGTGGGAAACCCCCGCATCCAGGCATCCTTCGACCGTCCTTACCAGGAGCCTGAAGATCCTCCTGATGACTTTTTCTTTCAGGGGTCTGTGGGTCCTCATGTAATCTTCAATGGTCATGGACTTGGAGACGCGTTCCATGACCATGAAGATGGTGTCCTCCGTGGTGATGCATTCCAGGAGCTTGATGACACCTGGAACGTGCTGCACCTTGTACAGAAGGGCAGCTTCTTCGGGCACAAGGCGTCCTTCATGCTCGGCCCAATTGTGCACCATATTGAGAGGCACCTTCTTGATGGCCACAGGTGTCCTGTCGCTCTTTCTTCGGGCGGCGTAGACGGAGGCGAAGCTGCCTTTCCCGAGCTTCGCAATCACTTTGTAGCCTCTGATTCGCATTTAAAAAGTTCTTCCCAAAGGTTATTTACCGAAGGGGACTTAATGTTGATGAGCCTGCGTTGAAAGTGCATCCTAGATATATACACTGTGTGGTGATTTGCACATACATACATACGTACATACATATACTCATACATGCATACATACATTCATACATGCATACATACATTCATACATACATGCATTCATACATTCATACATGCATACATACATTCATACATACATTCATACATACATTCATACATACATGCATACATACATTCACACATGCATACACACATTCATACATGCATACATACATTCATACATACATGCATACATACATTCATACATTCATACAATCATTCATTCATACATGCATAGATGTGACCCTATATATCTAACACTATTTATTTGTCTCTATTTACTAGCACCTTCACCCCTTGTACACCTCAACACCTTCTTTTTACCAACGTTTACTTTCAACTTTCTCCTATCATATATCTTCCCAAAATCTGTCACAAGCTGCCTCAGACCCCCTCTGACTCGGTTACAAGCGCTGCAGTGTCATCAGCAAACAACAACTGGCTCACTTCCCACTTCCCCCATATGCTTCTCCAACTGCACTCAACAAACCGATCCCTCTAAAAATGCTACATTCACATTTACAAAGGATTACAAAGGCGGAGCATGCCGACAGGAGACCTTTTGGTCCATATCTAGGTCGGATGCGAAAAAAATCATAATAATAAATTGATAAATAAAAACTATAATAATGTAAATAACAAATAAAATACATAAATAAATGCATAGGTATAGTTAAATAATAAACAAACAGGTAAATAGTAGATAACAATAAATTGACATATAACTAATAATAAATGAGAATCAAACAGACAAATGATAACAAAACAAAAACAAATAATACAAAATAAATTATAATCATTTGTCCACCACTTCTGCTTTGTAACGCAGAAGTATACTACGTGCACTACCTTAATACTCATCCACACAGCATCTCCTGTCAGCCCGAGTCAGTCAGGGCATCGTGTATATCCAGTAAACCAGATATGTGAGCTTCGTCATTTTCGGATGTGGAATTCCCTCTGTGTCATTAGAAAGGGCATTGCAAGTGAATTACTCATGATGGTTGTTTTCGAACCACTCAAGACACCAAGTTCCTCTCAGCTGAATAAAATTACATGAAATTAGCCAGCAGAAACGAGTTGAAGACACTTACCCTCTTTGCCACAGGGCTATGTCACTTAAAGATATATATATATATATATATATATACATATATATATATATATATATATATATATATATATATATATATACATGTGTGTGTGTGTGTGTGTGTGTGTGTGTGTGTGTGTGTGTGTGTGTGTGTGTGTGTGTGTGTGTGTGTGTGTGTGTGTGTGTGAAAAGGCGGAGGAGGAGGGAGGAGAAGAGGAGAAGGATAAAAACAGGATGGGGGAGAAGGAGGAAGAGGAAGAAGAGGAGGACATGTCATATATTCTCATGCAATTCTTTACATGTTCGTTGAATGAAACTGAAGATAAAAAATAACATTGTAATGGCCTTATGCCAATCACATAGCAACCACAAAAATTAATAGATTTTTCTTCAGACATCCATAATAACACCTTTAAGCCAAACTGTCTGATAAAGAATTATGTATTAGATTATTTTATTTGTGATTTGAACCAAGTGAGGAACGGAAATTTTCTATGCAACATGACATTCATTCACACGCGATAAGTGCTTATCTTTCTTAAACGATATTTGTGAACAGCGACGTGTATTGATAAAGAAAAAGCCATAACATAGTCAGACACCATTCTCAAGACGTCTGTACACTTGGAATCAACAATGACTTAAACGATAGTAAAGCTCACAGTACGTAATTAATTATATGACCAATTGTCTTAGAGTATTATTGTTGTTAAAAATTACATAACATACTTTTAATAAAAGTGTATTTTTTAAAAACAAGAATACTGTAATACAACTGTTCATAAACAATTCCGTTAAAGCTATATTGACATTAAAATTACGTGATGTAATTTTTAACAACATGAGTAGTAAAAGACAATTGTTCATAAACAATTTCGTTAAAACTTACATTAACATTAAAATTACGTGATTTAGTATTTAACAAGAATACTGTAGTACAATTGTTCATAAATAATCCCGCAGTTACATTAATATTAAGATTATGTGTTATAGGTTTTAACAAGAACAATGTAAGACAATTGCTCATAAATCCTCCCTTTAAAATTACATTAACATTAAAATTACGTGATGTAGTTTTTAACAACAAGAATACTGTACGACAATTGTTCATAAACAATTCCATAGCTAGATTAATATTAAAATTACGTGATGTAGTATTTAACAACAAGAACACTGTCAGACAATTGCTCATAAATAATTCTGCCTCGGAGCCATATCTCGAGTCTCTGGTTGGCACTTTTCGCCACTTTGCATGACCTCATATCGTTCGTTTCCTCCCCGAAGTGAGGTGACCTGTTCTTGTTTCGACTCTTAATAGATCCTCCCTTTTTTCGATTTAAGAATACTGTAACTATGGACTCTGAGGACTAGATCCAACTACTCTTCCGCTTCTTCAGTCAACTACAAGAGGTCTTGGGAGAATATTGGTTGTCAAGTGACACGTGTATACAATGTGATGTCTATCAAACTCACATTCTTTTCCAGTTCCATCGTTATCCGTCATCGCAGACGTTATATCTTGGCTGAACAAGGAAACGTGAAGAACAAACTTTAGTCCACGACTGTAAGGTGACAAACTACGTTAGCCGACAGCTCAGCCTAACAAAACTACTTCCTCGTCGAAAAAATCGTAACTGCGTTCAACCCTCGTTTACACGGGGCAAGATGAGAGGCAAGTCAATTGTGCAAGTTGCTTGAATTGGATAGGAAAGCGAGCAAGTACATATTCACACAGGCCACTTGTCTCTTGCTTGAACTGGAAAGTAAAGTAGGCAAGTACATATTATAAAGGCCACTTGTCTCTGACTTGTCCTGTGTGAACATGTACTTGCTCGTTTTCCTCTTCATTTCAAGTAACTTGCACAATTAACTTGACCCGTGTAAACGTCCTGACTAGTGACAGTCTTCATTGTTGTCATGGTAACGACAATAATTGTTCTTTGAACAGAAACGACTAGCTTCACTTCTGAGTACTACGATGGTCGTCTTCCTCAAAGCTACAACAACAACAACCATCCCTCGTTATGTCGTACATTTACGATACGACTAATACTACGAGGTCGCCAATGACTCATCTAGGTCGTAATTCTACGACCAAAGAGCTCTCCGCTGCCCACGACTCGGCGAGAAAGACGCCAACGTCTGCGGCAGTAATTACGAGCGGAGTCGGCTTCGCAACAACATTCATCATTGAGCAATCAAGCCAACACGAAGTACTCGAATAGAGAAAATGTCTCAAAATATCTCGTTTGGTTTCATTTGGCCAAGATTCATTGTTGATGAAGAAAGGAATGGAAGCCGGAATTAACCTTTGTATACTACATCACTTACGATCAATGTTATTGACAATACTCTTGTCCAGCCTGCACCCTTATATGTCTCCAACAGTATTATCACTTACGATCAGTGTTATTGACAATACTCTTGTCTAACCCGCACCCTTACACGACTCCAGCAGTATTATCCCTACATTGTCAATAATATTGTGATCAATGTTATTGACAATACTCTTGTCCACCCCGCACCCTTACATGGCTCCAACAGTATTATCTCTACGTTGTCAATAATATTGTGATCAATGTTACTGGCAATACTTTGTCCAACCCGAATCCTTACATGACTCCAACAGTACTATCCCTACATTGTAAATAATATTGTGATCAATGTTATTGACAATATTATTGTCCAACCCGCATCCTTACACGACTCCAACAATACTATCTCTGTATTGTCAATAATATTGTTCAGTATAGCCTATTATTCAATATTATTGATCGTGCAGTGAAGAAAATGTATAAACATCATGAATGATAAAAAAAAAGTATTGTTAACAATACTTATTTTTTTTATAAGCCGACAGAACAAGATTAGTTATGTTGAAATTTGCCTCTACTAGTAGAACAGTTTCATTTTCTTTTGTTAGTGAGCAAATGGCAATAATGCTATTATAATTAAATGAATAATGATGCAAAGGAGATCAAGCAAAATAGAAAAAATAAGAGCAATGAAGTAAAACAAGAACATATAAAAAGAGAGAAAACAACACAAAATCAGAAAAGAAAAAGACAATCGAAAGAAAAGGAAAATAAGAAATGAGGAAAGAAAAGAAAAAAAGAAGAGAAGAGGGAAAGGAAAGAAAATGAAAAAATGACAAAAAAAAATGCAAAGCATGACGTCAGAGTTAAGAAAAATGTCGAAAGCAACAAGATTCAAATCGTCCCTCCCCCCCCTGTTCAACAACCGTCTCTATTGTAGGCGCAGACAACGAAGACGACTCGAAAGGTATTATCAACAGAACGACTTCCGTGGAGACGACTAAGGCGAAAAGACAAAGGAAAAGTCTGCACTGGCAGCTACACGATATTCAACTTGGTCTTTGGATCACATGCTGGACTCGTAATCGACAGGGAAAGGGAATGATTGCTGTAAAACCAACACAGACGACGAAAAATGTATCATCAACAGAAAGTCATGCATGGAGACGACAAAGGTGAAAAAGACAAAGGAAAAAGGCTCGACTGGAAGCTACAAGGGGAAGGGAACGCATCGTACGCCATCTTTTCCTGGAGGGCCCGTTCTCGCGCCCAAGAGTTTTCAGCCCATGACGATAAAGTTGCATCTTGCGGCGCACACTATTGATTTTCCTCTGGATAACGCATAACGACGATTTTATTCAGCTGAGGGGTCACCTCCCACCTCCATTTTTATATATATATATTTTTTTTTATTTTTTTTTTTGTCATTTTTTTCATTTCCTATTTCTATTTCTTATTTCTATTCTTATTTCTTATTCCTATATATATATATATTTTTTTACTTTTTATAATTGTTTTATTATGTGACCCGTCGGAGGATCATTCGGACAGCTTTCCCTGCTTCCTCCTCTTCTTGTGACTTGCCGCGGGTCTTCGCCGGCGGTTCCCGTCATCATGGCGACGCCTCTTGCGCCCTTCGGCCTCCCTCGTCGACGCAGAGAGGTCCTCCTCTGCCAGGCGCTTCCTCTTGGCGTCGTGTCTCTTCGAGGACGACTTCTGGAGCCAAGGATGAGAGAGAATTCCCTCGACGGAAGGACGGTCGTCGGGGTCTTTGGCGAAGCACCTCGCCAGAAGCTCCCGACACTGTTCCGGGACTTCGTGACCGAACTTCGGTCTCGCCTTCTGGATGTCTCCGACGGTGCGGAAGGCGTCCCTGCGGCAGAGCATGTAGTAGAGAAGAGTCCCGAGGCTCCATACCGTAGCAGGGACGTGGAGGTACTCGCCCTCGAACAAGAACTCCGGGGGCCAATACATCTCGGTCCCCCCCGTGTCGGTGCCCCGATCTCCCCTCACGAACTCCCCGCACCCGAAGTCGATCAGCCTGATGTCGAGGGTTCCAGTCTCCCGGTCTCTGAAGACTAAGACATTCTCTGTCTTGATGTCTTTGTGGGAAACCCCCGCATCCAGGCATCCTTCGACCGTCCTTACCAGGAGCCTGAAGATCCTCCTGATCACTTTCTCTTTCAGGGGTCCGTGGGTCCTCAAGTAATCTTCAATGGTCATGGACCTAGAAACGCGTTCCATGACCATGAAGATGGTGTCCTCCGTGGTGATGCATTCCAGGAGCTTGATGACACCTGGAACGTGCTGCACCTTGTACAGAAGGGCAGCTTCTTCGGGCACAAGGCGTCCTTCATGCTCGGCCCAAGTGTGCACCATATCGAGAGGCACCTTCTTGATGGCCACAGGTGTCCTGTCGCTCTTTCTTCTGGCGGCGTAGACGGAGGCGAAGCTGCCTTCTCCGAGCTTCGCAGTCACTTTGTAGCCTCTGATTCGCATTTAAAAAGTTCTTCCCAAAGGTTATTTACCGAAGGAGAGGTAATATTGATGAGCTTGCGTTGAAAGTGCATCCTAGATATATACACTGTGTGGTGATTTGCACATGCATACATACGTACATATATATATTCATATATGCATACATTCATACATACATTCATACATACATTCATACATACATACATACATACATTCATACATACATTCATACATACATTGAAACATGTTTACATACATTCATACATACATGCATACATACATTCATACACGCACACATATATTCATACATACATGCATACATACATACATTCATACATACATTCATACATACATTCATACATACATTCATACATACATTCATACATGCATACATACATTCATACATACTACATACGTGCATACATATATTCATACATGCATACATTCATACATACATGTATACATACATTCATACATACATGCATACATTCATACATAAGTGCATACATATATTCATACATGCATACATTCATACATACATTCATACATGTATACATACATTCATACATGCATGCATACATTCATACTGCAATAAAAACACTAGGAGCGTGTGTTCACAAATGCGTAAATAACCACTAGGAAAAAGTAAACTAACGAAGCAGAGCGCTTTCGTGTAATTCATACATACATGCATACATACATTCATACATACATATGCATACATACATTCATACATACATAGATGTGACCCTAAATATCTAAAACTATCTATTTTTCTCTATTAACTGCAACCTTCACCCCTTGTACACCTCATCACCTTATTTTTACCAACGTTTACTTTCAACTTTCTCCTGACACACACCTTCCCAAACTCTGTCACAGGCTGCCACAATTACAGTGTCATTAGCAAACAACAACTGGCTCACTTCCTACTTCCCCCATATGCTTCTCCAACTGCACTCAACAAACCGATCCCTCTAAAACTGCTACATTCACAATTACAAAGGATTACAAAGGCGGAGCATGCCGACAGGAGACATTTTGGTCCATATCTAAGTCGGATGCGAAAAAATCATAATAATTAATAGATAAAAACTGTAATGTAAATAACAAATAAAATACATAGATAAATGCATAGGTATAGTTGAATAATAAACAAACAGGTAAATAGTATATAATAATAAATTGACATATAACTAATAATAAATGAGAATCAAACAGACAAATGATAACAAAACAAAAACAAATATTATAGGATAAATTATAATCATTTGTCCACCACTTCTGTTTTGTAACGCAGAAATATACTACGTGCACTACCTTAATACTCATCCACACAGCATCTCCTGTCAGCACGAGTCAGTCAGGGCATCGTGTATATCCAGTAAACCAGATATGCGAGCTTCGTCATTCTCGGATGTGGAATTCCCTCTGTGTCATCAGAAAGGGCGTCGCAAGTGAATTACTCATGATGGTTGTTTTCGAACCACTCAAGACACCAAGTTCCTCTCAGCTGAATGAAATTATATGAAATTAGCCAGCAGAAACGAGTTGAAGACACTTACCCTCTTTGCCACAGGGCTATGTCACTTAAAGATATATATATATATATATGTATACATATACATATATATATATATATATATATATATATATATATACATGTGTGTGTGTGTGTGTGTGTGTGTGTGTGTGTGTGTGTGTGTGTGTGTGTGTGTGTGTGTGTGTGTGTGTGTGTGTGTGTGTGTGTGTGTGTGTGTGTGAAAAGGCGGAGGAGGAGGGAGGAGAAGAGGAGAAGGATAAAAACAGGATGGGGGAGAAGGAGGAAGAGGAAGAAGAGGAGGACGTGTCATATATTCTCATGCAATTCTTTAACGTTCGTTGAATGAAACTGAAGATAAAAAATAACATTGTAATGGCCTTATGCCAATCACATAGCAACCCCAAAAATTAATAGATTTTTCTTCAGACATCCATAATAATACCTTTAAGCCCCACTGTCTGATAAAGAATTAAGTATTAGATTATTTTATTTGTGATTTGAACCAAGTGAAGAACGGAAATTTTCTATGCAACATGACATTCATTCGCACGCGATAAGTGCTTATCTTTCATAAACGATATTTGTGAACAGCGACGTGTATTGTTAAAGAAAAATCCATAACATAGTCAGACACCATTCTCAAGACGTCTGTACACTTGGAATCAACAATGACCTAAACGATAGTATAGCTCACAGTACGTAATTATTTATGACCAATTGTCTTAGAGTACCATTGTTGTTAAGAATTATATAACATATTTTTTATAAAAACGTATTTTTCAAAAACAAGAATACTGTAAGACAGCTGTTCATAAACAATTCCGTTAAAGCTATATTAACATTAAAATTACGTGATGTCATTTTTAACATGAATAGTAAAAGACAATTGTTCATTGACAATTTCGTTAAAACTTACATTAACATTAAAATTACGTAATTTAGTATTTAACAAGAATACTGTAGTACAATTGTTCATAAATAATCCCGTAGTTACATTAATATTAAAATTACGTGATATAGGTTTTAACAAGAACACTGTAAGACAATTGCTCATAAATCCTCCCTTTAAAATTACATTAACATTAAAATTACGTGATGTAGTTTTTAACAACAAAAATACTGTACGACAATTGTTCATAAACAATTCCGTAGCTACATTAATATCAAAATTACGTGATGTAATATTTAACAACAAGAACACTGTCAGACAATTGCTCATAAATAATTCTGTCTCGGAGCCATATCTCGAGTCTCTGGTTGGCACTTTTTGCCACTTTGCATGACCTCATATCGTTCGTTTCCTCCCCGATGTGAGGTGACCTGTTCTTGTTTCGACTTTTAATAGATCTTCCCTTTTTTCGATTGAAGAATACTGTAACTGTGGACTCTGAGGACTAGATCCAATTACTCTTCCACTTCTTCAGTCAACTACAAGAGGTCTTGGGAGAATATTGGTTGTCAAGTGACACGTGTATACAATGTGATGTCTATCAAACTCACATTCTTTTCCAGTTCCTTCGTTATACGTCATCGCAGACGTTATATCTTGGCTGAACAAGGAAACGTGAAGAACAAACTTTAGTCCACGACTGTATGACGACATACCACGTTAGCCGACAGCTCAGCCTAACAAAACTACTTCCTCGTCCAAAAAATCGTAACTGCGTTCAAGCCTCGTTTACACGGGGCAAGATGAGAGGCAAGTCAAGTGTGCAAGTTGCTTGAATTGGAGAGGAAAGAGAGCAAGTACATGTTCACACAGGCCACTTGTCTCTTGCTTGAACTGGAAAGGAAAGTAAGCAAGTATATATTCACAGGCCACTTGTCTCTGACTTGTCCTGTGTGAGCATGTACTTGCTCGTTTTCCTCTTCATTTCAAGTAATTTATACACTTAACTTGACCCTCAACTTGCCCCGTGTAAACGAGAGTTTACAGCTGTAAATGTCTTGACTACGGTAGTGACAGTCTTGCTTGTTGTCAGAGACTTGTCCTGTGTGAACATGTACTTGCTCGTTTTCCTCTTCATGTCAAGTAACTTGCACACTTAACTTGACCCTCAACTTGCCTCGTGTAAACGTCTTGACTAGTGACAGTCTTCATTGTTGTCAGGGTCACGACAAAAATTGCTCTTTGAACAGAGACGACTAGATTCACTTGTAAGTACTACGATGGTCGTCTTCCTAAAAGCTGCAAAAACAACAACCATCCCTCGTTATGTCGTACATTTACGATACGACTAAAACTACGAGGTCGCCAATGACTCATCCAGGTCGTAATTCTACGACCAGAAACCTCTCCGTTGCCCACGACTCGGCGAGAAAGACGCCAACGTCTGCGGCAGTAATTACGAGCGGAGTCGGCTTCGCAACAACATTCATCATTGAGCAATCAAGACAACACGAAGGACTCGAATAGAGAAAATGTCTCAAAATATCTCGTTCGGTCTCATTTGGCCGAGATTCATTGTTGATGAAGAAAGGAATGGAAGCCGGAATTAACCTTTGTATACTGCATCGCTTACGATCAATGTTATTGACAATACTCTTGTCTAGCCCGCACCCTTATATGGCTCCAACAATATTATCGCTTACGATCAATGTTATTGACAATACTCTCCGTCCAATCTGCACCCTTACATGACTCCAGCAGTAATATCTCTACATTGTCAATATTTTGATCAATGTTACTGACAATACTTTTGTCCAACCCCCACCCTTACATGACTCCAACAATATCATCTCTACATTGTCAATAATATTGTGATCAATGTTATTGACAATATTATTGTCCAACCCGCATCCTTACACGACTCCAATAATACTATCTCTGTATTGTCAATAATATTGTTCAGTATAGCCTATTATTCAATATTATTGATCGTGCAGTGAAGAAAATGTACGAACATCATGAGAGATACAAAAATATTGTTAACAATACTTAGTTTTTATAGGCAGACAGAACAAGATTAGTTATGTCGAAATCTGCCTCTACTAGTAGAACAGTTTCATTTTCTTTTGATAGTGAGCAAATGACAATAATGTAATTATAATTAAATGAATAATGATGCAAAAGAGATCAAGTGAAATAGAAAAAATAAGAGAAATAAAGTAAAACAAGAACATATAAAACGAGAGAAAACACAAAATCAGAAAAGAAAAAGAAAATCGAAAGAAAAGGAAAATAAGAAATGAGGAAAGAAAAGAAAAAAAGAAGAGAAGAGGGAAAGGAAAGAAAATGAAAAAGTGACAAAAAAAATTGCAAAGCATGACGTCAGAGTTAAGAAAAATGTCGAAAGCAGCAAGATTCAAATCGCCGCCCCTCCTGTTCGACAACCGTCGGAAGGCATCATCAACAGAACGACTTGCATGGAGACGAGTAAGGCGAAAAGACAAAGGTAAAGTCTACACTGATCACATTACAAAGGATTACAAAGGCAAAGCATGCCGACAGGAGACCTTTTGATCCATATCTAGGTCGGATGCAAAAAAAAAAAAAAAAAAAAAAAAAAAAAAAAAAAAAAAAATCATATTAATAATAAATTAAAACTATAACAATGTAAATAACAATTAAAATACATAAATAAATGCATTGGTATAGTTGAATAACAAACAAACAGGTAAATAGTAAATGATAATAAATTGACATATAACTAATAATAAATGAAAATCAGACAGACAAATTATAACAAAGCAAAAACAAATAATATAACATAAATTATAATAATTACAGCATCTTACTTAGGTATTTATCTAAATGATTCTTAAAGCTTCGAACTGAACTACATTGCACTACCTGTGCAGGAAGTTTATTCCATTCATTAACTACACGGTTGACAAAGTTGTTTCTACCTACTTCCAAATTGAATCTATTTCCGGACAGTTTGAGACCATTGTTTCTTGTCTAATTCTCATTCAATGTGAAAATTTGGTCACTTTTGATGTTGTCAATTCCCTTTAAAATCTTAAAGACCTGTATCAAGTCACCTCTGAGTCTACGCTTTTTTAGGGAAAACAGATTCATGTGCTTAAGTCGATTTTCGTATGATTTATTTTTGATATTTGGAATCAGTTTTGTGGCTCGCCGTTGTACATTTTCCAGTCTGTCAATGTCTTTAATGAGATTCGGTGACCATACGGAAACAGCATATTCCAAATGTGGACGAACTAACGATTTATATAGCTTGTTAATGAGTGATGGACTTTTGAAATCAAAAGATCGCGCAATCAATCCCAGAATCTTATTTGCTTTCTCAGAGGCTGAAATACACTGCTTGGATGATTTGAGGTCGTTACTGATAATTACGCCGAGATCTTTTTCACTATCCACTTTTGTTAACGAATTTCCAAATAACTTGTAATCGTACTTACTGTTATTTTTACCTATGTGCATTACCTTGCATTTACTTGTGTTAAATTTCATTACCCACTTTTCAGACCATTGCTGTAATTGATCTAAATCTTCTTGAATATCTAATTGGTTTGAGTGATCATTTGCCACTCCGCACAGTTTTGTATCATCAGCAAATTTGGAAACAGTAGATTTTAGTCCATGGTCTATATCATTTATATATACTATGAATAGAAGTGGCCCAAGAACGGAACCCTGAGGAACTCCACTTGCAACACTTTTCCATCCAGAAGTTTTTCCATTTAAAACAACTCTCTGTTTTCGACCTTTCAACCAATTACTAGTCCAACCTAATAGGCTACCACTTATTCCATGCAAAGCTAATTCAGTAAGTAGTCTTTCGTGTGGGACGGTATCAAAAGCTTTTGCAAAGTCTAGATATATTAAATCTATATTGTTTCTTTTGTCATAATTCGAGACAACTGTGTTGTAGAATTCGAGTAAGTTAGTCACGCAAGAACGTTTCCGTCTGAAACCATGTTGGCTATCATTTATCAAACGGTTACTTTCTAAATGATATTCGATAGCATCTCTGATGATAGTTTCCATTATTTTTCCTACGATCGAAGTCAAACTAATAGGCCTATAGTTATTTGGTTTCTTTTTGTCACCTTTTTTGAATATGGGAGTAACGTTAGCTAGCTTCCATTCTCTTGGGACATCTCCGGATATGATGGATTTCTTGAAAATAATTTCTAATGGAACAACAATCTCATTTTTCATTTCCTTTAAGATTCTTGGATGCCAACCGTCAGGCCCTGGTGTTTTATTAACTTTGAGTTTGTCTATACACCTTTTAATTGTTTCTTTTGTTATATTTACCGTAGTGAGTAAGTTTACCCCAGACTTTTCACAGGTTTCAGTTTGGAATTCACTTTGAGGTGTTTCGTTTACGAATACCGAGCTAAAATAATTGTTTAAGAGATTACACATTCCTTCATTTGAATATTCAAGTTGACCGTCAGCAGATAATAGTGGACCAATGTGATTCCTAACAACCTTTTTATCTCTAATGTAACTATAGAATTCTTTGGGATTCTCTTTGGATTTCTCAGCGATGTTCATTTCGTATTGTCGTTTTCTTTTTCTTATTGTCTTTTTTAAATCTCTCTGTATTGATACATAACTTTCATAGTCATTAGATGCACCCGAGCACTTATATTTCTTATAAGCCTGTCTCTTTTTAGCAATACTTTTTTCAGTTTCTTTGTCGAGCCACTTTGGGCGAGCCTGATTTGGGGGACGTCTGTCCTTAAAAGGAATGTAAGTTTGAATCATCTTAGTGAGCGTATTTTGAAATATTTCCCACATCTGATCTACAGGCCTTTCGTTTAATTTTTCCTCCCAATCTGTAAGCTGAAGCTCCTGACGTAGTTCTATGAACTGAGCTTTACTGAAATCGGGTATTTTAGAAGCACAAGTATCTATTCTAAAATTGTTTAGGAGTTTGAATCTGACTAAGTTGTGATCGCTATTTGCAACAGATTCACCGACTTCTACATCAGTTGCCATGCTTTCGCGGCTAGTGATCAATAAATCGAGTAAGTTTCCATATCTTGTGGGCTCTTTTACATGCTGGACTCGTGATCGACAGGGAAAGGGAATGCTTGAAGCGAAACCAACACAGACGGCGGAAAATGTATCATCAACAGAACGACATGCGTGGAGACGACTAAGGCGAAAAGACAAAGGTAAAGTCTACACTGACAGCTACACGGTATTCACCTTGGTCTTTGGATCACGTGCTGGACTCGTGATCGACAGGGAAAGGGAATGATTACTGTAAAACCAACACAGACGGCGAAAAATGTATCATCAACAGAACGACATGCGTGGAGACGACTAAGGTGAAAAAGACAAAGGACAAAGGCTAGACTGGCAGCTACACGGGGAAGGGAACGCATCGTCCGCCATATTTTCCTGAGGGCCCGTTCCCGGACCCAAGAGTTTCGAGCCCATGACGATAAAGTTGCATCCTGCGGCACACATTATTGATTTTCCTCTGGATAACGCATAACGACGTTTTTATTCAGCTGAGGGGTCACCTCCCACCTCCATTTATATATATATATATTTTTTTTTTCTTTTTTCTTTTTTTTTCTTTTTATTGTTATTTTTTCATTTTCTATTTTTATTTCCTATTTCTATTCTTATTTCTATATTTCTATATATATATATATATATATATATATATATATATATTTTATAATTGTTTTATTATGTGACCCGTCGGAGGATCATTTGGGCAGCTTTCCGTGCTTCCTCCTCTTCTTGTGACCTTCCGCGGGTCTTCGCCGGCGGTTCCCGTCATCATGGCGACGCCTCTTGCGCCCTTCGGCCTCCCTCGTCGACGCAGAGAGGTCCTCCTCTGCCAGGCGCTTCCTCTTGGCGTCGTGTCTCTTCGAGGACGACTTCTGGAGCCAAGGATGAGAGAGAATTCCCTCGACGGAAGGACGGTCGTCGGGGTCTTTGGCGAAGCACCTCGCCAGAAGCTCCCGACACTGTTCCGGGACTTCGTGACCGAACTTCGGTCTCGCCTTCTGGATGTCTCCGACGGTGCGGAAGGCGTCCCTGCGGCAGAGCATGTAGAAGAGAAGAGTCCCGAGGCTCCATACCGTAGCAGGGACGTGGAGGTACTCGCCCTCGAACAAGAACTCCGGAGGCCAATACATCTCGGTCCCCCCCGTGTCGGTGCCCCGATCTCCCTTCACGAACTCCCCGCACCCGAAGTCGATCAGCCTGATGTCGAGGGCTCCAGTCTCCCGGTCTCTGAAGACTAAGACATTCTCTGTCTTGATGTCTTTATGGGAAACCCCCGCATCCAGGCATCCTTCGACCGTCCTTACCAGGAGCCTGAAGATCCTCCTGATCACTTTCTCTTTCAAGGGTCCGTGGGTCCTCATGTAATCTTCAATGGTCATGGACCTGGAGACGAGTTCCATGACCATGAAGATGGTGTCCTCCGTGGTGATGCAGTCCAGGAGCTTGATGACACCTGGAACGTGCTGCACCTTGTACAGAAGGGCAGCTTCTTCGGGCACAAGGCGTCCTTCATGCTCGGCCCAAGTGTGCACCATATCGAGAGGCACCTTCTTGATGGCCACAGGTGTCCTGTCGCTCTTTCTTCGGGCGGCGTAGACGGAGGCGAAGCTGCCTTTTCCGAGCTTCGCAATCACTTTGTAGCCACTGAGTCGCATTCAAAAAGTTCTTCCCAAATGTTATTTACCGAAGGAGAGGTAATATTGATGAGCCTGCGTTGAAAGTGCATCCTAGATATATACACTGTGTGATGATTTGCACATACATGCATACATACGTACATACACTCATATTATTTACTATTTATCTGTTTGTTTATTATCTAACTATAACTATGCATTTATTTATGTATTTTATTTGTAATTAACATTATTATAGTTTTCATTTATTCATTTATTATTATTTTGATTTTTCCATCCGACCAAGATATGGACCAAAAGGTCTCCTGTCGGTATGCTCCGCCTTTGTAATCCTTTGCATACATACATTCATACATACATTCATTCAAACATACATACATTCATACATGCAAAGATGTGACCCTAAATATCTAAAACTATCTATTTGTCTCTATTTACTGCCACCTTCACCCCTTGTACACCTCATCACCTGATTTTTACAGTTACAAAGTATTACAAAGGCGCAGCATGCCGACAGGAGACATTTTGGTCCATATCTAAGTCGGATGCGAAAAAAATCATAATAATAATAAATTGATAAATAAAAACTATAATAACGTAAATAAAAAATAAAATACATAAATAAATGCATAGTTATAGTTAAATAATAAGTAAATAGTAAATAATAATAAATTGACATATAACTAATAATAAATGAGAATCAAACAGACAAATGACAACATATCAAAAACAAATATTATAAAATAAATTATAATCATTTGTCCACCACTTCTGCTTTGTAACGCAGAAATATACTACGTGCACTACCTTAATACTCTTCCACACAACATCTCCTGTCAGCACGAGTCAGTCAGGGCATCGTGTATATCCAGTAAACCAGGTATGTGAGCTTCGTCATTTTCGGATGTGGAATTCCCTCTGTGTCATTAGAAAGGGCATTGCAAGTGAATTACTCATGATGGTTGTTTTCGAACCACTCAAGACACCAAGTTCCTCTCAGCTGAATAAAATTACATGAAATTAGCCAGCAGAAACGAGTTGAAGACACTTACCCTCTTTGCCACAGGGCTATGTCACTTAAAGATATATATATATATATATAGATATATATATATATATATATATATATATATATATACATGTGTGTGTGTGTGTGTGTGTGTGTGTGTGTGTGTGTGTGTGTGTGTGTGTGAAAAGGCGGAGGAGGAGGGAGGAGAAGAGGAGAAGGATAAAAACAGGATGGGGGAGAAGGAGGAAGAGGAAGAAGAGGAGGACGTGTCATATATTCTCATGCAATTCTTTACACGTTCGTTGAATGAAACTGAAGATAAAAAATAACATTGTAATGGCCTTATGCCAATCACATAGCAACCCCAAAAATTAATACATTTTTCTTCAGACATCCATAACAATACCTTTTAAGCCCCACTGTCTGATAAAGAATTAAGTATTAGATTATTTTATTTGTGATTTGAACCAAGTGAAGAACGGAAATTTTCTATGCAACATGACATTCATTCGCACGCGATAAGTGCTTATCTTTCTTAAACGATATTTGTGAACAGCGACGTGTATTGTTAAAGAAAAAGCCATAACATAGTCAGACACCATTCTCAAGACGTCTGTACACTTGGAAGCAACAATGACCTAAACGATAGTATAGCTCACAGGAAGTAATTATTTATGACCAATTGTCTTAGAGTACCATTGTTGTTAAGAATTATATAACATATTTTTTATAAAAACGTATTCTTTAAAAACAAGAATACTGTAATACAACTGTTCATAAACAATTCCGTTAAAGCTATATTGACATTAAAATTACGTGATGTAATTTTTAACAACATGAGTAGTAAAAGACAATTGTTCATAAACAATTTCGTTAAAACTTACATTAACATTAAAATTACGTGATTTAGTATTTAACAAGAATACTGTAGTACAATTGTTCATAAATAATCCCGCAGTTACATTAATATTAAGATTATGTGTTATAGGTTTTAACAAGAACAATGTAAGACAATTGCTCATAAATCCTCCCTTTAAAATTACATTAACATTAAAATTACGTGATGTAGTTTTTAACAACAAGAATACTGTAGGACAATTGTTCATAAATAATTCCGTAGCTACATTAATATTAAAATTACGTGATGTAATGTTTAACAAGAACACTGCCAGACAATTGCTCATAAATAATTCTGTCTCGGAGCCATATCTCGAGTCTCTGGTTGGCACTTTTCGCCACTTTGCATGACCTCATATCGTTCGTTTCCTCCCCAAAGTGAGGTGACCTGTTCTTGTTTCGACTTTTAATAGATCTTCCCTTTTTTCGATTTAAGAATACTGTAACTATGAACTCTTGAGGACTAAATCCAATTACTCTTCCGATTCTTCAGTCAACTACAGGAGGTCTTGGGAGAATATTGGTTGTCAAGTGACACGTGTATACAATGTGATGTCTATCAAACTCACATTCTTTTCCAGTTCCATCGTTATACGTCATCGCAGACGTTATATCTTGGCTGAACAAGGAAACGTGAAGAACAAACTTTAGTCCGCGACTGTAAGACGACATACCACGTTAGCCGACAGCTCAGCCTAACAAAACTACTTCCTCGTCCAAAAAATCGTAAATCCATTCAAGCTTCGTTTACACGGGACAAGATGAGAGGCAAGTCAAGTGTGCAAGTTGCTTGAATTGGATAGGAAAGAGAGCAAGTACATGTTCACACAGGTCACTTATCTCTTGCTTGAACTGGAAAGGAAAGTAAGCAAGTACATATTCACAAAGGCCACTTGTCTCTGACTTGTCCTGTGTGAACATGTACTTGCTCGTTTTCCTCTTCATTTCAAGTAACTTGCACACTTAACTTGCCTCTCAACTTGCCCCGTGTAAACGAGGTTGTACAGTTGTAAACGTCTTAACTAGTGATAGTCTTGCTTGTTGTCAGAGACTTGTCCTGTGTGAACATGTACTTGCTCGCTTTCCTCTTCATGTCAAGTAACTTGCCCACTTAACTTGACCCTCAACTTGCCACGTGTAAACGTCTTGACTAGTGACAGTCTTCATTGTTGTCATGGTAACGACAAAAAATTTTCTTTGAACAGAAACGACTAGCTTCACTTGTAAGTACTACGATGGTCGTCTTCCTCTAAGCTGCAACAACAACCATCCCTCATTATGTCATACATTTACGATACGACTAAGACTACGAGGTCGCCAATGACTCATCCAGGTCGTAATTCTACGACCAGAAAGCTCTCCGCTGCCCACGACTCGGCGAGAAAGACGCCAACGTCTGCGGCAGTAATTACGAGCGGAGTCGGCTTCGCAACAACATTCATCATTGAGCAATCAAGACAACACGAAGGACTCGAATAGAGGAAATGTCTCAAAATATCTCGTTCGGTCTCATTTGGCCGAGATTCATTGTTGATGAAGAAAGGAATGGAAGCCGGAATTAACCTTTGTATACTGCATCGCTTACGATCAATGTTATTGACAATACTCTTGTCTAGCCTGCACCCTTATATGGCTCCAACAATATTATCGCTTACGATCAATGTTATTGACAATACTCTTGTCTAGCCTGCACCCTTATATGGCTTCAACAATATTATCGCTTACGATCAATGTTATTGACAATACTCTTGTCCAATCCGCATCCTTACACGACTCCAACAGTACTATCCCTACATTGTCAATAATATTGTGATCAATGTTATTGACAATACTCTTGTCCAGCCCAACCCTTACTTGGCTCCAGCAGTATTATCTCTACATTGTCAATAATGTGATCAATGTTATTGACAATACTCTTGTCCAGCCCGGACCCTTACATGACTCCAGCAGTATTATCTCTACATTGTCAATGATATTGTGATCAATGTTATTGACAATACTCTTGTCCACCCCGCATCCTTACACGACTCCAACAGTACTATCTCTGTATTGTCAATAATATTGTTTAGTATAGGCTATTGTTCAATATCATTGATCGTGCAGTGAAGAAAATGTATAAACATCATGAATTATAAAAACAGTATTGTTAACAATACTTTTTTTTTATAAGCCGACAGAACAAGATTAGTTATGTTGAAATTTGCCTCTACTAGTAGAACAGTTGTTTTTTCTTTAGTGATCAAATTCTGACAATGTAATTATAACTAAATAAATAATGATGCAAAAGAGATCAAGCAAAATAGAAAAAATAAGAGAAATGAAGTAAAACAAGAACATATAAAACGAGAGAAAACACAAAATCAGAAAAGAAAAAGAAAATCGAAAGAAAAGGAAATTAAGAAATGAGGAAAGAAAAGAAAAAGAGAAGATGGAAAGGAAAGAAAGTGAAAGAGGGACAAAAAAAAATTGCAAAGCATGACGTCAGAGTTCAGAAAAATGTCGAAAGCAACAAGATTCAAATCGCCCCTCCCCCTACAACCGTCTCTATTGTAAGCGCAGACAACGAAGACGACTCGAAAGGTATCATCAACAGAACGACATGCGTGGAGACGACTAAGGCGAAAAGACGAAGGAAAAGTCTACACTGTCAGCTACACGGTATTCACCTTGGTCTTTGAATCACGTGCTAGACTCATGATCGACAGGGAAAGGGAATGCTTGCAGCAAAGCCAACACTGACGATTAAAAGGCATCATCTACAGAAAGATACGCGTGGAGACAACTAAGGTGAAAAAGACGAAGGACAAAGGCTAGACTGGCAGCTACACGGGGAAGGGAACGCATCGTCCACCATATTTTCCTGAGGGCCCGTTCTAGGGCCCAAGAGTTTCGAGCCCATGACGATAAAGTTGTATCTTGCGGCGCACACTATTGATTTTCCTCTGGATAACGCATAACGACGTTTTTATTCAGCTGAGGGGTCACCTCCCACCTCCATTTTTATATATATATATTTTTTTTTTCTTTTTTCTTTTTTTTTCTTTTTATTGTTATTTTTTCATTTTCTATTTTTATTTCCTATTTCTATTCTTATTTCTATATATACAATATTTTTTTTTTTTACTTTTTATAATTGTTTTATTATGTGCTCCGTCGGAGGATCATTCGGGCAGCTTTCCGTGCCTCCTCCTCTTCTTGTGACCTTCCGCGGGTCTTCGCCGACGGTTCCCGTCATCATGGCGACGCCTCTTGCGCCCTTCGGCCTCCCTCGTCGACGCAGAGAGGTCCTCCTCTGCCAGGCGCTTCCTCTTGGCGTTGTGTCTCTTCGAGGACGACTTCTGGAGCCAAGGATGAGAGAGAATTCCCTCGACGGAAGGACGGTCCTCGGGGTCTTTGGCGAAGCACCTCGTCAGAAGCTCCCGACACTCCTCCGGGACTTCGTGACCGAAC
Organism: Oratosquilla oratoria; assembly: GCF_046742065.1. Taxonomy (NCBI): domain Eukaryota; kingdom Metazoa; phylum Arthropoda; class Malacostraca; order Stomatopoda; family Squillidae; genus Oratosquilla; species Oratosquilla oratoria. The sequence goes on along the minus strand of NC_134803.1, from coordinate 55,526,387 downwards.
TTCGGTCTCGCCTTCTGGATGTCTCCGACGGTGCGGAAGGCGTCCCTGCGGCAGAGCATGTAGAAGAGGAGAGTCCCCAGACTCCATACCGTAGCAGGGACGTGGAGGTACTCGCCCTCGAACAAGAACTCCGGGGGCCAATACATCTCGGTCCCCCCCGTGTCGGTGCCTCGATCTCCCTTCACGAACTCCCCGCACCCGAAGTCGATCAGCCTGATGTCGAGGGCTCTAGTCTCCCGGTCTCTGAAGACTAAGACATTCTCTGTCTTGATGTCTTTGTGGGAAACCCCCGCATCCAGGCATCCTTCGACCGTCCTTACTAGGAGCCTGAAGATCCTCCTGATGACCTTCTCTCTCAAGGGTCCGTGGGTCCTCAAGTAATCTTCAATGGTCATGGACCTAGAAACGCGTTCCATGACCATGAAGATGGTGTCCTCCGTGGTGATGCATTCCAGGAGCTTGATGACACCTGGAACGTGCTGCACCTTGTACAGAAGGGCAGCTTCTTCGGGCACAAGGCGTCCTTCATGCTCGGCCCAATTGTGCACCATATTGAGAGGTACCTTCTTGATGGCCACAGGTGTCTTGTCGCTCTTTCTTCGGGCGGCGTAGACGGAGGCGAAGCTGCCTTTTCCGAGCTTCGCAGTCACTTTGTAGCCTCTGATTCGCATTTAAAAAGTTCTTCCCAAAGGTTATTTACCGAAGGGGACTTAATGTTGATGAGCCTGCGTTGAAAGTGCATCCTAGATATATACACTGTGTGGTGATTTGCACATACATACATACGTACATACATATACTCATACATGCATACATACATTCATACCTGCATACATACATTCATACATACGTTCATACATTCATATATGCATACATACATGCATACATACATGCATACATACATTCATACATGCATACATGCATACATACATTCATACATGCACACATACATTCATACATACATGCATACATACATTCACACATGCATACATACATTCATACACACATTCATACATATATTCATACATGCATACATACATTCATACATGCATACATACATTCATGCATACATACATTCACACATGCATACATACATTCATACACACATTCATACATACATTCATACATGCATACATACATACATACATACATTCATACATGCATACATGCATACATACATACATACATACATTCATACATGCATACATGCATACATACATTCATACATGCACACATACATTCATACATACATGCATACATACATTAACACATGCATACATACATTCATACACACATTCATACATACATTCATACATGCATACATACATTCATACATGCATACATACATTCATGCATACATACATTCACACATGCATACATACATTCATACACACATTCATACATACATTCATACATGCATACATACATTCATACATGCATACATACATTCATACATACATACATTCATACATGCATACATACATTCATACATACATGCATACATACATTCATACATACATGCATACATACATTCACACATGCACACACACATTCATACACACATTCATACATACATACATTCACACATGCATACATACATTCATACATACATTCATTCATTCATACATGCATAGATGTGACCCTAAATATCTAAAACTATTTATTTGTCTCTACTGCCACCTTCACCCCTTGTACATCTCATCACCTTATTTTTACCAACGTTTACTTTCAACTTTCTCCTATCACATATCTTCCAAAATCCGTCACAGGCCGCCTCAGACCCCCTCTGACTCAGCCACAAGCGCTGCAGTGTCATCAGCAAACAACAACTGGCTCACTTCCCACTTTCTTCCATATGCTTCTCCAACTGCACTCAACAAACCGATCCCTCTAAAACTGCTACATTCACATTTACAAAGGATTACAAAGGCGGAGCATGCCGACAGGAGACCTTTTGGTCCATATCTAGGTCGGATGCGAAAAAATCATAATAATAATAAATTAATCAATAAAAACTATAATAATGTAAATAACAAATAAAATACATAAATAAATGCATAGGTATAGTTAAATAATAAACAAACAGGTAAATAGTAAATAATAATAAATTGACATATAACTAATAATAAATGAGAATCAAACAGACAAATGATAACAAAACAAAAACAAATAATACAAAATAAATTATAATCATTTGTCCACCACTTCTGCTTTGTAACGCAGAAGTATACTACGTGCACTACCTTAATACTCATCCACACAGCATCTCCTGTCAGCCCGAGTCAGTCAGGGCATCGTGTATATCCAGTAAACCAGATATGTGAGCTTCGTCATTTTCGGATGTGGAATTCCCTCTGTGTCATTAGAAAGGGCATTGCAAGTGAATTACTCATGATGGTTGTTTTCGAACCACTCAAGACACCAAGTTCCTCTCAGCTGAATAAAATTGCTTGGAATTTGCCAGAAGAAAATAGTTAAAGACACTTACCCCCTTTGCCACAGTGCTATGTCACTTTATGGATGTATATATATTAGCGTATAGCAATGCTACTGCTAACGACTATATATATATATATATATGTATATATATATATATATATATATATATATATACATATATATATATATATATATATATACATATATATATATATATATATATATATATGTGTGTGTGTGTGTGTGTGTGTGTGTGTGTGTGTGTGTGTGTGTGTGTGTGTGTGTGTGTGTGTGTGTGTGTGTGTGTGTGCGCGTGTGTGATTCACCATGGTCTTGGATAGGGTGTTCGAATCGTGATCGACAGCTATTTCCCTCCCGGAAGAGAGCTCAGAGCTCATATCATTGATCTATGGGTAATGCTGTGACCTTACACGCACACACACACACACACCCAACTCCCCGACCACGAGAGTTGGAGTACCAACTCGCAGCGCAGCGATACTAAAATTATTTCAGCGCAGCGATACTGAAATTATTTCAGCCCTGAGCGGGATTCGAACCCGGACCGCCGTAGTAGCAACCAGGAACTCTAACCACCGCGCCATGGTGTGTGTGTGTGTGTGTGTGTGTGTGTGTGTGTGTGTGTGTGTGTGTGTGTGATCGCTCGCGCGTGTGTGTAAAGTCACAGTATTACTTATAGATCGGGCCATATACGAACCTTGAGTTCTCATACGGGTGAATAAAAACAGCCGATCACGAGTCCGGCACGTGATTCAAGACTTGCTCAACAGTTAGCGTCCTGGACGCAGTATACTTATGACGTAAGTAAGTCTGGTGGCCGGCATAATGATCAATTACTGTTCTTTATTATTATTGCATTTCCTTGGCCAAGTAAAGGTCAGGCAAGAATGTCGACGAAGTGCAGACCCCGGCTGTAGGTCGCGCGTGCTGCCACTCACAAACAAATAGAGAATAGATAAAGCTCACAACATCAATATTTCATGACACTACGCCGCATATTGAACTATGCGAGCACTCAAAAGTAACCCACTATATCAATATTTTATGACACTACGCCGCATATTGAACTACGCGAGCACTCAAATGTAACCCATAAATATCAGAATTATGTAAATACATATTTCGTTGTGGTTGTATTAACACAATGCTGCTTACGAAACTCTATTCCATTGCAACAAATATATTGTATATGGAAATTGATTAAGCAATCGACAACAAACTGCATATTTGCATGGTTTTGTGTTATCCGTGAGCTCTGTTTGTATCTACAGTAAATACAACATTCGCCCCTGTTTTATCAATATAATGTTAATGAGAAAAAATAATTTAATTGTAAGAAAACTAATGTATACAGGAATATACTGATTATTCATGAACGAGAGTTGTGTTTGTATATTCCCGAGGCATTGTGGGTAGGTTTGTGTGTCTCGGGTGGGGGCGGGGTGGGAGGGGTGGGAGGGGGTGGGTTACAAGAAATAACGGACATTTCAAGGTTTCAAGGTCTCTGAAAAGGTCTCGACATTCGTGCAGAGGAGGGGATAATCCTTAAGTTAGATCGAATCAGCATTGGGCAGCCTAAAAGTCGCGAATAGTAACGAATTAACGACTAACGAACTCCCCACGCCGTGTCATATAACCTCATGCAATTCATAACACTTTGGTTGAATGGAACTAAAAATAAAGAAAACAACGTTCACCTTCAACTGGATCGAGTCGGCTGTGGGCAACCTAAACAAATGTAAAAATAGCGAATAGCAACGAATTAAGATTAACGAACACTCCGCGTCGTGTCTTATATTCTTATGCAATTCTTTACATGTTCGATGAATGAAAATGAAGATAAAAAATAACGTTGTAATGGCCTTATGTCAATTACATGGCAACCCCAAAAATTAATAGATTTTTCTTCAGACATCCATAATAATACCTTTAAGCCCCACTGTCTGATAAAGAATTAAGTATTAGATTATTTTATTTGTGATTTGAACCAAGTGAAGAACGGAAATTTTCTATGCAACATGACATTCATTCGCACGCGATAAGTGCTTATCTTTCTTAAACGATATTTGTGAACAGCGACGTGTATTGATAAAGAAAAAGCCATAACATAGTCAGACACCATTCTCAAGACGTCTGTACACTTGGAATCAACAATGACCTAAACGATAGTATAGCTCACAGTACGTAATTATTTATGACCAATTGTCTTAGAGTACCATTGTTGTTAAGAATTATATAACATATTTTTGATAGAAATGTATTTTTTAAAAACAAGAATACTGTAATACAACTGTTCATAAACAATTCCGTTAAAGCTATATTGACATTAAAATTACGTGATGTCATTTTTAACAACATGAATAGTAAAAGACAATTGTTCATAGACAATTTCGTTAAAACTTACATCAACATTAAAATTACGTGATTTAGTATTTAACAAGAATACTGTAGTACAATTGTTCATAAATAATCCCGTAGTTACATTAATATCAAAATTACGTGATATAGGTTTTAACAACAAGAACACTGTAAGACAATTGCTTATAAATCCTCCCTTTAAAATTACATTAACATTAAAATCACGTGATGTAGTTTCAAAAATACTGTACGACAATTGTTCATAAACAATTCCATAGCTAGATTAATATTAAAATTACGTGATGTAGTATTTAACAACAAGAACACTGTCAGACAATTGCTCATAAATAATTCTGCCTCGGAGCCATATCTCGAGTCTCTGGTTGGCACTTTTCGCCACTTTGCATGACCTCATATCGTTCGTTTCCTCCCCGAAGTGAGGTGACCTGTTCTTGTTTCGACTCTTAATAGATCCTCCCTTTTTTCGATTTAAGAATACTGTAACTATGGACTCTGAGGACTAGATCCAATTACTCTTCCACCTTTTCAGTCAACTACAAGAGGTCTTGGGAGAATATTGGTTGTCAAGTGACACGTGTATACAATGTGATGTCTATCAAACTCACATTCTTTTCCAGTTCCATCGTTATACGTCATCACAGACGTTATATCTTGGCTGAACAAGGAAACGTGAAGAACAAACTTTAGTCCGCGACTGTAAGACGACATACCACGTTAGCCGACAGCTCAGCCTAACAAAACTACTTCCTCGTCCAAAAAATCGTAACTGCGTTCAAGACTCGTTTACACGGGGCAAGATGAGAGGCAAGTCAAGTGTGCAAGTTGCTTGAATTGGAGAGGAAATCGAGCAAGTACATGTTCACACAGGCCACTTGTCTCTTGCTTGAACTGGAAAGGAAAGTAAGCAAGTACATATTCACAAAGGCCACTTGTCTCTGACTTGTCCTGTGTGAACATGTACTTGCTCGTTTTCCTCTTCATTTCAAGTAACTTGTACACTTAACTTGCCCTGTGTAAACGAGGGTAGACGGCTGTAAAGGTCTTGACTACGGTAGTGACAGTCTTGCTTGTTGTCAGAGACTTGTCCTGTGTGAACATGTACTTGCTCGTTTTCCTCTTCATGTCAAGTAACTTGCACAATCAACCTGAGCCTCAAGTTGCCCCGTGTAAACGTCTTGACTAGTGACAGTCTTCATTGTTGCCATGGTCACGACAAATTAAATTCTTTGAACAGAAACGACTAGTTTCACTTGTAAGTACTACGATGGTCGTCTTTCTAAAAGGTACAACAGCAACCATCCCTCGTTACGTCATACATTTACGATACGACTAAGACTACGAGGTCGCCAATGACTCATCCAGGTCGTAATTCTACGACCAGAAAGCTCTCCGCTGCCCACGACTCGGCGAGAAAGACGCCAACGTCTGCGGCAGTAATTACGAGCGGAGTCGGCTTCGCAACAACAATCATCATTGAGCAATCAACCCAACACGAAGGACTCCAAGAGAGAAAATGTCTCAAAATATCTCGTTCGGTCTCATTTGGCCGAGATTCATTGTTGATGAAGAAAGGAATGGAAGCCGGAATTAACCTTTGTATACTGCATCGCTTACGATCAATGTTATTGACAATACTCTTGTCCAGCCTGCACCCTTATATGGCTCCAACAATATTATCGCTTACGATCAATGTTATTGACAATACTCTTGTCCAACCCACACCCTTACGTGATTCCAACAGTATTGTCTCTACATTGTCAATAATATTGTGATCAATGTTATTGGCAATACTCTTGTCCCACCCCGCACCCTTACACGACTCCAACAGTTCTATCTCTACATTGTCAATAATATTGTGATCAATGTTATTGACAATACTCTTGTCCACCCCGCACCCTTACATGACTCCAGCAGTATTATCTCTACATTGTCAATAATATTGTGATCAATGTTATTGACAATACTCTTCTCCACCCCGCACCCTTACATGACTCCAACAGTATTATCTCTACATTGTCAATAATAGTGTGATCAATGTTATTGGCAATACTTTTGTTCACCCCCAACCCTTACATGGCTCCAACAGTATTATCTCTACATTGTCAATAATATTGTGATCAATGTTATTGACAATACTCTTCTCCACCCCACATCCTTACATGACTCCAACAGTATTATCTCTACATTGTCAATGATATTGTGATCAATGTTATTGACAATACTCTTGTCCAACCCGCAACCTTACATGACTCCAACAGTATTATCTCTACATTGTCAATAATGTGATCAATGTTATTGACAATACTCTTGTCCACCCCGCATCCTTGCATGACTCCAACAGTATTATCGCTATATTGTCAATAATATTGTGATCAATGTTATTGACAATACTCTTCTCCACCCCGCACCCTTACATGACTCCAACAGTATTATCTCTACATAGTCAACAATATTGTGATCAATGTTATTGACAATACTCTTGTCCACCCCGCATCCTTACATGACTCCAACAGTATTATCTCTACATTGTCAATAATATTGTGATCAATGTTATTGACAATACTCTTGTCCACCCCCAACCCTTACATGACTCCAGCAGTATTATCTCTACATTGTCAATAATATTGTGATCAATGTTATTGACAATACTCTTCTCCACCCCACATCCATACATGACTCCAACAGTATTATCTCTACATTGTCAATAATATTGTGATCAATGTTATTGACAATACTCTTGTCCAACCCCCACCCTTACACGACTCCAACAGTACTATCTCTACATTGTCAATAATATTGTTCAGTATAGGCAATATTATTGATCGTGCAGTGAAGAAAATGTACGAACATCATGAATGATAAAAAAGTATTGTTAACAATACTTACTCTTTATAGGCAGACAGAACAAGATTAGTTATGTTAAAATTTGCCTCTACTAGTAGAACAGTTTCATTTTCTTTTGATAGTGATCAAATTATAACAATGTAATTATAATTAAATGAATAATGATGCAAAGGAGATCAAGCAAAATAGAAAAAATAAGAGAAATAAAATAAAACAAGAACATAAAAAACGAAAGAAAACACAAAATCAGAAAAGAAAAAGAAAATTGAAAAACAGGAAAATAAGAAATGAGGAAAGAAAAAAAAGAAGAGAAGAGGGAAAGGAAAGAAAATGAAAAAAATTACCAAAAATAATCAAAGCATGGCGTCAGAGTTAAGAAAAATGTCGAAAGCAACAAGATTCAAATCGCCCCCGTTCGACAACCGTCTCTATCGTAGGCGTAGACAACGAAGACGACTCTGAAGGCATTATCAACAGAATGACTTGCGTGGAGACGGCTAAGGCGAAAAGACGAAGGAAAAGTCTACACTGTCAGCTACACGGTATTCACCTTGGTCTTTGGATCATGTGCTGGTACTCGTGGTCGATAGGGAAAGGGAGCGATTACTGTAAAACCAACACAGACGGCGAAAAATGTATCATCAACAGAATGACATGCATGGAGACGACTAAGGCGAAAAGACGAAGGAAAAGTCCACACTGTCAGCTACACGGTATTCATCTTGGTCTTTGGATCACGTGCTGGTACTCGTGGTCGATAGGGAAAGGGAATGCTTGCAGCAAAGCCATCACTGACGACTAAAAATGTATCATCAACAGAACGGAAGGAAATGCATCATCCGCCATATTTTCCTGAGGGCCCGTTCTCGGGCCCAAGAGTTTCGAGCCCATGACGATACAGTTGCATCCTGTGGTGCACACTATTGATTTTCCTCTGGATAACGAATAACGACGTTTTTATTCAGCTGAGGGGTCACCTCCCACCTCCATTTTTATATGTTTTTTCTTTTTATTTTTTTATTTTTATTGTTATTTTTCATTTTCTATCTTTATTTCTTATTTCTATTCTTATTTCTTATTTCTATGTATATATATTTTTCTTACTTTTTATAATTGTTTTATTATGTGGTCCGTTGGAGGATCATTCGGGCAGCTTTCCGTGCTTCCTCCTCTTCTTGTGACCTTCCGCGGGTCTTCGCCGGCGGTTCCCGTCATCATGGCGACGCCTCTTGCGCCCTTCGGCCTCCCTCGTCGACGCAGAGAGGTCCTCCTCTGCCAGGCGCTTCCTCTTGGCGTCGTGTCTCTTCGAGGACGACTTCTGGAGCCAAGGATGAGAGAGAATTTCCTCGACGGAAGGACGGTCCTCGGGGTCTCGGGCGAAGCACCTCGTCAGAAGCTCCCGACACTGTTCCGGGACTTCGTGGCCGAACTTCGGTCTCGCCTTCTGGATGTCTCCGACGGTGCGGAAGGCGTCCCTGCGGCAGAGCATGTAGTACAGAAGAGTCCCCAGGCTCCATACCGTAGCAGGGACGTGGAGGTACTCGCCCTCGAACAAGAACTCCGGGGGCCAATACATCTCGGTCCCCCCCGTGTCGGTGCCTCGATCTCCCTTCACGAACTCCCCGCACCCGAAGTCGATCAGCCTGATGTCGAGGGCTCCAGTCTCCCTGTCTCTGAAGACTAAGACATTCTCTGTCTTGATGTCTTTGTGGGAAACCCCCGCATCCAGGCATCCTTCGACCGTCCTTACCAGGAGCCTGAAGATCCTCCTGATGACTTTTTCTTTCAGGGGTCCGTGGGTCCTCAGGTAATCTTCAATGGTCATGGACCTAGAAACGCGTTCCATGACCATGAAGATGGTGTCCTCCGTGGTGATGCAGTCCAGGAGCTTGATGACACCTGGAACGTGCTGCACCTTGTACAGAAGGGCAGCTTCTTCGGGCACAAGGCGTCCTTCATGCTCGGCCCAAGTGTGCACCATATCGAGAGGCACCTTCTTGATGGCCACAGGTGTCTTGTCGCTCTTTCTTCGGGCGGCGTAGACGGAGGCGAAGCTGCCTTTTCCGAGCTTCGCAGTCACTTTGTAGCCTCTGATTCGCATTTAAAAAGTTCTTCCCAAAGGTTATTTACCGAAGGGGACTTAATGTTGATGAGCCTGCGTTGAAAGTGCATCCTAGATATATACACTGTGTGGTGATTTGCACATACATACATACGTACATACATATACTCATACATGCATACATACATTCATACATGCATACATACATTCATACATACATGCATTCATACATTCATACATGCATACATACATTCATACATTCATACATACATTCATACATACATGCATACATACATTCATACATGCATACATACATTCATACATGCATACATACGTTCATACATACATGCATTCATACATTCATACATGCATACATACATTCATACATACATTCATACATACATTCATACATACATGCATACATACATTCATACATGCATACATATATTCATACATGCATACATACATTCATACATGTATACATACATTCATACATGCATACATACATTCAAACATGCATACATACATTCACACATGCATACATACATTCATACATGCATACATACATTCATACATACATGCATACATACATTCATACATGAATACATACATTCATACATACATTCATTCATTCATACATGCATAGATGTGACCCTATATATCTAACACTATTTATTTGTCTCTATTTACTGTCACCTTCACCCCTTGTACACCTCAACACCTTCTTTTTACCAACGTTTACTTTCCACTTTCTCCTATCACATATCTTCCCAAACTCCGTCACAGGCCGCCACAGACCCCCTCTGACTCACCCGCAAGCGCTGCAGTGTCATCAGCAAACAACAACTGGCTCACTTCCCACTTCCCCCATATGCTTCTCCAACTGCACTCAACAAACTGATCCCTCTAAAACTGCTACATTCACATTTACAAAGGATTACAAAGGCGGAGCATGTCGACAGACGACCTTTTGGTCCATATCTAGGTCGGATGCGAAAAAAATCATATTAATAATAAATTAATCAATAAAAACTATAATAATGTAAATAACAAATAAAATACATAAACAAATGCATAGGTATAGTTAGATAACAAACAAACAGGTAAATAGTAAATAATAATAAATTGACACATAACTAATAATAAATGAGAATCAGAGAGATAAATGATAACAAAACAAAAACAAATAATACAAAATGAATTATAATCATTTGTCCACCACTTCTGTTTTGTAACGCAGAAATATACTACGTGCACTACCTTAATACTCTTCCACACAGCATCTCCTGTCAGCACGAGTCAGTCAGGGCATCGTGTATATCCAGTAAACCAGATATGTGAACTTCGTCATTTTCGGATGTGGAATTCCCTCTGTGTCATTAGAAAGGGCATTGCAAGTGAGTTGCTCATGATGGTTGTTTTCGAACCACTCAAGACACCAAGTTCCTCTCAGCTGAATAAAATTACATGAAATTAGCCAGCAGAAACGAGTTGAAGACACTTACCCTCTTTGCCACAGGGCTATGTCACTTAAAGATATATATATATATATATATACATTATATATATATATATATATGTATATACATATATATATAATATATATATGTAAATATATGTATATATATTTATATATACATGTGTGTGTGTGTGTGTGTGTGTGTGTGTGTGTGTGTGTGTGTGTGTGTGAAAAGGCGGAGGAGGAGGGAGGAGAAGAGGAGAAGGATAAAAACAGGATGGGGGAGAAGGAGGAAGAGGAAGAAGAGGAGGACGTGTCATATATTCTCATGCAATTCTTTACACGTTCGTTGAATGAAACTGAAGATAAAAAATAACATTGTAATGGCCTTATGCCAATCACATAGCAACCCCAAAAATTAATACATTTTTCTTCAGACATCCATAATAATACCTTTAAGCCCCACTGTCTGATAAAGAATTAAGTATTAGATTATTTTATTTGTGATTTGAACCAAGTGAAGAACGGAAATTTTCTATGCAACATGACATTCATTCGCACGCGATAAGTGCTTATCTTTCTTAAACGATATTTGTGAACAGCGACGTGTATTGTTAAAGAAAAAGCCATAACATAGTCAGACACCATTCTCAAGACGTCTGTACACTTGGAATCAACAATGACCTAAACGATAGTATAGCTCACAGTACGTAATTATTTATGACCAATTGTCTTAGAGTACCATTGTTGTTAAGAATATATAATTCTTAACAACAATGGTACTCTAAGACAATTTTTGATAAAAATGTATTTTTTAAAAACAAGAATACTGTAATACAACTGTTCATAAACAATTCCGTTAAAGCTATATTGACATTAAAATTACGTGATGTAATTTTTAACAACATGAGTAGTAAAAGACAATTGTTCATAAACAATTTCGTTAAAACTTACATTAACATTAAAATTACGTGATTTAGTATTTAACAAGAATACTGTAGTACAATTGTTCATAAATAATCCCGTAGTTACATTAATATAAAAAATTACGTGATATAGGTTTTAACAACAAGAACAATGTAAGACAATTGCTCATAAATCCTCCCTTTAAAATTACATTAACATTAAAATTACGTGATGTACTTTTTAACAACAAGAATATTGTACGACAATTGTTCATAAACAATTCCGTAGCTACATTAATATCAAAATTACGTGATGTAGTATTTAACAACAAGAACACTGTCAGACAATTGCTCATAAATAATTCTGTCTCGGAGCCATATCTCGAGTCTCTGGTTGGCACTTTTCGCCACTTTGCATGACCTCATATCGTTCGTTTCCTCCCCGATGTGAGGTGACCTGTTCTTGTTTCGACTTTTAATAGATCTTCCCTTTTTTCGATTTAAGAATACTGTAACTATGGACTCTGAGGACTAGATCTAATTACTCTTCCGCTTCTTCAGTCAACTACAAGAGGTCTTGGGAGAATATTGGTTGTCAAGTGACACGTGTATACAATGTGATGTCTATCAAACTCACATTCTTTTCCAGTTCCATCGTTATACGTCATCGCAGACGTTATATCTTGGCTGAACAAGGAAACGTGAAGAACAAACTTTAGTCCACGAGTGTAAGACGACATACCACGTTAGCCGACAACTCAGCCAAACAAAACTATTTCCTCGTCCAAAAAATCGTAAATCCATTCAAGCCTCGTTTACACGGGGCAAGATGAAAGGCAAGTCAAGTGTGCAAGTTGCTTGAATTGGAAAGGAAAGCGAGCAAGTACATGTTCACACAGGCCACTTCTCTCTTGCTTGAACTGGAAAGGAAAGTAAGCAAGTACATATTCACAAAGGCCACTTGTCTCTGACTTGTCCTGTGTGAGCATGTACTTGCTCGTTTTCCTCTTCATTTCAAGTAACTTGTACACTTAACTTGATCCTCAACTTGCCCCGTCTAAACGAGAGTTTACAGCTGTAAATGTCTTGACTACGGTAGTGACAGTCTTGCTTGTTGTCAGACACTTGTCCTGTGTGAACATGTACTTGCTCGTTTTCCTCTTCATGTCAAGTAACTTGCACACCTAACTTGACCCTCAACTTGCCCCGTGTAAACGTCTTGACTAGTGTCAGTCTTCATTGTTGTCAGGGTCACGACAAAAAAAATTCTTTGAACAGAGACGACTAGCTTCACTTGTAAGTACTACGATGGTCGTCTTCCTCAAAGCTACAACAACAACCATCCCTCGTTATGTCGTACATTTACGATACGACTAATACTACGAGGTCGCCAATGACTCATCCAGGTCGTAATTCTACGACCAGAAAGCTCTCCGCTGCCCACGACTCGGCGAGAAAGACGCCAACGTCTGCGGCAGTAATTACGAGCGGAGTCGGCTTCGCAACAACATTCATCATTGAGCAATCAACCCAACACGAAGGACTCGAATAGAGAAAATGTCTCAAAATATCTCGTTTGGTTTCATTTGGCCGAGATTCATTGTTGATGAAGAAAGGAATGGAAGCCGGAATTAACCTTTGTATACTGCATCGCTTCCGATCAATGTTATTGACAATACTCTTGTCCAGCCCGCACCCTTATATGGCTCCAACAGCATTATCGCTTACGATCAATGTTATTGACAATACTCTTGTCCAATCCGCATCCTTACACGACTCCAACAGTACTATCCCTACATTGTCAATAATATTGTGATCAATGTTATTGACAATACTCTTGTCCACCCCAACCATTATATGGCTCCAACGGTATTATCTCTACGTTGTCAATTAATATTGTAATCAATGTTACTGACAATACTCTTGTCCACCCCGCATCCTTATATGACTCCAACAGTATTATCTTTAAATTGAATGAGAATCAGACAACAAACAATGGTCACAAACTCTCCGGAAATAGATTCAATTTGGAAGTAGGTAGAAACAACTTTGCCAACCGTTTAGTTAATGAATGGAATAAACTTCCTGCACAGGTAATGCAATGTAGTTCAGTTCGAAGCTTTAAGAATCATTAAGATAAATACCTAAGATGCTGTAATGATTATAGTTTATCTTATATTATTTGTTTTTGTTTTGTTATCATTTGTCTGTCTGATTTTCATTTATTATTAAGGTATATAAGGCGGCAGACAACAATGAAAATTACGATGTTATTTACCTTGACTTTAGCAAAGCGTTCGACAAAGTGCCACACCAGAGACTACTAAATAAAATCAAAGCCCATGGCATAGGAGGAAAAGTGTTAGAATGGATTAGAGCTTGGATTAGTAACAGAAAGCAACGGGTCACCATAAATGGAATAAAATCTAGGTGGGGCAATGTTACTAGCGGGGTTCCCCAGGGCTCGGTTTTGGGTCCCTTGTTGTTCATTATGTATATAAACGACTTGGACGAAGGGTTAAATAGTGATGTTAGGTCAGAAGACGACGCCCAGATTCTGCAGGATGACCTTAATAAGCTGTTAACATGGTCGGTGAAGTGGCAAATGAACTTCAATATCTCTAAGTGTAGCGTGTTAAACGTAGGGCTACACAACCCCGAAAATAGATACAACTTAGATAACACGTTTTTAGAAAAATCTGAGTGCGAGAGGGACTTGGGAGTTCTGGTGAGTCCGGACCTTAAAACCAGGAAGCAGTGTATTAGCGCCAGAAATAAAGCTAACAGAGCATTAGGCTTCATTGCTAGGACGGTAACGAATAGAAGTGCAGAGGTAATTATTAAACTCTACCTAGCGATAGTTAGACCCATCCTTGACTATGCGGTACAGTTTTGGTCTCCGTCCTACAGAATGGACGTAAATTCATTAGAATCAGTACAGAGAAGAATGACCAAAATGATACAAGGACTCGGAAATTTGCCTTACGAAGAGAGGCTTAGGCACCTAAACTTACACTCTCTGGAAAGACGCAGAGTGCGGGGTGATCTAATAGAAGTGTTCAAGTGGATCAAAGGCTATAACAAGGGTGATGCAAACAAGGTCATCATAATAAAACAACAGGGCAGGACTCGCAGTAATGGGTACAAACTGGACAAATTTAGATTTAAGAAGGAAATAGGCAAGAATTGGTTTACTAATAGGGTGGTCGATGAATGGAATAAACTTAGTAACCATGTAGTAAGCGCTGAAACTATCAGTTGTTTTAAAAAACGATTAGACAACTTTATGGATGGGGATGACAGGTGGTGATGGATACGGAGCTGCCTAGTGTAGGCCTTATGGTCTTTTGCAGTCTCCTTTATTTCTTATGTTCTTATATTCTTATTAGTTATATGTCAATTTATTATTTACTACTTACCTGTTTGTTTATTATTTAACTATACCTATGCATTAATTTATTTCATTTGTTATTTACATTATCATAGTTTTCATTTATTATTTTATTATTAATATGATTTTTTTTTTTCGCATCCGACCTAGATATGGATCAAAAGGTCTCCTGTCGGCATGCTCCGCCTTTGTATAGTGTGATCAATGTTATTGGCAATACTCTTGTCCAACCCCCACCCTTACACGACTCCAACAGTACTATCTCTACATTGTCATTAATATTTTTCAATATAGGCTGTTGTTCAATATTATTGATCGTGCAGTGAAGAAAATGTATAAACATCATGAATGATAAAAAAAGTATTATTAACAATACTTTTTTTCATAAGCCGACAGAACAAGATTAGTTATGTCGAAATTTGCCTCTACTAGTGGAACAGTTGTGTTTTCTTTAGATAGTGAGCAAATGACAATAATGTAATTATAATCAAATGAATAATGATACAAAAGAGATCAAGTAAAATAGAAGAAATAAGAGAAATTAAGTAAAACAAGAACATATAAAAAGAGAGAAAACACAAAATCAGAAAAGAAAAAGAAAATCGAAAGAAAAGGAAAATAAGAAATATGGAAAGAAAAGAAAAAAAAGAAGAGAAGAGGGAAAGGAAAGAAAATGAAAAAGTGACAAAAAAAATGCAAAGCATGACGTCAGAGTTAAGAAAAATGTCGAAAGCAGCAAGATTCAAATCGCCGCCCCTCCTGTTCGACAACCGTCTCTATTGTAGGCGCAGACAACTAAGACGACTCGAAAGGCATCATCAACAGAACGACTTGCGTGGAGACGACTAAGGCGAAAAGACAAAGGTAAAGTCTACACTGATCACGTGCTGGACTCATGATCGACAGGGAAAGGGAATGCTTGAAGCGAAACCAACACAGACGGCGGAAAATGTATCATCAACAGAACGACATGCGTGGAGACGACTAAGCCGAAAAGACAAAGGTAAAGTCTACATTGGCAGCTACACGGTATTCACCTTGGTCTTTGGATCACGTGCTGGACTCGTGACCGACAGGGAAAGGGAATGATTGCTGTAAAACCAACACAGACGACTAAAAATGCATAACCAGCAGAACGACATGCGTGGAGATGACTAAGGTGAAAAAGACAAAGGAAAAAGGCTAGACTGGCAGCTACACGGGGAAGGGAATGCATCGTCCGCCATATTTTCCTGAGGGCCTGTTCCCGGACCCAAGAGTATCGAGCCCATGACGATAAGTTGCATCCTGCGGTGCACATTATTGATTTTCCTCTGGATAACGCATAACGACGTTTTTATTCAGCTGAGGGGTCACCTCCCACCTCCATTTTTATATATATATTTTTTTTCTTTTGTTAGTTTTTTTTTCTTTTTATTGTCATTTTTTTCATTTCCTAATTCTATTTCTTATTTCTATTCTTATTTCTTATTCCTAAATATATATATATATTTTTACTTTTTATAATTGTTTTATTATGTGACCCGTCGGAGGATCATTCGGACAGCTTTCCGTGCTTTCTCCTCTTCTTGTGACCTTCCGCGGGTCTTCGCCGGCGGTTCCCGTCATCATGGCGACGCCTCTTGCGCCCTTCGGCCTCCCTCGTCGACGCAGAGAGGTCCTCCTCTGCCAAGCGCTTCCTCTTGGCGTCGTGTCTCTTCGAGGACGACTTCTGTAGCCAAGGATGAGAGAGAATTTCCTCGACGGAAGGACGGTCCTCGGGGTCTTGGGCGAAGCACCTCGTCAGAAGCTCCCGACACTGCTCTGGGACTTCGTGACCGAACTTCGGTCTCGCCTTCTGGATGTCTCCGACGGTGCGGAAGGCGTCCCTGCGGCAGAGCATATAGTACAGAAGAGTCCCGAGGCTCCATACCGTAGCAGGGACGTGGAGGTACTCGCCCTCGAACAAGAACTCCGGGGGCCAATACATCTCGGTCCCCCCCGTGTCAGTGCCTCGATCTCCTCTCACGAACTCCCCGCACCCGAAGTCGATCAGCCTGATGCCGAGGGCTCCAGTCTCCCTGTCTCTGAAGACTAAGACATTCTCTGTCTTGATGTCTTTGTGGGAAACCCCCGCATTCAGGCATCCTTCGACCGTCCTTACCAGGAGCCTGAAGATCCTCTTGATGACCTTCTCTCTCAAGGGTCCATGGGTCCTCAGGTAATCTTCAATGGTCATGGACCTATAAACGCGTTCCATGACCATGAAGATGGTGTCCTCCGTGGTGATGCATTCCAGGAGCTTGATGACACCTGGAACGTGCTGCACCTTGTACAGAAGGGCAGCTTCTTCGGGCACAAGGCGTCCTTCATGCTCGGCCCAATTGTGCACCATATTGAGAGGTACCTTCTTGATGGCCACAGGTGTCTTGTCGCTCTTTCTTCGGGCGGCGTAGACGGAGGCGAAGCTGCCTTTCCCGAGCTTCGCAGTCACTTTGTAGCCTCTGATTCGCATTTAAAAAGTTCTTCCCAAAGGTTATTTACCGAAGGGGACTTAATGTTGATGAGCCTGCGTTGAAAATGCATCCTAGATATATACACTGTGTGGTGATTTGCACATACATACATACATATATTCATACATGCATACATACATTCATACATGCATTAATACGTGCATACATACGTTCATACATTCATATATGCATACATACATTCATACAAACATTCATACATTCATACATGCATACATACATACATGCATACATACATGCATACATACATGCATACATACATTCATACATGCATACATGCATACATACATACATGCATGCATACATACATTCATGCATACATACATTCATACATACATTCATGCATACATACATTCATGCATACATACATTCATGCATACATACATTCATGCATACATACATTCATGCATACATACATTCATGCATACATACATTCATGCATGCATACATTCATGCATGCATACATACATTCATACACACATTCATACATACATTCATACATGCATACATACATACATGCATACATACATGCATACATACATTCATACATGCATACATGCATACATACATGCACACATACATTCATACATACATGCATACATACATTCACACATGCATACATACATTCATACACACATTCATACATACATTCATACATGCATACATACATTCATACATGCATACATACATTCATACATACATATATTCATACATGCATACATACATTCATACACACATTCATACATACATTCATACATGCATACATACATTCATACATGCATACATACATTCATACATGCATACATACATTCATACATGCATACATACATTCATACATACATGCATACATACATTCATACATACATGCATACATACATTCACACATGCATACACACATTCATACATGCATACATACATTCATACATACATACATACATTCACACATGCATACATACATTCATACATACATTCATTCATTCATACATGCATAGATGTGACCCTAAATATCTAAAACTATTTATTTGTCTCTACTGCCACCTTCACCCCTTGTACATCTCATCACCTTGTTTTTACCAACGTTTACTTTCAACTTTCTCCTATCATATATCTTCCAAAATCCGTCACAGGCCGCCTCAGACCCCCTCTGACTCAGCCACAAGCGCTGCAGTGTCATCAGCAAACAACAACTGGCTCACTTCCCACTTTCTTCCATATGCTTCTCCAACTGCACTCAATAAACCGATCCCTCTAAAACTGCTACATTCACATTTACAAAGGATTACAAAGGCGGAGCATGCCGACAGGAGACATTTTGGTCTATATCTAGGTCAGATGAGAAAAAAAAATTAATCAATAAAAACCATAATGTAAATAACAAATAAAATACATAGATAAATACATAGGTATAGTTAGATAATAAACAAACAGGTAAAAGGTAAATGATAATAAATTGACATATAACTAATAATAAATGAGAATCAAACAGACAAATGATAACAAAACAAAAACAAATAATACAAAATGAATTATAATCATTTCTCCACCACTTCTGTTTTGTAACACAGAAATATACCACGTGCACTACCTTAATACTCATCCACACAGCATCTCCTGTCAGCACGAGTCAGTCAGGGCATCGTGTATATCCAGTAAACCAGATATGTGAACTTTGTCATTCTTGGATGTGGAATTCCCTCTGTGTCATTAGAAAGGGCATTGCAAGTGAATTACTCATGATGGTTGTTTTCGAACCACTCGAGACACCAAGTTCCTCTCAGCTGAATAGAATTACATGAAATTAGCCAGCAGAAACGAGTTGAAGACACTTACCCTCGTTGCCACAGGGCTATGTCACTTAAAGATATATATACATGTGTGTGTGTGTGTGTGTGTGTGTGTGTGTGTGTGTGTGTGTGTGTGTGTGTGTGTGTGTGTGTGTGTGTGTGTGTGTGTGTGTGTGTGTGTGTGTGTGTGTGTGTGTGTGTGTGAGTGAAAAGGCGGAGGAGGAGGGAGGAGAAGAGGAGAAGGATAAAAACAGGATGGGGGAGAAGGAGGAAGAGGAGGCCGTGTCATATATTCTCATGCAATTCTTTACACGTTCGTTGAATGAAACTGAAGATAAAAAATAACATTGTAATGGCCTTATGCCAATCACATAGCAACCCCAAAAATTAATAGATTTTTCTTCAGACATCCATAATAATACCTTTAAGCCCCACTGTCTGATAAAGAATTAAGTATTAGATTATTTTATTTGTGATTTGAACCAAGTGAAGAACGGAAATTTTCTATGCAACATGACATTCATTCGCACGCGATAAGTGCTTATCTTTCTTAAACGATATTTGTGAACAGCGACGTGTATTGATAAAGAAAAAGCCATAACATAGTCAGACACCATTCTCAAGACGTCTTTACACTTGGAATCAACAATGACCTAAACGATAGTATAGCTCACAGTACACAATCATTTATGACCAATTGTCTTACAGTATTCTTGTTGTTAAAAGCTTTATAACGTAGTTTTAATAAAAGTGTATTTTTAAAACAAGAATACTAAGACAACTTTTCATAAACAATTCCGTTAAAGTTATATTAACATTAAAATTATGTGATGTAGGTTTTAACAAGAATATTGTAAGACATTTGCTCATAAAAAACCCGTTAAAATTACATTAATATTTAAATCATGTGATGTAGGTTTTAACAACAAACATACTGTACGACAATTATTCATAAACAATTCCGTAACTACATTAATATTAGAATTACGTGATGTAGTATTTAACAACAAGAACATTGTCAGACAATTGCTCATAAATAATTCTGTCTCGGAGCCATATCTCGAGTCTCTGGTTGGCACTTTTCGCCACTTTGCATGACCTCATATCGTTCGTTTCCTCCCCAAAGTGAGGTGACCTGTTCTTGTTTCGACTTTTAATAGATCTTCCCTTTTTTTCGATTTAAGAAAACTGTAACTGTGGACTCTGAGGACTAAATCCAATTACTCTTCCGATTCTTCAGTCAACTACAAGAGGTCTTGGGAGAATATTGGTTGTCAAGTGACACGTGTATACAATGTGATGTCTATCAAACTCACATTCTTTTCCAGTTCCATCGTTATACGTCATCGCAGACGTAATATCTTGGCTGAACAAGGAAACGTGAAGAACAAACTTTAGTCCGCGACTGTAAGACGACATACCACGTTAGCCGACAGCTCAGCCTAACAAAACTACTTCCTCGTCGAAAAAATTGTAACTGCGTTCAAGTCTCGTTTACACGGGGCAAGATGAGAGGCAAGTCAAGAGTGCAAGTTGCTTGAATTGGAGAGGAAATAGAGCAAGTACATGTTCATACAAGTCATTTGTCTCTTGCTTGAACTGGAAAGGAAAATAAGCAAGTACATATTCACAAAGGCCACTTGTCTCTGACTTGTCCTGTGTGAACATGTACTTGCTCGTTTTCCTCTTCATTTCAAGTAACTTGCACACTTAACTTGCCTCTCAACTTGCCCCGTGTAAACGAGAGTTTACAGCTGTAAATGTCTTGACTACGGTAGTGACAGTCTTGCTTGTTGTCAGAGACTTGTCCTGTGTGAACATGTACTTGCTCGTTTTCCTCTTCATGTCAAGTAACTTGCACACTTAACTTGACTCTCAACTTGCCTCGTGTAAACGAGGGTTTACAGTTGTAAACGTCTTGACTAGTGACAGTCTTCATTGTTGTCAGGGTCACGACAAAAAATTTTCTTTGAACAGAGACGACTAGATTCACTTGTAAGTACTACGATGGTCGTCTTCCTCAAACCTACAACAACTATCCCTCCCTCGTTATGTCGTACATTTACGATACGACTAATACTACGAGGTCGCCAATGACTCATCCAGGTCGTAATTCTACGACCAGAGAGCTCTCCACTGCCCACGACTCGGCGAGAAAGACGCCAACGTCTGCGGCAGTAATTACGAGCGGAGTCGGCTTCGCAACAACATTCATCATTGAGCAATCAAGACAACACGAAGGACTCGAATAGAGGAAATGTCTCAAAATATCTCGTTCGGTCTCATTTGGCCGAGATTCATTGTTGATGAAGAAAGGAATGGAAGCCGGAATTAACCTTTGTATACTGCATCGCTTACGATCAATGTTATTGACAATACTCTTGTCCAGCCTGCACCCTTATATGGCTCCAACAATATTATCGCTTACGATCAATGTTATTGACAATACTCTTGTCCAATCCGCATCCTTAAACGACTCCAGCAGTATTATCCCTACATTGTCAATGATATTGTGATCAATGTTATTGACAATACTCTTGTCCCACCCCGCACCCTTACACGACTCCAACAGTTCTATCTCTACATTGTCAATAATATTGTGATCAATGTTATTGACAATACTCTTGTCCACCCCGCACCCTTACATGACTCCAGCAGTATTATCTCTACATTGTCAATAATATTGTGATCAATGTTATTGACAATACTCTTGTCCACCCCGCATCCTTGCATGACTCCAACAGTATTATCCCTACATTGTCAATAATATTGTGATAAATGTTATTGACAATATTCTTGTCCAACCCACATCCTTACACGACTCCAACAGTACTATCTCTGTATTGTCAATAATATTGTTTAGTATAGGCTATTGTTCAATATTATTGATCGTGCAGTGAAGAAAATGTACGAACATCATGAAAGATACAAAAGCATTGTTAACAATACTTACTCTTTATAGGCAGATAGAACAAGATTCGTTATGTTGAAATTTGCCACTACTAGTAGAATAGTTGTATTTTCATTAGATAGTAAGCAAATGACAATAATGTAATTATTATTAAATGAATAATGATGGAAGAGATCAAGCAAAATGGAAAAAATAAGAAATGAAGTAAAACAAGAACATATAAAACGAGAGAAAACACAAATCAGAAAAGAAAGAGAAAACAGAAAGAAAATGAAAATAAGAAATGAGGAAAGAAAAGAAAAAAAGAAGAGAAGAGGGAAAGGAAAGAAAATGAAAAAATGACAAAAAAAATTGCAAAGCTTGACGTCAGAGTTAAAAAAAAAAATGTTGAAAGCAACAAGATTCAAATTGCCTCTCCCCCTACAACCGTCTCTATTGCAGGAGCAGACAACGAAGACGACTCGAAAGGTATCATCAACAGAACGACTTGCATGGAGACGACTAAGGCGAAAAGACGAAGGTAAAGTCTACACTGATCACGTGCTGGACTCATGATCGACAGGGAAAGGGAATGCTTGAAGCGAAACCAACACTGACGGCGGAAAATGTATCATCAACAGAAAGCCATGCGTGGAGACGACTAAGGTCAAAAAGACAAAGGAAAAAGGTTAGACTGGCAGCTACAAAGGGAAGGGAACGCATCGTACGCCATCTTCTCCTGTAGTGGCCGTTCTCGGCCCCAAGAGTTTCGAGCCCATGACGATAAAGTTGTATCTTGCGGCGCACACTATTGATTTTCCTCTGGATAACGCATAACGACGTTTTTATTCAGCTGAGGGGTCACCTCCCACCTCCATTTTTATATATTTTTTATTTTTTTATTTTGAGTTTTTTATTTTATTTTTATTGTCATTTTTTTCATTTTCTATTTCTATTTCTTATTTCTATTCTTATTTCTTATTCCTATATATATATATATTTTTTTACTTTTTATAATTGTTTTATTATGTGACCCGTCGGAGGATCATTCGGACAGCTTTCCCTGCTTCCTCCTCTTCTTGTGACCTTCCGCGGGTCTTCGCCGGCGGTTCCCGTCATCATGGCGACGCCTCTTGCGCCCTTCGGCCTCCCTCGTCGACGCAGAGAGGTCCTCCTCTGCCAGGCGCTTCCTCTTGGCGTTGTGTCTCTTCGAGGACGACTTCTGGAGCCAAGGATGGGAGAGAATTCCCTCGACGGAAGGACGGTCCTCGGGGTCTCTGGCGAAGCACCTCGTCAGAAGCTCCCGACACAGCTCCGGGACTTCGTGACCGAACTTCGGTCTCGCCTTCTGGATGTCTCCGACGGTGCGGAAGGCGTCCCTGCGGCAGAGCATGTAGTACAGAAGAGTCCCGAGGCTCCATACCGTAGCAGGGACGTGGAGGTACTCGCCCTCGAACAGGAACTCCGGGGGCCAATACATCTCGGTCCCCCCCGTGTCGGTGCCTCGATCTCCCCTCACGAACTCCCCGCACCCGAAGTCGATCAGCCTGATGTCGAGGGTTCCAGTCTCCCGGTCTCTGAAGACTAAGACATTCTCGGTCTTGATGTCTTTATGGGAAACCCCCGCATCCAGGCATCCTTCGACCGTCCTTACCAGGAGCCTGAAGATCCTCCTGATGGCTTTTTCTTTCAGGGGTCCGTGGGTCCTCAGGTAATCTTCAATGGTCATGGACTTGGAGACGCGTTCCATGACCATGAAGATGGTGTCCTCCGTGGTAATGCAGTCCAGGAGCTTGATGACACCTGGAACGTGCTGCACCTTGTACAGAAGGGCAGCTTCTTCGGGCACAAGGCGTCCTTCATGCTCGGCCCAAGTGTGCACCATATCGAGAGGCACCTTCTTGATGGCCACAGGTGTCCTGTCGCTCTTTCTTCGGGCGGCGTAGACGGAGGCGAAGCTGCCTTTTCCGAGCTTCGCAGTCACTTTGTAGCCTCTGATTCGCATTTAAAAAGTTCTTCCCAAAGGTTATTTACCGAAGGAGAGGTAATATTGATGAGCCTGCGTTGAAAGTGCATCCTAGATATATACACTGTGTGGTGATTTGCACATACATACATACGTACATACATATACTCATACATGCATACATACATTCATACATGCATGTATACATACATTCATACATGCATACATACATTCATACATACATTCATACATACATTCATAAATACATTCATACATGCATACATACATACATACATACATATATACATACATACATACATTGATACATGCATAAATACATTAATATATGCATACATGCATACATACATACGTTAATACATGCATACATACATTAATACATGCATACATACATTCATTCATACATACATACATACATTCATACATGCATGCACACATTCATATATACATGCATATATTCATACATGCATACATTCATACATACATGCAATACATATATTCATACATGCATACATACATGCATACATACATTCATACATACATGAATACATACATTCATACATACATGCATACATACATTCATACATGCATAGATGTGACCCTAAATATCTAAAACTATCTATTTTTCTCTATTTACTGCAACCTTCACCCCTTGTACACCTCATCACCTTATTTTAACCAACGTTTACTTTCAACTTTCTCCTGTCACACACCT
Source organism: Oratosquilla oratoria (assembly GCF_046742065.1). Lineage (NCBI taxonomy): Eukaryota > Metazoa > Arthropoda > Malacostraca > Stomatopoda > Squillidae > Oratosquilla > Oratosquilla oratoria. The sequence continues at coordinate 55,501,001 of NC_134803.1, read as the reverse complement.
TCCCAAACTGTCACAGGCTGCCTCAGACCCCCTCTGACTCAGCCACAATCACAGTGTCATCAGCAAACAACAACTGGCTCACTTCCCACTTCCCCCATATGCTTCTCCAACTGCACTCAACAAACCGATCCCTCTAAAACTGCTACATTCACAATTACAAAGGATTACAAAGGCGGAGCATGCCGACAGGAGACCTTTTGGTCCATATCTAGGTCGGATGCGAAAAAAATCATAACAATGATAAATTAATAAATAAAAACTATAATAATGTAAATAACAAATAAAATACATAAATAAATGCATAGATATAGTTAGATAATAAACAAACAGGTAAATAGTAAATAATAATAAATTGACATATAACTAATAATAAATGAGAATCAAACAGACAAAAGATAACAAAACAAAAACAAATATTATAAAATAAATTATAATCATTTGTCCACTTCTGTTTTGTAACGCAGAAATATACTACGTGCACTACCTTAATACTCTTCCACACAACATCTCCTGTCAGCACGAGTCAGTCAGGGCATCGTGTATATCCAGTAAACCAGGTATGTGAGCTTCGTCATTTTCGGATGTGGAATTCCCTCTGTGTCATTAGAAAGGGCATTGCAAGTGAATTACTCATGATGGTTGTTTTCGAACCACTCAAGACACCAAGTTCCTCTCAGCTGAATAAAATTACATGAAATTAGCCAGCAGAAACGAGTTGAAGACACTTACCCTCTTTGCCACAGGGCTATGTCACTTAAAGATATATATATATATAAAAATATGTATATATATGTATACATATATATATATATATATATATATATATATATTGGTGTAGCCAGGTAGTATATTCTCTTGTAAACATACGAGGTTGAAGGCTAAAGAGGATTCATTGTTGATTATTTTATTACGTGTAGCTTCGATACAACGTACAATCTTTTTGTCTTCAAATTTGACGTATCTTAGTAGTTGTCCTATTGTGGCCGACATTTCGGAACTTCCTGGTTCCATCTTCTGGGCGATCTGATGTGCAGTGTCTGTGGATGTCGTATTTATTCATGGAGTTGGGATCATAAGGCTTCTTGCAGGAAGAGGTCTCCTCTGATTGGTTGCCTAGGACCAATAGGGGAGCCGGGTTACTGGAGATCTGAGAGACCTCTCCCAGTGCGTGTAGTGATTCTGTCTGTGTTCAGTCTCTTCATGGATGGTAAGACGCGCAGGTCTTCGGTCTGGATGTTGATGTTAGGATGGTTATCTTGTATGTATATGGCTTCCAGGAACAGTAGCCGTCGGGGATCCGATTCCTTGTCTATGATTGTCGTGTTATTGTCTAGGTCTTTTCTTGTTAGTGCTTTGTTGTGGGAAGAGGTATAGTGTGACTTGATTGATCCGTTGGACAGGTGGCATGTTAGGCGTCGTGTTAATTGTGTTGTTGTCATACCAATGTAAGTGTGAGATCCACACGCCTCACTATTGCATTTATATTGGTATACAACGTGGTCTTGTTGTAGTGTTGTTTTTGTGGTGGTGGGTTGGTTACGGATAATCAATTGGGCTGTTTTCTTAGTATTGTAATAGATGATGAGTTGGATTTGTTTTTCGGGGTCGGAGACCTCTTCCTGCAAGAAGCCTTATGATCCCAACTCCATGAATAAATACGACATCCACAGACACTGCACATCAGATCGCCCAGAAGATGGAACCAGGAAGTTCCGAAACGTCGGCCACAATAGGACAACTACTAAGATACGTCAAATTTGAAGACAAAAAGATTGTACGTTGTATCGAAGCTACACGTAATAAAATAATCAACAATGAATCCTCTTTAGCCTTCAACCTCGTATGTTTACAAGATATATATATATATATATATATATATATATATATATATGTGTGTGTGTGTGTGTGTGTGTGTGTGTGTGTGTGTGTGTGTGTGTGTGTGTGTGTGTGTGTGTGTGTGTGTGAAAAGGCGGAGGAGGAGGGAGGAGACGGATAAAAACAGGATGGGGGAGAAGGAGGAAGAGGAAGAAGAGGAGGACGTGTCATATATTCTCATGCAATTCTTTAACGTTCGTTGAATGAAACTGAAGATAAAAAATAACATTGTAATGGCCTTATGCCAATCACATAGCAACCCCAAAAATTAATAGATTTTTCTTCAGACATCCATAATAATACCTTTAAGCCCCCACTGTCTGATAAAGAATTAAGTATTAGATTATTTTATTTGTGATTTGAACCAAGTGAAGAACGGAAATTTTCTATGCAACATGACATTCATTCGCACGCGATAAGTGCTTATCTTTCATAAACGATATTTGTGAACAGCGACGTGTATTGTTAAAGAAAAATCCATAACATAGTCAGACACCATTCTCAAGACGTCTGTACACTTGGAATCAACAATGACCTAAACGATAGTATAGCTCACAGTACGTAATTATTTATGACCAATTGTCTTAGAGTACCATTGTTGTTAAGAATATATAATTCTTAACAACAATGGTACTCTAAGACAATTTTTGATAAAAATGTATTTTTTAAAAACAAGAATACTGTAATACAACTGTTCATAAACAATTCCGTTAAAGCTATATTGACATTAAAATTACGTGATGTAATTTTTAACAACATGAGTAGTAAAAGACAATTGTTCATAAACAATTTCGTTAAAACTTACATTAACATTAAAATTACGTGATTTAGTATTTAACAAGAATACTGTAGTACAATTGTTCATAAATAATCCCGTAGTTACATTAATATTAAAATTACGTGATATAGGTTTTAACAAGAACACTGTAAGACAATTGCTCATAAATCCTCCCTTTAAAATTACATTAACATTAAAATTACGTGATGTACTTTTTAACAAGAATACTGTACGACAATTGTTCATAAACAATTCCGTAGCTACATACATACATACATATACCAAAGGCTTTTCACCCTCCATGGGAGGTAGCCAAAAAGGGAAAGGCATAAAAACACTCCCACCCATTTCATCCCTAAATACACTCCACACCCCTCCCACCCTCCCTCTCATCTGAGCACCTCCTGGATGACGGGTCATCCCTGCACCCTGCCCACCGCCCTGGGTCAGAAGCAGTGTCGCAAGACACAGTACATCCACAGCAAGGCCGCTTCATTTAATCGGCGACCCCCCTCTCCGTCCCCCTTTGCATATAAGGCGAGGACGGGGAGAAATCCCTTCGGGCTGCGGCAAAATTTACTCACACATACTACCCCACCCCCAGTCCTCCTCATGCAGTCACAACATCATCCATATACAACCATTCTCCATTCACCTCTGTCTTCCGTCCTCTCCCTTCCTTCCTCAACAGACATTCCCCTCTTCCCCAAAGCCCCCTTCACCCCATCCATCCACCTCATCCTAGGACGTCCCCTCATGTTCACTCCCTCCACATCTGCCTTCCATACCTCTTTTACTAGTCTTTCTTCACTCATTCTTTCCATGTGTCCAAACCATCCTAATATTCTTTCATCAACCCTATCTCCCAAATCCTTATTCACCCCTGTTCTCCTCCTCACCTCCTCATTTCTCACTTTATCCAGCCTAGTAACCCCCACCATACTTCTCAGACACCTCATCTCAAACACATTCAAACTCCTTCTCTCTTCTTCTCTTATGTTCCACGTTTCTGCCCCATACAGTGCTGTTGGCACAATCACTCCTTCATACAGTCTCCTCTTCGCATCCATTCCCAAATGTCTATTCCTCATTACACTCTTTAAACCACCAAGGCATTTACTCGCTTCTCTCAATCTACATTCTACCTCCACCTTCACTCCACCTTTTCCTGCTACACTTGCACCCAAGTATCTAAAACTATCCACTTCCTCCAGTCGCTCTCCCTTAATGTTCACTTTCAGTGTACTGCCACTTTCACCCCTTGTACATCTCATCACCTTACTTTTACCCACATTTATCTTTAGCTTTCTTCTATCACATACTCTCCCAAACTCTGCCACCAGCTTCCTCAATCCCTCCTCTGACCCTGCCACAAGCGCAGTGTCGTCCGCAAACAACAGCTGGCTCACCTCCCACTTTTCTCCATTTTCTTTAACCATCTCCAATCCCTGACCCACTACCCTAGCATTCACATCTCGCACCACCCCATCCATGTATAAGTTGAACAGCCAGGGCGACATAACGCATCCTTGACGAAGTCCCACCTTTACTTCAAACCACTCACTCTCTCCATTTCTAATCCTGACACATGCTCTACTACTCTCATAAAAACTCTTGACAGCTCCCAAAAGCTTTCTTCCTATCCCATAAATCTGCATAACCTCCCACAGTGCCTTTCTGTCTACCCTATCATAAGCCTTTTCCAGATCCATAAAAGCCCAAAAAACATCCTTCCCCTTTCCTATAGCTTTCTCACATATCTGTCTTACCACAAAGATCTGATCTACACAACCTCTACCTGTCCTAAATCCACACTGTTCCTCACCAATTACTCCTTCTGTTCCTCTCCTAATCCTCTCAATTAAGATCCTCCCATAAGCCTTCCCTACTACACTTAACAGGCTAATCCCTCTGAAACTACTACATTCACACTTGTCCCCTTTTCCCTTGTAAAGAGGAACTATACAGGCACTTCTCCAGTCCTCCGGTACTCTACTCTCTCTCCAGCAAACATTAAATAACCTCACCAACCAGTCCACCATCACTGAACCTCCCTTTTTCAGACATTCTGCATGGCATCCATCCAGACCAGGTGCCTTACCTGCTTTCATCATCTTTACAACTGCCTTCACCTCATCCTTCCTTATTTCTCCTCCATACTCTTCCTCTTCTTCAGTCAACTACAAGAGGTCTTGGGAGAATATTGGTTGTCAAGTGACACGTGAATACAATGTGATGTCTATCAGACTCACATTCTTTTCCAGTTCCATCGTTATACGTCATCGCAGACGTAATATCTTGGCTGAACAAGGAAACGTGAAGAACGAACTTTAGTCCACGACTGTATGACGACATACCACGTTAGCCGACAGCTCAGCCTAACAAAACTACTTCCTCGTCGAAAAAAATCGTAACTGCGTTCAAGCCTCGTTTACACGGGGTAAGATGAAAGGCAAGTCAAGTGTGCAAGTTGCTTGAATTGGAGAGGAAAGAGAGCAAGTACATGTTCACACAGGCCACTTGTCTCTTGCTTGAACTGGAAAGGAAAGTAAGCAAGTACATATTCACAAAGGCCACTTGTCTCTGACTTGTCCTGTGTGAACATGTACTTGCTCGTTTTTCTCTTCATTTCAAGTAACTTGCACACTTAACTTGCCTCTCAACTTGCCCCGTGTAAACGAGAGTTTACAGCTGTAAATGTCTTGACTACGGTAGTGACAGTCTTGCTTGTTGTCAGAGACTTGTCCTGTGTGAACATGTACTTGCTCGTTTTCCTCTTCATTTCAAGTAACTTGCACACTTAACCTGAGCCTCAACTTGCCCCGTGTAAACGTCTTGACTAGTGACAGTCTTCATTGTTGTCAGAGTCACGACAAAAATTTTTCTTTGAACAGAGACGACTAGCTTCACTTGTAGGTACTACGATGGTCGTCTTCCTCGAAGCTGCAACAACAACCCTCCCTCGTTACGTCATACATTTACGATACGACTAAGACTACGAGGTCGCCAATGACTCATCCAGATCGTAATTCTACGACCAGAAACCTCTCCGCTGACCACGACTAGGCGAGAAAGACGCCAACGTCTGCGGCAGTAATTACGAGCGGAGTCGGCTTCGCAACAACATTCATCATTGAGCAATCAACCCAACACGAAGGACTCCAATAGAGGAAATGTCTCAAAATATCTCGTTCGGTCTCATTTGGCCGAGATTCATTCTTGATGAAGAAAGGAATGGAAGCCGGAATTAACCTTTGTATACTGCATCGCTTACGATCAATGTTATTGACAATACTCTTGTCCAGCCTGCACCCTTATATGGCTCCAACAATATTATCGCTTACGCTCAATGTTATTGACAATACTCTTGTCCAGCCTGCACCCTTATATGGCTCCAACAATATTATCGCTTACGATCAATGTTATTGACAATACTCTTGTCCAATCCGCATCCTTAAACGACTCCAGCAGTATTATCCCTACATTGTCAATAATATTGTGATCAATGTTATTGACAATACTCTTGTCCAGCCCGGACCCTTACATGACTCCAGCAGTATTATCTCTACATTGTCAATAATATTGTGATCAATGTTATTGACAATACTCTTGTCCACCCCGCATCCTTACATGACTCCAACAGTATTATCTCTACATTGTCAATAATATTGTGATCAATGTTATTGACAATAATCTTGTCCAACCCCCACCCTTATACGACTCCAACAGTACTATCTCTACATTGTCAATAATATTGTTCAATATAGGCTGTTGTTCAATATTATTGATCGTGCAGTGAAGAAAATGTACGAACATCATGAAAGATACAAAAGTATTGTTAACAATACTTAGTTTTTATAGGCCGATGGAACAAGATTAGTTATATTGAAATTTGCCACTACCAGTAAAACAGTTGTATTTTCTTTTGATAGTGAGCAAATGACAATAATGTAATTATAAGTAAATGAATAATGATCCAAAGGAGATCAAGCAAAACAGAAAAAATAAGAGAAATGAAGTAAAACAAGAACATATAAAACGAGAGAAAACACACAATCAGAAAAGAAAAAGAAAATCGAAAGAAAAGGAAATTAAGAAATGTGGAAAGAAAAGAAAATAGAAGAGAAGAGGGAAAGGGAAGAAAACGAAAAAATGACAACAACAAAATGCAAAGCATGACGTCAGAGTTAAGAAAAATGTCAAAAGCAACAAGATTCAAATCGTCCCTCCCCCCCCTGTTCAACAACCGTCTCTATTGTAGGCGCAGACAACGAAGACGACTCTGAAGGCATCATCAACAGAACGACTTGCGTGGAGACGACTAAGGCGAAAAGACGAAGGTAAAGTCTACACTGGCAGCTACACGGTATTCACCTTGGTCTTTGGATCACGTGCTGGTACTCGTGGTCGACAGGGAAAGGGAATGCTTGCAGCAAAGCCAATACTGACGACAAAAAAGGTATCATCAACATAAAGAAATGCGTGGAGACGACTAAGGTGAAAAAGACAAAGGACAAAGGCTAGACTGGCAGCTACACGGGGAAGGGAACGCATCGTACGCCATCTTTTCCCGAGGGCCCGTTCTCGGGCCCAAGAGTTTCAAGCCCATGACGATAAAGTTGCATCCTACGGCGCACATTATTGATTTTCCTCTGGATTTCGCATAACGACGTTTTTATTCAGCTGAGGGGTCACCTCCCACCTCCATTTTTAGATATATATATTTTTTTATCTTTTTTTCTTTTTAGTTTTTTAGTTTCTTTTTATTGTCATTTTTTTCATTTTCTATTTCTATTTCTTATTTCTATTCTTATTTCTTATTCCTATATATATATTTTTTTTTTACTTTTTATAATTGTTTTATTATGTGACCCGTCGGAGGATCATTCGGACAGCTTTCCGTGCTTCCTCCTCTTCTTGTGACCTTCCGCGGGTCTTCGCCGACGGTTCCCGTCATCATGACGACGCCTCTTGTGCCCTTCGGCCTCCCTCGTCGACGCAGAGAGGTCCTCCTCTGCCAGGCGCTTCCTCTTGGCGTTGTATCTCTTCGAGGACGACTTCTGTAGCCAAGGATGAGAGAGAATTTCCTCGACGGAAGGACGGTCGTCGGGGTCTTTGGCGAAGCACCTCGTCAGAAGCTCCCGACACTGTTCCGGGACTTCGTGACCGAACTTCGGTCTCGCCTTCTGGATGTCTCCGACGGTGCGGAAGGCGTCCCTGCGGCAGAGCATGTAGTACAGAAGAGTCCCGAGGCTCCATACCGTAGCAGGGACGTGGAGGTACTCGCCCTCGAACAAGAACTCCGGGGGCCAATACATCTCGGTCCCCCCCGTGTCGGTGCCTCGATCTCCCTTCACGAACTCCCCGCACCCGAAGTCGATCAGCCTGATGTCGAGGGTTCCAGTCTCCCGGTCTCTGAAGACTAAGACATTCTCGGTCTTGATGTCTTTATGGGAAACCCCCGCATCCAGGCATCCTTCGACCGTCCTTACCAGGAGCCTGAAGATCCTCCTGATCACTTTCTCTCTCAAGGGTCCGTGGGTCCTCAAGTAATCTTCAATGGTCATGGACCTGGAGACGCGTTCCATGACCATGAAGATGGTGTCCTCCGTGGTGATGCATTCCAGGAGCTTGATGACACCTGGAACGTGCTGCACCTTGTACAGAAGTGCAGCTTCTTCGGGCACAAGGCGTCCTTCATGCTCGGCCCAAGTGTGCACCATATCGAGAGGCACCTTCTTGATGGCCACAGGTGTCTTGTCGCTCTTTCTTCGGGCGGCGTAGACGGAGGCGAAGCTGCCTTTCCCGAGCTTCGCAATCACTTTGTAGCCTCTGATTCGCATTTAAAAAGTTCTTCCCAAAGGTTATTTACCGAAGGAGAGTGAATATTGGTGAGTCTGCGTGGAAAGTGCATCCTAGATATATACACTGTGTGGTGATTTGCACATACATACATACGTACATACATATATTCATACATGCATACATACATTCATACATACATTCATACATGCATACATACATTCATACATACATGCATACATGCATACATACTTTTCCCATATGCTTCTCCAACTGCACTCAACAAACCGATCCCTCTAAAACTGCTACATTCACATTTACAAAGGATTACAAAGGCGGAGCATGCCGACAGGAGACTTTTTGGTCCATATCTAGGTTGGATGAGAAAAATAATAATAATAATAATAAATTAATCAATAACAACTATAATGTAAATAACAAATAAAATACATAAATAAATGCATAGGTATAGTTAAATAATAAACAAACAGGTAAATAGTAGATAATAATAAATTGACATAATATAACTAATAATAAATGAGAATCAAACAGACAAATGATAACAAAACAAAAACAAATAATACAAAATAAATTATAATCATTTCCCCACCACTTCTGCTTTGTAACGCAGAAGTATACTACGTGCACTACCTTAATACTCTTCCACACAGCATCTCCTGTCAGCACGAGTCAGTCAGGGCATCGTGTATATCCAGTAAACCAGATATGTGAGCTTCGTCATTTTCGGATGTGGAATTCCCTCTGTGTCGTTAGAAAGGGCATTGCAAGTGAATTACTCATGATGGTTGTTTTCGAACCACTCAAGACACCAAGTTCCTCTCAGCTGAATAGAATTACATGAAATTAGCCAGCAGAAACGAGTTGAAGACACTTACCCTCTTTGCCACAGGGCTATGTCACTTAAAGATATATATATATATATATATATATATATATAGATATATATATATATATATATATATATATATATATATATATATATATATATATATATATATGTAGTATTTAACAAAAAGAACACTGTCAGACAATTGCTCATAATTAATTCTGTCTCGGAGCCATATCTCGAGTCTGTCCGGTTGGCACTTTTCGCCACTTTGCATGACCTCATATCGTTCGTTTCCTCCCCAAAGTGAGGTGACCTGTTCTTGTTTCGACTTTTAATGGATCTTCCCTTTTTTCGATTTAAGAATACTGTAACTGTGGACTCTGAGGACTAGATCCAATTACTCCTCCACCTTTTCAGTCAACTACAAGAGGTCTTGGGAGAATATTGGTTGTCAAGTGACACGTGTATACAATGTGATGTATTTGGATGATGGAGAGCATAAATACAGGGGATGGCTCGGAACCCTATGCACTCTAACGTTTCGTTCGCGTAGAACTTCTTCAGAGAGTGTATGTAGAACTGCAATTGGAGTTTATGTACTAAATCTAATTATCTTTTCGGACACTTGGGAAAGGTCGTTTTTCTGGCGTGTTTTAGAATTAAAATACTAGTTTCTTTAGCTAAATTGATAAACCATCCTTGATGATTCGATGAATTATTAGTAGAAATATATGCTGATTCAACAATTCTTTTAGTGAATTTATCAAAACCTTTATGTAGCACTTCAGCTTCTGTAAGTTTGATAGACATCACATTCTTTTCCAGTTGCATCGTTATACGTCATCACAGACGTTATATCTTGGCTGAACAAGGAAACGTGAAGAACAAACTTTAGTCCGCGACTGTAAGACGACATACCACGTTAGCCGACAGCTCAGCCTAACAAAACTACTTCCTCGTCGAAAAAATCGTAACTGCGTTCAAGACTCGTTTACACGGGGCAAGATGAGAGGCAAGTCAAGTGTGCAAGTTGCTTGAACTGGAGAGGAAAGAAAGCAAGTATATGTTCACACAGGCCACTTGTCTCTTGCTTGAACTGGAAAGGAAAGTAAGCAAGTACATATTCACAAAGGCCACTTGTCTCTGACTTGTCCTGTGTGAACATGTACTTGCTCGTTTTCCTCTTCATTTCAAGTAACTTGCACACTTAACTTGCCTCTCAACTTGCCCCGTGTAAACGAGAGTTTACAGCTGTAAATGTCTTGACTACGGTAGTGACAGTCTTGCTTGTTGTCAGAGACTTGTCCTGTGTGAACATGTACTTGCTCGTTTTCCTCTTCATTTCAAGTAACTTGCACACTTAACTTGACTCTCAACTTGCCCCGTGTAAATGTCTTGACTAGTGACAGTCTTCATTGTTGTCAGGGTCACGACAAAAAATTTTCTTGAACAGAAACGACTAGCTTCACTTGTAAATACTACGATGGTCGTCTTCCTCTAAGCTACAACAACAAAAACCCTCCCTCGTTACGTCGTACATTTACGATACGACTAAGACTACGAGGTCGCCAATGACTCATCCAGGTCGTAATTCTACGACCAGAAAGCTCTCCGCTGCCCACGACTCGGCGAGAAAGACGCCAACGTCTGCGGCAGTAATTACGAGCGGAGTCGGCTTCGCAACAACATTCATCATTGAGCAATCAAGACATCACGAAGAACTCGATTAGAGAAAATGTCTCAAAATATCTCGTTCGGTCTCATTTGGTCGAGATTCATTGTTGATGAAGAAAGGAATGGAAGCCGGAATTAACCTTTGTATACTGCATTGCTTACGATCAATGTTATTGACAATACTCTTGTCCAGCACGCACCCTTATATGGCTCCAACAATATTATCGCTTACGATCAATGTTATTGACAATACTTTTGTCCAGCACGCACCCTTATATGGCTCCAACAATATTATCGCTTACGATCAATGTTATTGACAATACTCTTGTCCAATCCGCATCCTTACACGACTCCAACAGTACTATCCCTACATTGTCAATAATATTGTGATCAATGTTATTGACAATACTCTTGTCCACCCCGCACCCTTACATGACTCCAGCAGTATTATCTCTACATTGTCAATAATATTGTGATCAATGTTATTGACAATACTCTTCTCCACCCCGCACCCTTACATGACTCCAACAGTATTATCTCTACATTGTCAATAATAGTGTGATCAATGTTATTGGCAATACTCTTGTCCAACCCCCACCCTTACACGACTCCAACAGTAGTATCTCTACATTGTCATTAATATTTTTCAATATAGGCTGTTGTTCAATATTATTGATCGTGCAGTGAAGAAAATGTATAAACATCATGAATGATAAAAAAAAAGTATTGTTAACAATACTTATTTTTCTATTTGCCGACAGAACAAGTTATGTTGAATTTTGCCTCTACTAGCAGAACAGTTTCATTTTCTTTTGATAGCGAGCAAATGACAATAATGTAATTACAATCAAATGAATAATGATCCAAAAGAGATCAAGTAAAATAGAAAAAAATAAGAGAAATAAAGTAAAACAAGAACATATAAAAAGAGAGAAGACACAAAATCAGAAAATAAAGATAAAGCATAAAGAAAAGGAAGATAAAAAACGAGGAAAGAAAAAAAGGAAAGAAAAAATGAGAGAAAGGGGAAAAAATGCAAAACAAGATGTAAGAGCCAAGAAAAAAGTCGAAAGCAACAAGATTCAAATCGCCCCCCCCCCGTTCGACAACCGTCTCTATCGTAGGCGCAGACAACGAAGACGACTCTGAAGGCATTATCAACAGAATGACTTGCGTGGAGACGGCTAAGGCGAAAAGACGAAGGAAAAGTCTACACTGTCAGCTACACGGTATTCACCTTGGTCTTTGAATCACGTGCTAGACTCATGATCGACAGGGAAAGGGAATGCTTGCAGCAAAGCCAACACTGACGACTAAAAATGTATCATCAACAGAACGACATGCGTGGAGACGACTAAGGCGAAAAGACAAAGGTAAAGTCTACATTGGCAGCTACACGGTATTCACCTTGGTCTTTGGATCACGTGCTGGACTCGTGATCGACAGGGAAAGGGAATGTTTGCAGCAAAGCCAACACTGACGACTAAAAATGTATCATCAACAGAAAGCCATGCGTGGAGACGACTAAGGTGAAAAAGACAAAGGAAAAAGGCTAGACTGGCAGCTACAAGGGGAAGGAAATGCATCGTCCGCCATATTTTCCTGAGGGCCCGTTCTCGGGCCCAAGAGTTTCGAGCCCATGACGATAAAGTTGCATCCTGCGCCGCACACTATTGATTTTCCTCTGGATAACGCATAACGACGTTTTTATTCAGCTGAGGGGTCACCTCCCACCTCCATTTTTATATATATATATTTTTTCTTTTTTTAGTTTTTTTTTTATTATCATTTTTTTCATTTCCTATTTCTATTTCTTATTTCTATTCTTATTTCTTATTTCTATACAAATATATTTTTTACTTTTTATAATTGTTTTATTATGTGACCCGTCGGAGGATCATTCGGACAGCTTTCCGTGCTTCCTCCTCTTCTTGTGACCTCCCGCGGGTCTTCGCCGGCGGTTCCCGTCATCATGGCGACGCCTCTTGCGCCCTTCGTCCTCCCTCGTCGACGCAGAGAGGTCCTCCTCTGCCAGGCGCTTCCTCTTGGCGTCGTGTCTCTTCGAGGACGACTTCTGGAGCCAAGGATGAGAGAGAATTCCCTCGACGGAAGGACGGTCCTCGGGGTCTCTGGCGAAGCACCTCGTCAGAAGCTCCCGACACTCCTCCGGGACTTCGTGACCGAACTTCGGTCTCGCCTTCTGGATGTCTCCGACGGTGCGGAAGGCGTCCCTGCGGCAGAGCATGTAGAAGAGGAGAGTCCCCAGACTCCATACCGTAGCAGGGACGTGGAGGTACTCGCCCTCGAACAAGAACTCCGGGGGCCAATACATCTCGGTCCCCCCCGTGTCGGTGCCTCGATCTCCCTTCACGAACTCCCCGCACCCGAAGTCGATCAGCCTGATGTCGAGGGCTCCAGTCTCCCGGTCTCTGAAGACTAAGACATTCTCTGTCTTGATGTCTTTATGGGAAACCCCCGCATCCAGGCATCCTTCGACCGTCCTTACCAGGAGCCTGAAGATCCTCCTGATGACTTTTTCTTTCAGGGGTCCGTGGGTCCTCATGTAATCTTCAATGGTCATGGACTTGGAGACGCGTTCCATGACCATGAAGATGGTGTCCTCCGTGGTGATGCATTCCAGGAGCTTGATGACACCTGGAACGTGCTGCACCTTGTACAGAAGGGCAGCTTCTTCGGGCACAAGGCGTCCTTCATGCTCGGCCCAAGTGTGCACCATATCGAGAGGCACCTTCTTGATGGCCACAGGTGTCCTGTCGCTCTTTCTTCTGGCGGCGTAGACGGAGGCGAAGCTGCCTTTTCCGAGCTTCGCAGTCACTTTGTAGCCTCTGATTCGCATTTAAAAAGTTCTTCCCAAAGGTTATTTACCGAAGGGGACTTATGTTGATGAGCCTGCGTTGAAAGTGCATCCTAGATATATACACTGTGTGGTGATTTGCACATACATACATACGTTCATACATATACTCATACATGCATACATACATTCATACATGCATACATACATTCATACATACATGCATACATACATTCATACATACATTCATACATACATTCATACATACATTCATACATACATGCATACATACATTCATACATACATGCATACATACATTCATACATGCATACATACATTCATACATACATGCATACATACATTCATACATACATGCATACATACATTCACACATGCATACACACATTCATACATGCATACATACATTCATACATACATGCATACATACATTCAAACAAAGGCGGAGCATGCCGACAGGAGACCTTTTGATCCATATCTAGGTCGGATGCAAAAAAAAAAAAAAAAAAAAAATGCATAGGTATATTTTAATAACAAAAAAAAAGGTAAATAGTAAATGATTATAAATTGACATATAACTAATAATAAATGAAAATCAGACAGACAAATTATAACAAAACAAAAACAAATAATATATCATAAATTATAATCATTACAGCATCTTACTTAGGTATTTATCTAAATGATTCTTAAAGCTTCGAACTGAACTACATTGCACTACCTGTGCAGGAAGTATATTCCATTCATTAACTACACGGTTGGCAAAGTTGTTTCTGCCTACTTCCAAATTGAATCTATTTCCGGACAGTTTGAGACCATTGTTTCTTGTCTGATTCTCATTCAATGTGAAAATTTTGTCACTTTTGATGTTGTCAATTCCCTTTAAAATCTTAAAGACCTGTATCAAGTCACCTCTGAGTCTACGCTTTTTTAGGGAAAACAGATTCATGTGCTTAAGTCGATTTTCGTATGATTTATTTTTGATATTTGGAATCAGTTTTGTGGCTCGCCGTTGTACTTTTTCCAGTCTGTCAATGTCTTTAATGAGATTCGGTGACCATACGGAAACAGCATATTCCAAATGTGGACGAACTAACGATTTATATAGCTTGTTAATGAGTGATGGACTTTTGAAATCAAAAGATCGCGCAATCAATCCCAGAATCTTATTTGCTTTCTCAGAGGCTGAAATACACTGCTTGGATGATTTGAGGTCGTTACTGATAATTACGCCGAGATCTTTTTCACTATCCACTTTTGTTAACGAATTTCCAAATAACTTGTAATCGTACTTACTGTTATTTTTACCTATGTGCATTACCTTGCATTTACTTGTGTTAAATTTCATTAGCCACTTTTCAGACCATTGCTGTAATTGATCTAAATCTTCTTGAATATCTAATTGGTTTGAGTGATCATTTGCCACTCCGCACAGTTTTGTATCATCAGCAAATTTGGAAACAGTAGATTTTAGTCCATTGTCTATATAATTTATATATACTATGAATAGAAGTGGCCCAAGAACGGAACCCTGAGGAACTCCACTTGCAACATTTTTCCATCCAGAAGTTTTTCCATTTAAAACAACTCTCTGTTTCCGACCTTTCAACCAATTACTAGTCCAACCTAATAGGCTACCACTTATTCCATGCAAAGCTAATTTAGTAAGTAGTCTTTCGTGTGGGACGGTATCAAAAGCTTTTGCAAAGTCTAGATATATTAAATCTATATTGTTTCTTTTGTCATAATTCGAGATAACTGTGTTGTAGAATTCGAGTAAGTTAGTCACGCAAGAACGTTTCCGTCTGAAACCATGCTGGCTATCATTTATTAAACGGTTACTTTCTAAATGATAATCGATATAATCTCTGATGATAATTTCCATTATTTTTCCTACGATCGAAGTCAAACTTATAGGCCTATAGTTATTTGGTTTCTTTTTGTCACCTTTTTTGAATATGGGAGTAACGTTAGCTAGCTTCCATTCTCTTGGGACATCTCCGGATATGATGGATTTCTTGAAAATAATTTCTAATGGAACAACAATCTCATTTTTCATTTCCTTTAAGATTCTTGGATGCCAACCGTCAGGCCCTGGTGTTTTATTAACTTTGAGTTTGTCTATACACCTTTTAATTTTTTCTTTTGTTATATTTACCGTAGTGAGTAAGTTTACCCCAGACTTTTCACAGGTTTCAGTTTGGAATTCACTTTGAGGTGTTTCGTTTACGAATACCGAGCTAAAATAATTATTTAAGATATTACACATTCCTTCATTTGAATATTCAAGTTGACCGTCAGCAGATAATAGTGGACCAATGTGATTCCTAACAACCTTTTTATCTCTAATGTAACTATAGAATTCTTTGTGATTCTCTTTGGATTTATCAGCGATGTTCATTTCGTATTGTCGTTTTCTTTTTCATATTGTCTTTTTTAAATCTCTCTGTATTGATACATAACTTTCATAGTCATTAGATGCACCCGAGCACTTATATTTCTTATAAGCCTGTCTCTTTTTAGCAATACTTTTTTCAGTTTCTTTGTCGAGCCACTTTGGGCGAGCCTGATTTGGGGGACGTCTGTCCTTAAAAGGAATGTAAGTTTGAATCATCTTAGTGAGCGTATTTTGAAATATTTCCCACATCTGATCTACAGGCCTTTCGTTTAATTTTGCCTCCCAATCTGTAAGCTGAAGCTCCTGACGTAGTTCTATGAACTGAGCTTTACTGAAATCGGGTATTTTAGAAGCACAAGTATCTATTCTAAAATTGTTTAGGAGTTTGAATCTGACTAAATTGTGATCGCTATTTGCAACAGATTCACCGACTTCTACATCAGTTACCATGCTTTCACGGCTAGTGATCAATAAATCGAGCAAGTTTCCATATCTTGTGGGCTCTTTTACATGCTGAATTAAGTAATTGTCACCAAGAAAATCAATCAAGCGACTACCTATATGGCCATGTTCAAGGGTCATCCAATCAATGTCAGTAAAATTGAAATCACCCATTATCAATAAATCCCGGTTGCAGAAACTAGACAGTTCTTGAAATAACAGTTTGTCGTCTGCTAATGATAATGTCTTTGGCCTATATATTACACCTATATTCATTTTTTGTCCATTTGTTAAGGTTAACTCAACCCACAAACTGTCATATGCATCCTGTTTCACTTTCTCTAAAACACAAGCATGAACATTGTTTTTAACGTACAATAGAACACCCCCACCTTTCTTGTGGTTTCTATCCTGATGAAAGTGTTTAAATCCCGCAATATTAAATTCAGCTTCGAACTCTGTACCATTTAACCATGTCTCAGTTATTCCTATCATATCGAGATTTTCGCTTTTGACATACGCCTGTATTTCTTGAAATTTGTTCCTAATACTACGAGCATTAAAGTACATAGTTTTAAGAAACTCGTGATTATTTCTTTTTGCCACATTTTGAGTTTCAATATCATGTCTTATATTATCATTTTGTTTTTTATTTATGCCTTGCTCTATATTATTATTATTTGGTCCTTCATTGACATTCAATGCCTCATTAACATTTCTCCTATCAAAATTAAAATTTCCCCCACCACGGACATCTGGTCGATTACGGTCATCCGATCTATTTTGTACATTTTGTCCCCCTACGTCACCGTGATTCACGCCGGCCTCCCATCGTTCAGTGACATTATGTCCGGCATCCCTTTCTAAAATTATATTTTGTCCTCCAGTGACATTATATCCTACCGTGATATTTTTTCCTCCACTATAATTACATCCCATCGTGATCTTTTGTCTTCCACTGTCATTACATCCTATCTTGATATTTTGGCCTTCATTGACATTCTGTCCGGTATCTCTTCCTAAAATTATATTTTGTCCTTCACTGACATTATATCCTACCGTGATATTTTCTCCTCCATTATCATTACATCCTATCGTGATATTTTGTTCTCCACTATCATTATTTCCCATCGTGATCTTTTGTCCTCCACTGTCATTACATCCCATTGTGACATTTTGTCCTATGACATTACATCCTAATGTGTCATATCGTCCTCTAGCGACATTACATCCTATCATGATATTTTGGCCTTCATTGACATTCTGTCCGGTATCCCTTCCTAAAATTACATTTTGGCCTTCAATGACATTATATCCTACCGTGATATTTTCTCCTCCATTATCATTACATCCTATCGTGATATTTTGTTCTCCACTATCATTACTTCCCATCGTGACCTTTTATCCTCCACTGTCATTACATCCCATTGTGACATTTTGGCCTATGACATTATATCCTAATGTGACATTTCGTCCTCTAACGACATTAAATCCTAAAATTATATTTTGTCCTATACTGGTACATTGTTCTACATTAATGCTATACTCTACACTGTTTTCCCAGGTACATTCTATTTCCCCTTCCCTTTGGCCTTCTACCCTAAAAAAGGAGCTAGTTCATTACAAACTCCCACAATGAGGTTTGTAAGAACATCTTTGCCTCTGCATTCATTCATACATGCATAGATGTGACCCTAAATATCTAACACTATTTATTTGTCTCTATTTACTGCCACCTTCACGCCTTGTACACCTCAACACCTTCTTTTTACCAACGTTTACTTTCAACTTTCTCCTATCACATATCTTCCCAAAATCCGTCACAGGCCGCCTCAGACCCCCTCTGACTCAGCCACAAGCGCTGCAGTGTCATCAGCAAACAACAACTGGCTCACTTCCCACTTCCCCCATATGCTTCTCCAACTGCACTCAACAAACCGATCCCTCTAAAAATGCTACATTCACATTTACAAAGGATTACAAAGGCGAAGCATGCCGACAGGAGACCTTTTGGTCCATATCTAGGTCGGATGCGAAAAAAATCATAATAATAATAAATTAATCAATAAAAACTATAATAATGTAAATAACAAATAAAATACATAAATAAATGCATAGGTATAGTTAAATAATAAACAAACAGGTAAATAGTAAATAATAATAAATTGACATATAACTAATAATAAATGAGAATCAAACAGACAAATGATAACAAAACAAAAACAAATAATACAAAATAAATTATTACAAGAAATAACGGACATTTCAAGGTTTCAAGGTCTCTGAAAAGGTCTCGACATTCGTGCAGAGGAGGGGATAATCCTTAAGTTAGATCGAATCAGCATTGGGCAGCCTAAAAGTCGCGAATAGTAACGAATTAACGACTAACGAACTCCCCACGCCGTGTCATATAACCTCATGCAATTCATAACACTTCGGTTGAATGGAACTAAAAATAAAGAAAACAACGTTCACCTTCAACTGGATCGAGTCGGCTGTGGGCAACCTAAACAAATGTAAAAATAGCGAATAGCAACGAATTAAGATTAACGAACACTCCGCGTCGTGTCGTATATTCTCATGCAATTCTTTACACGTTCGTTGAATGAAACTGAAGATGAAAAAATAACGTTGTAATGGCCTTATGCCAATCACATAGCAACCCCAAAAATTAATAGATTTTTCTTCAGACATCCATAATAATACCTTTAAGCCCCCACTGTCTGATAAAGAATTAAGTATTAGATTATTTTATTTGTGATTTGAACCAAGTGAAGAACGGAAATTTTCTATGCAACATGACATTCATTCGCACGCGATAAGTGCTTATCTTTCTTAAACGATATTTGTGAACAGCGACGTGTATTGTTAAAGAAAAATCCATAACATAGTCAGACACCATTCTCAAGACGTCTGTACACTTGGAATCAACAATGACCTAAACGATAGTATAGCTCACAGTAAGTAATTATCTATGACCAATTGTCTTACATTATTCTTGTTGTTAAAAGCTACATAACGTAATTTTAATAAAAGTGTATTTTTTAAAACAAGAATACTAAGACAACTGTTCATAAACAATTCCGTTAAAGTTATATTAACATTAAATTTATGTGATGTAGGTTTTAACAACAAGAATACTGTAAGACATTTGCTCATAAAAATATCCGTTAAAATTACATTAATATTAAAATCATGTGATGTAGGTTTTAACAACAAAAATACTGTAGGACAATTGTTCATAAACAATTCCGTAGCTACATTAATATTAAAATTACGTGATGTAGTATTTAACAACAAGAACATTGTCAGACAATTGCTCATAAATAATTCTGTCTCGGAGCCATATCTCGAGTCTCTGGTTGGCACTTTTCGCCACTTTGCATGACCTCATATCGTTCGTTTCCTCCCCAAAGTGAGGTGACCTGTTCTTGTTTCGACTTTTAATAGATCTTCCCTTTTTTCGATTTAAGAATACTGTAACTATGAACTCTGAGAACTAGATCCAACTACTCTTACGCTTCTTCAGTCAACTACAAGAGGTCTTGGGAGAATATTGGTTGTCAAGTGACACGTGTATACAATGTGATGTCTATCAAACTCACATTCTTTTCCAGTTCCATCGTTATACGTCATCGCAGACGTTATATCTTGGCTGAACAAGGAAACGTAAAGAACGAACTTTATTTCGCGACTGTAAGACGACACCACGTTAGCCGACAGCTCAGCCTAACAAAACTACTTCCTCGTCCAAAAAATCGTAACTGCGTTCAAGCCTCGTTTACACGGGGCAAGATGAAAGGCAAGTCAAGTGTGCAAGTTGCTTGAATTGGATAGGAAAGCGAGCAAGTACATGTTCACACAGGCCACTTGTCTCTTGCTTGAACTGGAAAGGAAAGTAAGCAAGTACATATTCACAAAGGCCACTTGTCTCTGTCCTGTCCTGTGTGAACATGTACTTGCTCGTTTTCCTCTTCATTTCAAGTAACTTGCACACTTAACTTGCCTCTCAACTTGCCCTGTGTAAACGAGAGTTTACAGCTGTAAATCTCTTGACTACGGTAGTGACAGTCTTGCTTGTTGTCAGAGACTTGTCCTGTGTGAACATGTACTTGCTCGTTTTCCTCTTCATTTCAAGTAACTTGCACAATTAACCTGAGCCTCAACTTGCCCCGTGTAAACGTCTTGACTGGTGACAGTCTTCATTGTTGTCAGGGTCACGACAAATTAAATTCTTTGAACAGAGACGACTAGTTTCACTTGTAAGTACTACGATGGTCGTCTTTCTAAAAGGTACAACAACAACCCTCCCTCGTTACGTCATACATTTACGATACGACTAAGACTACGATGTCGCCAATGACTCATCCAGGTCGTAATTCTACGACCAGAGAGCTCTCCGCTGCCCACGACTCGGCGAGAAAGACGCCAACGTCTGCGGCAGTAATTACGAGCGGAGTCGGCTTCGCAACAACATTCATCATTGAGCAATCAACCCAACACGAAGGACTCGCATAGAGGAAATGTCTCAAAATATCTCGTTTCGTCTCATTTGGCCGAGATTCATTGTTGATGAAGAAAGGAATGGAAGCCGGAATTAACCTTGTATACTGCATCGCTTACGATCAATGTTATTGACAATACTCTTCTCTAGCCCGCACCCTTATATGGCTCCAACAATATTATTGCTTACGATCAATTTTATTGACAATACTTTTGTCCAATCCGCATCCTTACACGACTCCAACAGTACTATCTCTACATTGTCAATAATATTGTGATCAATGTTATTGGCAATAATCTTGTCCAACCCGCATCCTTACATGACTCCAACAGTACTATCCCTACATTGTTAATAATATTGTGATCAATGTTATTGACAATATTCTTGTCCAACCCCCACCCTTATACGACTCCAACAGTACTATCTCTACATTGTCAATAATATTGTTCAGTATGGACTATTGTTCAATATTATTGATTGTGCAGTGAAGAAAATGTACGAACATCATGAATGATAAAAAAGTATTGTTAACAATACTTATTTTTTTTATAAGCCGACAGAACAAGATTAGTTATGTTGAAATTTGCCTCTACTAGTGGAACAGTTTCATTTTCTTTTGATAGTGATCAAATTATAACAATGTAATTATAATTAAATGAATACTGATGCAAAGGACATCAAGCAAAATAGGAAAAATAAGAGAAATGAAGTAAAACAAGAACATATAAAAAGAGAGAAAACACAAAATTTGAAAAGAAAAAGAAAATCAAAAGAAAAGGAAAATAAGAAATGAGGAAAGAAAGAAGAGGAGAAGAGGGAAAGGAAAGAAAATGAAAAAATTGCCAAAAATAATCAAAGCATGGCGTCAGAGTTAAGAAAAATGTCGAAAGCAACAAGATTCAAACCCCCCGCCCCCCGTTCGACAACCATCTCTATTGTAGGCGCAAACAACTAAGACGACTCGAAAGGCATCATCAACAGAACGACATGCGTGGAGACGACTAAGGCGAAAAGACAAAGGTAAGGTCTACATTGGCAGCTACACGGTATTCACCTTGGTCTTTGGATCACATGCTGGACTCATGATCGACAGGGAAAGGGAATGCTTGCAGCAAAGCCAACACTGACGACAAAAAAGGTATCATCAACATAAAGAAATGCGTGGAGACGACTAAGGTGAAAAAGACAAAGGACAAAGGCTAGACTGGCAGCTACACGGGGAAGGAAATGCATCGTCCGCCATATTTTCCTGAGGGCCCGTTCTCGGGCCCAAGAGTTTCGAGCCCATGACGATAAAGTTGCATCCTGCGGCACACACTATTGATTTTCCTCTGGATAACGCATAACGACGTTTTTATTCAGCTGAGGGGTCACCTCCCACCTTCATTTTTATATATTTTTTTCTTAATTTTTTTCTTTTTATTGTTATTTTTTCATTTTCTAATTTTATTTCTTATTTCTATTCTTATTTCTTATTTCTATATATATATATTTCATTTTTATTTTTTATAATTGTTTTATTATGTGACTCATCGGAGGATCATTTGGGCAGCTTTCCGTGCTTCCTCCTCTTCTTGTGACCTTCCGCGGGTCTTCGCCGGCGGTTCCCGTCATCATGGCGACGCCTCTTGCGCCCTTCGGCCTCCCTCGTCGACGCAGAGAGGTCCTCCTCTGCCAGGCGCTTCCTCTTGGCGTTGTGTCTCTTCGAGGACGACTTCTGGAGCCAAGGATGAGAGAGAATTCCCTCGACGGAAGGACGGTCCTCGGGGTCTCTGGCGAAGCACCTCGTCAGAAGCTCCCGACACTGTTCCGGGACTTCGTGACCGAACTTCGGTCTCGCCTTCTGGATGTCTCCGACGGTGCGGAAGGCGTCCCTGCGGCAGAGCATGTAGTAGAGAAGAGTCCCGAGGCTCCATACCGTAGCAGGGACGTGGAGGTACTCGCCCTCGAACAAGAACTCCGGAGGCCAATACATCTCGGTCCCCCCCGTGTCGGTGCCCCGATCTCCCTTCACGAACTCCCCGCACCCGAAGTCGATCAGCCTGATGTCGAGGGCTCCAGTCTCCCGGTCTCTGAAGACTAAGACATTCTCTGTCTTGATGTCTTTATGGGAAACCCCCGCATCCAGACATCCTTCGACCGTCCTTACCAGGAGCCTGAAGATCCTCCTGATGGCTTTTTCTTTCAGGGGTCTGTGGGTCCTCATGTAATCTTCGATGGTCATGGACTTGGAGACGAGTTCCATGACCATGAAGATGGTGTCCTCCGTGGTGATGCAGTCCAGGAGCTTGATGACACCTGGAACGTGCTGCACCTTGTACAGAAGGGCAGCTTCTTCGGGCACAAGGCGTCCTTCATGCTCGGCCCAAGTGTGCACCATATCGAGAGGCACCTTCTTGATGGCCACAGGTGTCCTGTCGCTCTTTCTTCGGGCGGCGTAGACGGAGGCGAAGCTGCCTTTTCCGAGCTTCGCAATCACTTTGTAGCCTCTGATTCGCATTTAAAAAGTTCTTCCCAAAGGTTATTTACCGAAGGGGACTTAATGTTGATGAGCCTGCGTTGAAAGTGCATCCTAGATACATACACTGTGTGGTGATTTGCACATACATACATACGTACATACATGTATTCATACATGCATACATACATTCATACATACATTCATACATACATAAATACATTCATATACATTCATACATACATTCATACATACATTCATACTTACATACATACATTCATACATACATGCATACATACATTCATGCATGCATACATACATTCATACATACATACATGCATACATACATTCATACATACATACATTCATACATGCATACATACATTCATACATACATTCATATACTCATACATACGTTCATACATATATACATACATTCATACATGCATACATACATTCATACATACATTCATATACTCATACATACATACATGCATACATACATTCATACATACATACATTCATACATGCATACATACATTCATACATACATACATTCATACATGCATACATACATACATACATTCTTACATGTATACATACATTCATACATACATGCATACATTCATACATACATACATACATACATTCATACATACATGCATACATTCATACATACATTCATACATACATACATTCATACATACATACATTCATACATGCAAAGATGTGACCCTAAATATCTAAAACTATCTATTTTTCTCTATTTACTGTCACCTTCACCCCTTGTACACCTCGTCACCTTTTTTTTTTACCGACATTTACTTTCAACTTTCTCCTGTCACACAACTTCCCAAACTCCGTCACAGGCTGCCTCAGACCACCTATGACTCGGCCACAAGCACAGTGACATCTTCAAACAACAACTGGCTCACTTCCCACTTCCCCCATATGCTTCTCCAACTGCACTCAATAAACCGATCCTTCTAAAACTGTTACATTGACATTTACAAAGGATTACAAAGGCGGAGCATGCCGACAGGAGACCTTTTGGTCCATATCTTAGAAGTCGGATGCGAAAAAAAATCATAATAATAATAAATTGATAAATAAAAACTATAATAATATAAATAACAAATAAAATACATAGATAAATGCATAGGTATAGTTAAATAATAAACAAACAGGTAAATAGTAAATAATAATAAATTGACATATAACTAATAATAAATGAGAATCAAACAGACAAATGATAACAAAACAAAAACAAATAATACAAAATGAATTATAATAATTTCTCCACCACTTCTGCTTTGTAACGCAGAAGTATACTACGTGCACTACCTTAATACTCATCCACACAGCATCTCCTGTCAGCACGAGTCAGTCAGGGCATCGTGTATATCCAGTAAACCAGATATGTGAGCTTCGTCATTTTCGGATGTGGAATTCCCTCTGTGTCATTAGAAAGGGCATTGCAAGTGAATTACTCATGATGGTTGTTTTCAAACCACTCAAGACACCAAGTTCCTCTCAGCTGAATAGAATTGCTTGGAATTAACCAGCAGAAAATAGTTAAAGACACTTATCCCCTTTGCCACAGTGCTATGTCACTTTATGGATATATATATATATATATATATATATATATATTAGCGTATAGCAATGCTACTGCTCACGATGTGTGTGTGTATATATTCATATATATATATATATATACATATATATATATATATATATATATATATATATATGTGTGTGTGTGTGTGTGTGTGTGTGTGTGTGTGTGTGTGTGTGTGTGTGTGTGTGAAAAGGCGGAGGAGGAGGGAGGAGAAGAGGAGAAGGATAAAAACAGGATGGGGGAGAAGGAGGAAGAGGAAGAAGAGGAGGACGTGTCATATATTCTCATGCAATTCTTTAACGTTCGTTGAATGAAACTGAAGATAAAAAAATAACGTTGTAATGGCCTTATGCCAATCACATAGCAACCCCAAAAATTAATAGATTTTTCTTCAGACATCCATAATAATACCTTTAAGCCCCACTGTCTGATAAAGAATTAAGTATTAGATTATTTCATTTGTGATTTGAACCAAGTGAAGAACGGAAATTTTCTATGCAACATGACATTCATTCGCACTCGTTAAGTGCTTATCTTTCTTAGACGATATTTGTGAACTGCGACGTGTATTGTTAAAGAAAAAGCCATAACATGGTCAGACACCATTCTCAAGACGTCTGTACTCTTGGAATCAACAATGACCTAAACGACAGTATAGCTCACAGTACGTAATTATTTATGACCAATTGTCTTAGAGTACCATTGTTGTTAAGAATATATAATTCTTAACAACAATGGTACTCTAAGACAATTTTTGATAAAAATGTATTTTTTAAAAACAAGAATACTGTAATACAACTGTTCATAAACAATTCCGTTAAAGCTATATTGACATTAAAATTACGTGATGTAATTTTTAACAACATGAGTAGTAAAAGACAATTGTTCATAAACAATTTCGTTAAAACTTACATTAACATTAAAATTACGTGATTTAGTATTTAACAAGAATACTGTAGTACAATTGTTCATAAATAATCCCGCAGTTACATTAATATTAAGATTATGTGATATAGGTTTTAACAACAAGAACAATGTAAGACAATTGCTCATAAATCCTCCCTTTAAAATTACATTAACATTAAAATTACGTGATGTACTTTTTAACAAGAATATTGTACGATAATTGTTCATAAACAATTCCGTAGCTACATTAATATTAAAATTACGTGATGTAATATTTAACAACAAGAACACTGTCAGACAATTGCTCATAAATAATTCTGTCTCGGAGCCATATCTCGAGTCTCTGGTTGGCACTTTTCGCCACTTTCCATGACCTCATATCGTTCGTTTCCTCCCCAAAGTGAGGTGACCTGTTCTTGTTTCGACTTTTAATAGATCTTCCCTTTTTTCGATTTAAGAATACTGTAACTATGGACTCTGAGGACTAGATCCAATTACTCTTCCACCTTTTCAGTCAACTACAAGAGGTCTTGGGAGAATATTGGTTGTCAAGTGACACGTGTATACAATGTGATGTCTATCAAACTCACATTCTTTTCCAGTTCCATCGTTATACGTCATCGCAGACGTAATATCTTGGTTGAACAAGGAAACGTGAAGAACAAACTTTAGTCCACGACTGTATGACGACATACCACGTTAGCCGACAGCTCAGCCAAACAAAACTACTTTCTCGTCGAAAAAATCGTGACTGCGTTCAAGCCTCGTTTACACGGGGCAAGATGAGAGGCAAGTCAAGTGTGCAAGTTGCTTGAATTGGAGAGGAAAGAGAGAAAGTACATGTTTACACAGACCACTTGTCTCTTGCTTGAACTGGAAAGGAAAGTAAGCAAGTACATATTCACAAAGGCCACTTGTCTCTGTCTTGTCCTGTGTGAACCTGTGCTTGCTCGTTTTCTTCTTCATTTCAAGTAACTTGCACAATTAACTTGACTCTCAACTTGCCCTGTGTAAACGAGGGTAGACGGCTGTAAAGGTCTTGACTACGGTAGTGACAGTCTTGCTTGTTGTCAGACACTTGTTCTGTGTGAACATGTACTTGCTCGTTTTCCTCTTCATGTCAAGTAACTTGCACAATTAACTTGACCCGCAACTTGCCCCGTGTAAACGTCTTGACTAGTGACAGTCTTCATTGTTGTCAGAGTCACGACAAAAAATTTTCTTTGAACAGAGACGACTAGCTTCACTTATAAGTACTACGATAGTCGTCTTCCTCGAAGCTGCAACAACAACCCTCCCTCGTTACGTCGTACATTTACGATATGACTAAGACTACGAGGTCGCCAATGACTCATCCAGGTCGTAATTCTACGACCAGAGAGCTCTCCGCTGCCCACGACTCGGCGAGAAAGACGCCAACGTCTGCGGCAGTAATTACGAGCGGAGTCGGCTTCGCAACAACATTCATCATTGAGCAATCAAGACATCACGAAAGACTCGATTAGAGAAAATGTCTCAAGATATCTCGTTCGGTCTCATTTGGACGAGATTCATTGTTGATGAAGAAAGGAATAGAAGCCGCAATTAACCTTTGTATACTACATCGCTTACGATCAATGTTATTGACAATACTCTTGTCCAGCCCGCACCCTTATATGGCTCCAACAATATTATCGCTTTCGATCAATGTTATTCACAATACTATTGTCCAGCCCGCACCCTTATATGGCTCCAACAGTATTATCGCTTACGATCAATGTTATTGACAATACTCTTGTCCAATCCGCATCCTTACACGACTCCAACAGTACTATCCCTACATTGTCAATAATATTGTGATCAATGTTATTGACAATACTCTTGTCCACCCCCCAACCCTTACATGGCTCCAACAGTATTATCCCTACATTGTCAATAATATTGTGATCAATGTTATTGGCAATACTCTTGTCCAACCCGCACCCTTACATGACTCCAACAGTATTATCTCTACATTGTCAATAATAGTGTGATCAATGTTATTGGCAATACTCTTGTCCAACCCCCACCCTTACACGACTCCAACAGTACTATCTCTACATTGTCAATAATATTGTTCAGTATGGGCTATTGTTCAATATTATTGATTGTGCAGTGAAGAAAATGTACGAACATCATGATTGATAAAAAAAAAAAGTATTGTTAACAATACTTATTTTTCTATTTGCCGACAGAACAAGTTATGTTGAATTTTGCCTCTACTATACCCTATGCACTGAGATTTGGCCGTTAGGGCGGACCACTGGGAGTTCCCCTGTGGTGCCACATATAATTATTTTATAGTTTTATTTTACTATATAATTCTATTTTATAATTTTATAATGTTGCCTCATATGATTATATTATAATTTTTTGTCACACACCACCACTGAGATAAAAATCAAAGCAATGTTTTCTATACAAAGGTTTCGTTTCTTTAAGTGTAGATATGGCATATGTGCATGCGAGAGCGACGTTGCCACTACATCTAATCTCTGGCCCCGCCCCCCTCACACTGCATTCAGAAAACATTGCATCCAGACGCACGTTCTCGCCATGGATGCCCATATGTGGCAACACCGGGAAATATCCTAGCCACGCCTTATCGGCCAATTCTCCTTGCGCTGACTATAGCAGAACAGTTTCATTTTCTTTTGATAGCGAGCAAATGACAATAATGTAATTACAATCAAATGAATAATGATCCAAAAGAGATCAAGTAAAATAGAAAAAAATAAGAGAAATAAAGTAAAACAAGAACATATAAAAAGAGAGAAGACACAAAATCAGAAAATAAAGATAAAGCATAAAGAAAAGGAAGATAAAAAACGAGGAAAGAAAAAGGGAAAGAAAAAATGAGAGAAAGGGGAAAAAATGCAAAACAAGATGTAAGAGCCAAGAAAAAAGTCGAAAGCAACAAGATTCAAATCGCCCCCCCCCCCTTCGACAACCGTCTCTATTGTAGGCGCAGACAACGAAGACGACTCGAAAGGCATCATCAACAGAACGACATGCGTGGAGACGACTAAGGCGAAAAGACAAAGGTAAAGTCTACACTGGCAGCTACACGGTATTCACCTTGGTCTTTGGATCACGTGCTGGACTCGTGATCGACAGGGAAAGGGAATGCTTGCAGCAAAGCGAACACTGACGACTAAAAATGTATCATCAACAGAACGACATGTGTGGAGACGACTAAGGTGAAAAAGACAAAGGACAAAGGCTCGACTGGCAGCTACGCGGGGAAGGGAATGCATCGTCCGCCATATTTTCCTGAGGGCCCGTTCTCGGGCCCAAGAGTTTCGAGCCCATGACGATAAAGTTGCATCCTGCGGCGCACATTATTGATTTTCCTCTGGATAACGCATAACGACGTTTTTATTCAGCTGAGGGGTCACCTCCCACCTCCATTTTTATATATATATTTTTTTCTTTTTTTAGTTTTTTTTCTTTTTATTGTCATTTTTTCATTTCCTATTTCTATTTCTTATTTCTATTCTTATTTCTTATTCCTATATATATATATATATTTTTTTTACTTTTTATAATTGTTTTATTATGTGACCCGTCGGAGGATCATTCGGACAGCTTTCCATGCTTCCTCCTCTTCTTGTGACTTGCCGCGGGTCTTCGCCGGCGGTTCCCGTCATCATGGCGACGCCTCTTGCGCCCTTCAGCCTCCCTCGTCGACGCAGAGAGGTCCTCCTCTGCCAGGCGCTTCCTCTTGGCGTCGTGTCTCTTCGAGGACGACTTCTGGAGCCAAGGATGAGAGAGAATTCCCTCGACGGAAGGACGGTCCTCGGGGTCTCTGGCGAAGCACCTCGTCAGAAGCTCCCGACACTCCTCCGGGACTTCGTGGCCGAACTTCGGTCTCGCCTTCTGGATGTCTCCGACGGTGCGGAAGGCGTCCCTGCGGCAGAGCATGTAGTACAGAAGAGTCCCGAGGCTCCATACCGTAGCAGGGACGTGGAGGTACTCGCCCTCGAACAAGAACTCCGGGGGCCAATACATCTCGGTCCCCCCCGTGTCGGTGCCTCGATCTCCCCTCACGAACTCCCCGCACCCGAAGTCGATCAGCCTGATGTCGAGGGTTCCAGTCTCCCGGTCTCTGAAGACTAAGACATTCTCGGTCTTGATGTCCTTGTGGGAAACCCCCGCATCCAGGCATCCTTCGACCGTCCTTACCAGGAGCCTGAAGATCCTCCTGATGACTTTCTCTTTCAAGGGTCCGTGGGTCCTCATGTAATCTTCAATGGTCATGGACCTGGAGACGAGTTCCATGACCATGAAGATGGTGTCCTCCGTGGTGATGCAGTCCAGGAGCTTGATGACACCTGGAACGTGCTGCACCTTGTACAGAAGGGCAGCTTCTTCGGGCACAAGGCGTCCTTCATGCTCGGCCCAAGTGTGCACCATATCGAGAGGCACCTTCTTGATGGCCACAGGTGTCCTGTCGCTCTTTCTTCGGGCGGCGTAGACGGAGGCGAAGCTGCCTTTTCCGAGCTTCGCAATCACTTTGTAGCCTCTGATTCGCATTTAAAAAGTTCTTCCCAAAGGTTATTTACCGAAGGGGACTTAATGTTGATGAGCCTGCGTTGAAAGTGCATCCTAGATATATACACTGTGTGGTGATTTGCACATACATACATACGTACATACATATACTCATACATGCATACATACATTCATACATGCATACATACGTTCATACATACATGCATTCATACATTCATACATGCATACATACATTCATACATACATTCATACATTCATACATACATTCATACATACATGCATACATACATTCATACATACATTCATACATGCATACATACATTCATACATGCATACATACATTCATACATGCATACATACATTCATACATGCATACATACATTCATACATACATTCATACATACATTCATACATACATTCATACATGCATACATACATTCATACATGTATACATACATTCATACATGCATACATACATTCACACATGCATACATGCATACATACATTCACACATGCATACATACATTCATACATGCATACATACATTCATACATACATGCATACATACATTCATACATGAATACATACATTCATACATACATTCATACATGCATAGATGTGACCCTATATATCTAACACTATTTATTTGTCTCTATTTACTGTCACTTTCACCCCTTGTAGACCTCAACACCTTCTTTTTAACAACGTTTACTTTCAACTTTCTCCTATCACATATCTTCCCAATATCCGTCACAGGCCGCCACAGACCCCCACTGACTCACCCTTAAGCGCTGCAGTGTCATCAGCAAACAACAACTGGCTCACTTCCCAATTACCCCATATGCTTCTCCAACTGCACTCAACAAACTGATCCCTCTAAAACTGCTACATTCACATTTACAAAGGATTACAAAGGCGGAGCATGCCGACAGACGACCTTTTGGTCCATATCTAGGTCGGATGCGAAAAAAATCATAATAATAATAAATTAATCAATAAAAACTATAATAATGTAAATAACAAATAAAATACATAAACAAATGCATAGGTATAGTTAGATAATAAACAAACAGGTAAATAGTAAATAATAATAAATTGACACATTAATAATAAATGGGAATCAGACAGATAAATGATAACAAAACAAAAACTAATAATACAAAATAAATTATAATCATTTCCCCACCACTTCTGCTTTGTAACGCAGAAATATACTACGTGCACTACCTTAATACTCTTCCACACTGCATCTCCTGTCAGCACGAGTCAGTCAGGGCATCGTGTATATCCAGTAAACCAGATATGTGAGCTTCGTCATTTTCGGATGTGGAATTCCCTCTGTGTCATTAGAAAGGGCATTGCAAGTGAATTACTCATGATGGTTGTTTTCGAACCACTCAAGACACCAAGTTCCTCTCAGCTGAATAAAATTACATGAAATTAGCCAGCAGAAACGAGTTGAAGACACTTACCCTCTTTGCCACAGGGCTATGTCACTTAAAGATATATATATATATATCTATATCTATATATATATATTTATATATATATATATATATATATATATATATATTGTATATTTAGGGCGCAGATTCTCACTAATACACACGGAGTTAAACACGACAGCATTTTGGCACTGGTTAATCTTCTTACTGAGATTTTCAATTTTCCTCACAGTAGGTCTCATTTCAGGAGGGTGGGCAAATACAAGCCTTCCAAATTCTTCCATATTTAATTTAACGTTTCGACTTCAGGGAAACCCCCGTACCTGTTCCCTTGTTGTGAAAAACAATCTGTCTGGCAATGGCGGCATATCATCGAGAACCAATGTCATTTATGAATATCGCTGTATAACTGGGGGCTGCGCACCTCGTAATTCTTCATACATTGAATTCACGACATACCAACTGAGTAGACGGTTGTCCTTACATTTACAACAAGGAGCAATTAAACAACACCACCTCCAATACCACCAGGCTTTAATCGATAGGAAGACAATCGTGGATAACACTAGGATAGTTGCACACTGTGCCAAAATTAAGGAACTAAAAATGCTTGAAGCCATCCACATTAGGGAGAGAGCTCCAATTATTAATATTCAATGTAATATGATTTCTGCCATCCCGCTATTTAATTCTTCCACGAGATTTGGAGCCCAACAACAGCAACACCCACCTCCTTCCTCTCCCCCTCCCCCTCCTACACCTCACCAACCCCCACATGACCAGCGTGGTGACCCAGCGAGAAGACCTACCTTACCTGACTCCCCCCCTCTCCCTCCTCCTCCCCCTCCCCCTCCCCCTTCCCTTCCAAGACGTAGTGCCCGGCTACGTAACGGATCACGAACCATGCACCGTTCCCAAGCGGCCCATATTTAAACCCATGTTGTCTGTACACCATTGTCAATTGTGAATCATGTAGCTTTGAAAATTGTGACTTTTCTCTTGTAACTATTCTGAAGATGACTCCCTGAAGTCGAAACGTTAAATTAAATATGGAAGAATTTGGAAGGCTTGTATTTGCCCACCCTCCTGAAATGAGACCTACTGTGAGGAAAATTGAAAATCTCAGTAAGAAGATTAACCAGTGCCAAAATGCTGTCGTGTTTAACTCCGTGTGTGTGTATATATATATATATATATATATATATATATATATATATATATATATATATATATACATGTGTGTGTGTGTGTGTGTGTGTGTGTGTGTGTGTGTGTGTGTGTGTGTGTGTGTGTGTGTGTGTGTGTGTGTGTGTGAAAAGGCGGAGGAGGAGGGAGGAGAAGAGGAGAAGGATAAAAACAGGATGGGGGAGAAGGAGGAAGAGGAAGAAGAGGAGGACGTGTCATATATTCTCATGCAATTCTTTAACGTTCGTTGAATGAAACTGAAGATAAAAAATAACATTGTAATGGCCTTATGCCAATCACATAGCAACCCCAAAAATTAATAGATTTTTCTTCAGACATCCATAATAATACCTTTAAGCCCCACTGTCTGATAAATAATTAAGTATTAGATTATTTTATTTGTGATTTGAACCAAGTGAAGAACGGAAATTTTCTATGCAACATGACATTCATTCGCACGCGATAAGTGCTTATCTTTCATAAACGATATTTGTGAACAGCGACGTGTATTGTTAAAGAAAAAGCCATAACATAGTCAGACACCATTCTCAAGACGTCTGTACACTTGGAATCAACAATGACCTAAACGATAGTATAGCTCACAGTAAGTAATTATCTATGACCAATTGTCTTAGAGTACCATTGTTGTTAAGAATTATATAACATATTTTTGATGAAAATGTATTTTTTAAAAACAAAAATACTGTAATACATAAACATGTAGTTCATAAACAATTCCGTTGAAGCTATATTGACATTAAAATTACGTGATGTAATTTTTAGCACCATGAATAGTATAAGACAATTGTTCATTGACAATTTCGTTAAAACTTACATTAACATTAAAATTGCGTGACTTAGTATTTAACAAGAATACTGTAGTACAATTGTTCATAAATTATCCCGTAGTTACATTAATATTAAAATTACGTGATGTAGTATTTAACAACAAGAACACTGTAAGACAATTGCTTATAAATCCTCCCTTTAAAATTACATTAACATTAAAATCACGTGATGTAGTTTATAACAACAAGAATACTGTAGGACAATTGTTCATAAACAATTCCGTAGCTACATTAATATTAAAATTACATGATGTAGTATTTAACAACAAGAACACTGTCAGACAATTGCTCATAAATAATTCTGTCTCGGAGCCATATCTCGAGTCTCTCTGGTTGGCACTTTTTGCCACTTTGCATGACCTCATATCGTTCGTTTCCTCCCCGAAGTGAGGTGACCTGTTCTTGTTTCGACTTTAAATAGATCTTCGCTTTTTTCGATTTAAGAATACTGTAACTATGAACTCTTGAGGACTATTTCCAATTACTCTTCCGATTCTTCAGTCAACTACAAGAGGTCTTGGGAGAATATTGGTTGTCAAGTGACACGTGTATACAATGTGATGTCTATCAAACTCACATTCTTTTCCAGTTCCATCGTTATACGTCATCGCAGACGTAATATCTTGGCTGAACAAGGAAACGTGAAGAACGAACTTTAGTCCGCGACTGTAAGACGACATACCACGTTAGCCGACAGCTCAGCCTAACAAAACTACTTCCTCGTCCAAAAAATCGTAACTGCGTTCAAGTCTCGTTTACACGGGGCAAGATGAGAGGCAAGTCAAGTGTGCAAGTTGCTTGAATTGGAGAGGAAAGAGAGCAAGTACATGTTCACACAGGCCACTTGTCTCTTGCTTGAACTGGAAAGGAAAGTAAGCAAGTACATATTCACAAAGGCCACTTGTCTCTGACTTGTCCTGTGTGAACATGTACTTGCTCGTTTTCCTCTTCATTTCAAGTAACTTGCACACTTAACTTGCCTCTCAACTTGCCCTGTGTAAACGAGGGTAGACGGCTGTAAAGATCTTGACTACGGTAGTGACAGTCTTGCTTGTTGTCAGACACTTGTCCTGTGTGAACATGTACTTGCTCGTTTTCCTCTTCATTTCAAGTAACTTGCACACTTAACTTGACTCTCAACTTGCCTCGTGTAAACGAGGGTTAACAGTTGTAAACGTCTTGACTAGTGTCAGTCTTCATTGTTGTCAGAGTCACAACAATAATTGCTCTTTGAACAGAGACGACTAGCTTCACTTGTAAGTACTACGGTGGTGGTCTTCCTCAAAACTACAACAACCATCCCTCATTATGTCATACATTTACGATACGACTAAGACTACGAGGTCGCCAATGACTCATCCAGATCGTAATTCTACGACCAGAAACCTCTCCGCTGACCACGACTCGGCGAGAAAGACGCCAACGTCTGCGGCAGTAATTACGAGCGGAGTCGGCTTCGCAACAACATTCATCATTGAGCAATCAACCCAACACGAAAGACTCGAATAGAGGAAATGTCTCAAAATATCTCGTTTGGTTTCATTTGGCCGAGATTCATTGTTGATGAAGAAAGGAATGGAAGCCGGAATTAACCTTTGTATACTGCATCGCTTACGATCAATGTTATTGACAATATTCTTGTCCAACCTGCACCCTTATATGGCTCCAACAATATTATCGCTTACGATCAATGTTATTGACAATACTTTTGTCCAATCTGCATCCTTACACGACTCCAACAGTACTATCCCTACATTGTCAATAATATTGTGATCAATGTTATTGGCAATACTCTTGTCCACCCGCATCCTTACATGACTCCAACAGTGCTATCCCTACATTGTCAATAATATTGTGATCAATGTTATTGACAATACTCTTGTCCAACCCCCACCCTTACACGACTCCAACAGTACTATCTCTACATTGTCAATAATATTGTTCAATATAGGCTGTTGTTCAATATTATTGATCGTGCAGTGAAGAAAATGTACGAACATCATGAAAGATACAAAAGTATTGTTAACAATATTTAGTTTTTATAGGCCGATAGAACAAGATTAGTTATGTTGAAATTTGCCTCTACTAGTACAACAGTTGTATTTTCTTTAGATAGTGATCAAATTATAACAATGTAATTATAATTAGATGAATAATGATGCAAAAGAGAAATAAAATAAAACAAGAACATATAAAACGAGAGAAAACACAAAATCAGAAATGAAAAAGAAAAGGAAAATAAGAAATAATGAAAGAAAAGAAGAAAAGAGGGAAAGGAAAAAATGAAAAAGGAAAAAAATGCAAAGCATGACGTCAGAGCCAAGAAAAAAGTCGAAAGCAACAAGATTCAAATCGCCCCTCCCCCTTGTTCGACAACCGTCTCTATTGTAGGCGCAGACAACGAAGACGACTCGAAAGGCATCATCAACAGAATGGCATGCGTGGAGACGACTAAGGCGAAAAGACAAAGGTAAAGTCTACACTGACAGCTACACGGTATTCACCTTGGTCTTTGGATCACATGCTGGACTCGTGATCGACAGGGAAAGGGAATGATTACTGTAAAACCAACACAGACGGCGAAAAATGTATCATCAACAGAACGACATGCGTGGAGACGATTAAGGTGAAAAAGACAAATGACAAAGGCTCAAATGGCAGCTACACGGGGAAGGGAACGCATCGTCCACCATATTTTCCTGAGGGCCCGTTATAGGGCCCAAGAGTTTCGAGCCCATGATGATAAAGTTGCATCCTGCGGCACACACTATTGATTTTCCTCTGGATAACGCATAACGACGTTTTTATTCAGCTGAGGGGTCACCTCCCACCTCCATTTTTATATATATATTTTTTTTTAATCTTTTTTTCTTTTTAGTTTTTTATTTTCTTTTTATTGTCATTTTTTTCATTTTCTATTTCTATTTCTTATTTCTATTCTTATTTCTTATTCCTATATATATATTTTTTTTTTACTTTTTATAATTGTTTTATTATGTGACCCGTCGGAGGATCATTCGGACAGCTTTCCGTGCTTCCTCCTCTTCTTGTGACCTTCCGCGGGTCTTCGCCGGCGGTTCCCGTCATCATGGCGACGCCTCTTGCGCCCTTCGGCCTCCCTCGTCGACGCAGAGAGGTCCTCCTCTGCCAGGCGCTTCCTCTTGGCGTCGTGTCTCTTCGAGGACGACTTCTGGAGCCAAGGATGAGAGAGAATTCCCTCGACGGAAGGACGGTCCTCGGGGTCTCTGGCGAAGCACCTCGTCAGAAGCTCCCGACACAGCTCCGGGACTTCGTGACCGAACTTCGGTCTCGCCTTCTGGATGTCTCCGACGGTGCGGAAGGCGTCCCTGCGGCAGAGCATGTAGTAGAGAAGAGTCCCGAGGCTCCATACCGTAGCAGGGACGTGGAGGTACTCGCCCTCGAACAAGAACTCCGGGGGCCAATACATCTCGGTCCCCCCCGTGTCGGTGCCTCGATCTCCCTTCACGAACTCCCCGCACCCGAAGTCGATCAGCCTGATGTCGAGGGCTCTAGTCTCCCGGTCTCTGAAGACTAAGACATTCTCTGTCTTGATGTCTTTGTGGGAAACCCCCGCATCCAGGCATCCTTCGACCGTCCTTACCAGGAGCCTGAAGATCCTCCTGATGACTTTTTCTTTCAGGGGTCCGTGGGTCCTCAGGTAATCTTCAATGGTCATGGACCTAGAAACGCGTTCCATGACCATGAAGATGGTGTCCTCCGTGGTGATGCATTCCAGGAGCTTGATGACACCTGGAACGTGCTGCACCTTATACAGAAGGGCAGCTTCTTCGGGCACAAGGCGTCCTTCATGCTCGCTCCAGGTGTGCACCATATCGAGAGGCACCTTCTTGATGGCCACAGGTGTCTTGTCGCTCTTTCTTCTGGCGGCGTAGACGGAGGCGAAGCTGCCTTTCCCGAGCTTCGCAATCACTTTGTAGCCACTGAGTCGCATTCAAAAAGTTCTTCCCAAATGTTATTTACCGAAGGGGACTTATGTTGATGAGCCTGCGTTGAAAGTGCATCCTAGATATATACACTGTGTGGTGATTTGCACATACATACATACGTTCATACATATACTCATATTATTTACTATTTATCTGTTTGTTTATTATCTAACTATAACTATGCATTTATTTATGTATTTTATTTGTAATTAACATTATTATAGTTTTCATTTATTCATTTATTATTATTTTGATTTTTCCATCCGACCAAGATATGGACCAAAAGGTCTCCTGTCGGTATGCTCCGCCTTTGTAATCCTTTGCATACATACATTCATACATACATTCATTCAAACATACATACATTCATACATGCAAAGATGTGACCCTAAATATCTAAAACTATCTATTTGTCTCTATTTACTGCCACCTTCACCCCTTGTACACCTCATCACCTGATTTTTACAGTTACAAAGGATTACAAAGGCGCAGCATGCCGACAGGAGACATTTTGGTCCATATCTAAGTCGGATGCGAAAAAAATCATAATAATAATAAATTGATAAATAAAAACTATAATAACGTAAATAAAAAATAAAATACATAAATAAATGCATAGTTATAGTTAAATAATAAGTAAATAGTAAGTAATAATAAATTGACATATAACTAATAATAAATGAGAATCAAACAGACAAATGATAACAAAACAAAAACAAATAATACAAAATTAATTATAATCATTTCTCCACCACTTCTGCTTTGTAACGCAGAAATATACTACGTGCACTACCTTAATACTCTTCCACACAGCATCTCCTGTCAGCACGAGTCAGTCAGGACATCGTGTATATCCAGTAAACCAGATATGTGAGCTTCGTCATTTTCGGATGTGGAATTCCCTCTGTGTCATTAGAAAGGGCATTGCAAGTGAATTACTCATGATGGTTGTTTTCGAACCACTCAAGACACCAAGTTCCTCTCAGCTGAATAAAATTGCTTGGAATTAACCAGCAGAAAATAGTTAAAGACACTTACCCCCTTTGCCACAGTGCTATGTCACTTTATGGATATATATATATATATATATATATATATATATATATATATATATATATATATATATATATATATATATATATATATATTAGCGTATAGCAATGCTACTGCTCACGATGTGTATATATATATATATATATATATATATATATATATATATATGCGTGTGTGTGTGTGTGTGTGTGTGTGTGTGTGTGTGTGTGTGTGTGTGTGTGTGTGTGTGTGTGTGTATGTGCGTGTGTGTGTGTGTGTGTGTGTGTGTGTGTGTGTGTGTGTGTGTGTGTGTGTGTGTGTGTGTGTGAGAGAAAGGCGGAGGAGGAGGGAGGAGAAGAGGAGAAGGTTAAAAACAGGATGGGGGAGAAGGAGGAAGAGGAAGAAGAGGAGGACGGGGAAGAAGAAGAGGGAGAGAGAAGGAGATGGAAGGAAGAGCAGGAGAAAGAGGAAGGGGGAGGGGAAGAGGAGAAGGAGGGGGATGATAAGTAGTGGGAGAAGATGGAGAAGGAGGAGGAGGAGGAGGAGAAGGAGGAAGAGGAGGAGGAGGAATGTCCTGACAGGAATGCTACAGCGCACGGAAGAAAGCTAAATATAGACACATCGGTGGGAAGCGTTCGATTCACTCTGTGGAAAGCCGAGGGCAGGCGGGAGCACGAGGAGGAGGAGGAGGAAGAGGAAGAGGAAGATGAGGAGGAGCGATATCAAGAGGAGGTGGAGGAGGGAGAATGAGGAGAAGGAAGGAGGAAGAGGAGATGGAAGAAGAAAGAGAAATGAGGAAGAAAAAGGAAGGAAGGAAAAGGAGAGGGAGGAGGAGGAAGAGGAGGAGGTGGAGGGAAGATGAAGAGAAGGGGGAGGAGGAGAAAGAAGGAGGAATAGGAGATGGAAGAGGAAAGAGAAATGAAGAAGAAAAAGGAAGGAAGGAAAAGGAGAGGGAGGAGGAGAAAGAGGAGGAGGTGGAGGGAAGATGAAGAGAAGAGGGAGAGGAGGAGGAAGAGGAAGAAGGGATGAAGAAGAAAGAGGAGGAAGGAGAAAGAAGATTAGGGGAGCAAGACGAAAAGTGGATGTGGTGTAGGAAGGAAGGAAGGAAGGAAGGAAGGAAGGAAGGAAGGAAGGCAGGAAGGAGAAATGATCAATCGAATGAATGGATAACAAAGATGAGGAAATAGACGAAATCGTTTAATTAAAGTAACAGAAAAGACGGGAGATGATTAATTGGCGAAGGTCAGGGAGGAGATACGGGATAAGAGATAAGGATGTAAAAAGTTGAGACTGTCTAGGGAGGCAACTTGGATCAATTTGAAGCAGAGTATGGGTGTGCACTGGGACCATAAACGTACACACGCACTGCACACATGCACATACACACACACACACACACACACACAAACACACACAATTGATTAGCTGTCTGGTTGTATTGATCCAAAAATGTTATAGACTTGGATTCATCCTGTCCCCCAACCCATCCTTCCCAGAAAGGGTAGGGGAGGGGGGGGAGGGGGGCTTGATTGAGGAGATTGAGGAGAGGTCGGAACCATCCATCATACGACAGAACCTTGACATGCTGGGCCCCAGACTGACGAAAATAGAGTTGATTAATCAATTATTTCTTCTGGATACTTCATCAAAGGGTACAGGAAGAAGGCACGCAACCGAACGCATCTTAGTGTCTTTTCGAATTCATTTCAAGTTTGGATTACCCCTTTCTTTATTAACGGTATCGGTGTCGATGTCGTTGTGCTGTCGTTGTCGTTGTCACCGTCGTCGTCGTCGTCGTCGTCAGTCAATATAGATCGTTACCATCATCATCGCCGTTGTCGTCGTCGTCGTCATCGCCGTTATTTTCGTCTGTAGGTTATCATCATACAAAGGATTACAAAGGCGGAGCATACCGACAGGAGACCTTTAGGTCCATATCGTCGTCACTTACAGTCGGACAACCAATAGCCAAAGAGGTATCCAGTTGCATATTTGAGATCTTCAGCTGACTGCACCAAAGTGTCCTCAAGTCCCTTCAGGATTACGACATTATTTCTGAATCAATTGAGGAAAGACTTAAGAGATTGGACCTGACCACTTTGAAATATAGAAGGCTCAGGGGAGATATGATTAAAGTGTACAAGATTATGTATAATTACTACGATCAAGACACTGTACCAACGTTGATAAAACTTGAAGGTATCACCAGGACCCATGGTCTGAAACTCTACAAGATTAGGGCAGCAGGAAAAATGAGACAACAGCAGTTTTCTCTAAGGATTATATTACCGACACTTGGAATAGCCTGCCAAGTCAAATAGTGAATGCCCTTAGTGTGCACTCTTTCGAAAATTGCTTAGACAAATACTGGAAAAATCAGGAAGTGAAATTTAATTACGATACTGACCACAACACACAACCGGTTGACTTTGAAGTTGATACGGAAGATCGGGACATTGAGGTATAATGCACCCGCGTCCAGTGCATACATGAGGTTACATAAGGTAAGGTTGTCTGTTGTCGTCGAACGATTCTGTCATCTCACCTGAGGAGCGGACCCCGATTTGAATGACTTTTTGGCGGATCAAGACCCCATACCCAACCACCCACGCTTGGGTGTGACCTTGAACTGAATAAAATCACCTGACGTCAACGAAAAAATCTACGAAGTACCTTAATATTGAAGAAATGAAGAAGGGGACTTAGTACATATTGATGCCGAAGACAGAAATAATGTTATTCAAAAATTATAAAAGCAGAAGGATATTGAACCAAGTCACACTGCTGAGGTCACACAGTCTCCTCATTTTAGGAAACATCACTGGAAGAAGGAATTCGTATCCTGTCGCTGCAACTCTTGCCCTGGTCACGCGCGGGAGCTGGTAAAAAAAAAAAAAAAAAAAAAAAAAAAAAAAAAAATTTGTACAAATCGCTGGACGAGCAGGTTAGGGCGCCGTTACTTGCGGCAAAGGTCGAGCTGATGACGAATCGAACCCTGTTCGGGGCGAGTTGAACCAAGGGCACGGTTCATTAAATTCCACGCTACAAAGTCCACT
Source organism: Oratosquilla oratoria (assembly GCF_046742065.1). Classification (NCBI taxonomy): domain Eukaryota; kingdom Metazoa; phylum Arthropoda; class Malacostraca; order Stomatopoda; family Squillidae; genus Oratosquilla; species Oratosquilla oratoria. The sequence goes on along the minus strand of NC_134803.1, from coordinate 55,458,794 downwards.
GTAAGGGGCACCGTACTAGCCTCCCGATAGAGGGAAGTTTGTGACGTTAAACCAAATCACGAAAAAAAAGAAATGGATTCAGATTTTTTTCATTCCTCTTCACCGTTTTCAGATGATAAAATTCAAGCATAAAACGAGAACAAGTTTTAGCTCCTTATTTGGTTACAAACTGTGGCAGGAATTTGAAATTAAGGTTCCTTCACACTAGAGGCTGTTCTTACTACGGTCACCACCCGGTCCTAAATCATCTACACTCTCGCTACGTCAATTTTGAGCAGAATCGAAACTGGACCACGTCCATGCCGTCCTTGCAGTCCACACTGCGTCTTCACTACGTTCCCACTGCGTCCCCACTACGTTCCCACTGCGACCTCACCACGTCCCCACTGCGTCCTAACCACGTTCCCACTGCATCCTCACCACGTTCCCACTGCGTCCCCACCACGTTCCCACTGCGACCTCACCACGTCACCACTGCGTTCCCACTGCGTCCCCACTACGTTCCTACTGCGTCCCCACTGCGACCTCACCGCGTCCCCACTGCGTCCAAGCCGGTCCTCACTACGTCCTGGCAATTTTTGTAGGACGTGGTGAGTATGGGCTTTGGTGTGACTGCCCGACGTCTGGTCTCCTCCCGTAGATTATGGAGAGCCACCATCACGATCACGAGAAGGCGTACATGGCTACTAAGTTCTTGGTTGCCGTAACCATACGTTACCAGACGTGTTCCTCTAAGATAAATAAAATTGTCTGCTCTAAACCAGAATAAAATCACAAAAGATTGCTCTGTGCTTTGATAGGTTCAGTCACCTCACCGTCCCACCCGCACGCAGTGGGAATTGAGAAATTCCTTGGTAGGACAAAGCCCTGTGGAAAGCCGCTTTCATATGTCTGTTTTTATTTCAATTTTATTTTATCTTTTTATTTGTTTATTTCTTTATTTATCTCCATTTCATTTACTTATTTAATTTATTTAACTTTATTTGATTGTTTTTATTTATTTCTATATATATATATATATTTTTTCATTTTTTATTATTCATTGTCGGTGCTGACAGGCCATGCAAAAGCGTTTTTTTGTTGTTATTGATATCATCATTGTTATCGTTGTTATTGTTATCAATGTTGTTATTATATAACTTTATTTTTATACTGTTGTTATCGGTGGTGTTGTTATAACTATTGTTATTAGTGTTGTTATAACTAATACCTTTATTATCATTATCATCTATTTTTTTACTTTTATAATTATGATTATAGTTTACTTCTATCTTCTACCTTATTTTCACTTTTCTTATTTCCCAGTTTCTTTGCAAAACGATTTTAATATTCTTCTTTAAACCGTTTTCATTCATCTTCTAGATACCAAGATCCGTTTTGTTTCTGCCTGTTATTTCTTCTTCATGTACTGAATACTTAATACTATTTGCCAAGCGTTTGTTATCCGTCTAGTTCTTGTTTGCTTTGCATACAGAAAGCTTGTCGTCATGGGTCGACCATGCAAATTTCAATTCTTGGGTACATTTTCTGGCAGCGTTGTCGTACATTTGACACTTAAAGCATTACAAGGCAATGAGTGAAATCGTTTCTTCCATATAAGGTATATAACGTGTCTTCTTTATCGTATATATATATATATATGTATATGAATATATATATATATATATATATATATATATATATATATATATATATATATATATATATATATATATATATATATATATATTATATATATATATATATATATATATATATATATTATATATATATATATATATATATATATATATATTATATATATATATATATATATATATATATATATATATATATATATATATATATTAAAGACGCCATTTAACGTGTCTCCTTTATCATATATTATAAAAAAAAAAAAAAAAATAGATAGAGACGCCATTTTGTTTGAGTTTGGTCCTAAACTGAAAGAAATCATCTGTCAAGGACCCAACGCAATAACAGAATTCTTCTTCAAGAGGTCCTTTCCCGACCACTGCACTAACATAACTTTCTTTGATATACAGGATGTTTCAAAACTACATATAATTTTCTAAGAACTCATGTCTCAGGAAATAGAAACTATAGCATTTGTAGTTTCTTAGATATAAATATCTAGTGTGACATATACTTTTCAAACACCCTTAACTGTCAAAATCATCATGAATTTTGGAGTGTACGGACAACCACATGGCTAAAAAAAAAAAAAAAAAAAAAAAAAAAAAAAAATTACGTCACCTGAAGTAATCGGAGAAGAGACCACATGGTAAAGAATTTCATATCGTCGTCCTCCTACCCCTTCCCCTCACCCACCACCCTCCCAGGACCCGCGAGCAAGAAAACAAGTTGACACGTTTTCTTCGATGCAAATATATTAAAGTGTCTGTTCCGAGCGGCGCCATTAAGAAGATAAGGCGCCTCGCTTCAAAAATAACCGTTTATTCTGTAGCCTCTCATCACGTGACCCTTTTCAAAGAACGTTCTGTACACAGTTGGCTCCACTTCCAAGTAATCCAGCGTCTCATGAACAATGTTCCCTCTAATTTCTTACTGTGAGTGAGCGCAGAAATTTGTTTGTGTACAAATTTTGTCTTCTTTGCAAAGTATGTGTGCAGATTTTGCCTTCTTTGCAAAGTATGTGTGTGCAAATTTTTTCTTCTTCGCAAAGTATGTGTGTGCAGATTTTGTCTTCTTTGTAATGAGTGCAAATTTTGTCTTCTTTGCAAAGTATATATGTGCAGATTTTGCCTTCTTTGCAAAGTATGTGTGTGCAGATTTTGTCTTCTTTGCAATGTGTGCAAATTTTGTCTTCTTTGCAAAGTATGGGTGTGCAGATTTTGTCTTCTTTGCAATGTGTGCAAATTTTGCCTTCTTTGCAAAGTGTGTTTGCAAATTTTGCCTTCTTTGCAAAGTATGTGTTTGCAAATTTTGCCTTCTTTGCAAAGTGTGTTCAGATTTTGCCTTCTTTGCAAAGTATGTGTGTGCAGATTTTGTCTCCTTTGCAAAGTATGAGTGTGCAAATTTTGTCTTCTTTGCAAAGTGTGTGCAAATTTTGTCTTCTTTGCAAAGTATGTGTGTGCAGATTTTGTCTACTTTGCAAAGTGTGTGCAAATTTTGTCTTCTTTGCAAAGTATGTGTGTGCAAATTTTTTCTTCTTCGCAAAGTATGTGTGTGCAGAATTCATCTTCTTTGCAATGTGTGCAAATGTTGTCTTCTTTGCAATGTGTGTGCAAATTTTGTCTTCTTTGCAAAGTATGTGTGTGCAAATTTTGTCTTATTTGCAAAGTATGCAGATTTTGTCTTCTTTGCAAAGTATGTGTGTGCAAATTTTGTCTTCTTTGCAAAGTATGTACGCATACATGCAAGTCACTATACTGACCCCCGAACAAAGTCAAAACTACATATGAAATTATAAAATTGTACACTTACATTTCTAAGGTTCAGACATATTCTCAAAACAACATCTTTTTAAACTCGTTATAAAATCATACGATTAATTTCCTTAATTAAGAAAATTAATTTCATCTTGAAAACCTTGTGTGTGTATTTTTTCTTTTTCGCGCTTGTTGTAAAACATGTGTGCACGCGCACTCGGGGCACAGTCGTAGAGTTTCCGACTGCCAATACGGCGGTCCGGGTTCGAATCCCGCCCAGGGCTGAAATAATTTCAGTATCGCTGCGCTGCGGGTCGTCACTCCAACTCTCGTGAGCGGGGAGTTGGGTGTGTGTGTGCAAGTATAACGCCACAGCACTACCCATAGATTAGCTATATATGAGCTCGGAACTCTCTTCCGGGAGGGGAATAGCTGTCGATCACGAGTCCAACACGTGATCCAGGCCATGGTGAATCACCTGCGAACAGCTTAGAGCAGCGTTTCTCAACCAGGGTTCCGCGAAAGGTTATTGTAATAATGTAATATAGACATCATCCTATCTAACCTATCATTACGCCGAAAATAAAATGAGAAAGATATGGTATATGTGTTTATTTTCCGTAGGGGTTCCTTGAGACGTGAAATTTATTTTAAAGTTTACGCAAGGGTAAAAAGGTTGAGAAACGCTGGCTTAGAAGGAAAATTACTCTTTGCGTCTTCGAGGGAATCGGGGATCTCCCGTCCGTAGACTGGCCACGGGAGTGGATGTCTCACGATCTTGTCAACATACGCACGGTCATTGTTCCACTTGAATATCACAACAAAGTTATGTCGTAGCACATTTGTAAAATAATACTGATGACCCACTTTCAGAGAAGAATAAGCGAAAGTATGATCTGTATATTTAGTGATCGAAATTTAGTGATACTTATTCTTCTCCGAAAGTGGGTCATCAGTACCACTTGAATCTGTTTTCTGTAACTGTTTGAATTATATCATTTGGTGTAGTACGTGGAGGTGATGACAATTATCATCCAACTGGACACAGAAAGGGTGAAAGTAGACACCATATAAGGATGAGACCTTTGTTAAAAGTACAAAGTTACATTTGTTGAAACTTTTTCACGTATATGTACCGAAGGAAGGGGCCAATGTAGCCACTTGAGGTAAAACTGGCCAATTTCTTTGTGACATTCCTAATGATGACAGATAAATAGGGAAATAAAACCACCAAGTATATACTGTGTTTTGTATAATTCCTCCCTTTATTTATTTATTTATTTATTTATTTATTATTATTATTTTTTTTTTTGACAAACAGAATTAGATATGTGACCAAGACAATGGCCAGTTTTACTCCATGTGGATACTTTTGTGGCTACGGTACTTGGGAAAGCATTTTAAATCATCCTGAACACGGAAACTTCCGGCTTATCAGAGAAGATGTAACGTTTTCTTTCTTCGTGTCTGTCTTCGGGTCAGAATACGATGAAAATACTGATATTTACAATTCTGGATATGACGTACCTGTTGATAATCGAGAACGTGAAAATGAAGAAATTGAATTGTCCCTCAGATCATCTTATTTGACATTAGAAGAAATCTCTCATTCATTTACGCCAAAGAAACTACCTTGATTAAGCCTTCCCAGACCCGTTAGGTTCTGCTCTCTCAAACATTAAACGATTTTAGTTTTATTCAGAGAAACTTCCTGGACACAGAGTTAACACGCAATCTCAATTGATTCTTTGTGATGTAGTATTTGACTTGAAATTTTGTCCTGGGTAGATCGAAATGACTTTATTCGCCTCAAGAAAAAAAAAAAAAAAAACATCTAATCCAGCGGCGGCGCCAGGAATTTTTAGTTGGGGAGGGTAAGGCGGGGCTGAGCAAATTTTTTGGGGGGCTAATGGTAATATGATAATACACATATATTATCCTCATTTCAGAAGGGGAGGGGGTTAATGGTTGGGCTAGCACTGATGGCTGACAAATCTTTAGCCCTGGCAATTAAAAATTCCACTTGATAAAATTATTTCAATGAGTGTTTTAAATTTTCAATTTGCTCATTTCAGTTGGGGGGGGCTAATGGGGGGGCTGGCCACTTTTTTTGGGGGGCTAAAGCCCCCTCAAGCCCCCCCCCCTGGCGCCGCCACTGATCTAATCCCCTTCGAGCGTCTGTGGGTTTAGATACCATAAAGGAAACTGTGTATTCTCCTTTTCACAAACACACACACACTCTCTCTTCCTCTCTCTATTTCTCTCTCCCTCTCTCTCTCATTTCCCCTTTTTCTCTCCTCTTTATCTCTCTTTCTCTTCCTGTCTCTCTCTCTCTCTCTTTCTCTCCCTGCTTCTCTCTCTTGCTCTCCCTGCCTCTCTCTCTCTCCTTTCTTCCTCTCTACATTTCTCTTCTTTCTTTCTCTCTTTTCATCTCTCTTCTTTCCTTCTCTCTCTCTCTCTCTCCCTCATTCCCCGTCTCTCTCTCTCCCTCTCTCTCTCAGCCTTGCTGCGGAAAAGAACGGAGAATTCCGTGACCCCTTGTGGCACGTAGGTGTTGATTTTAGGGAGAGATAGAACGCAGCCCCCTTCCCTCGTGGTCTCCACACTTTCTCTTTTGGTGTCACGAGGGCGGCCAAGTTTGTGAAATTAATCATCGTTGCACGTAAATGCGAGGTGTAGTGTTCTGTAGCCAACACGTGTAATTTAAGTTATTATAATGAACATTTTTATCTATATTAATTAAAATTAGTCGAACGCATGTTCTAAGGGGTGACTATTGTTTATCCCGTACTCGGCGATCACGAGTCCTGAAGGGGTAATTACACGTGTTGGCTACAGAACACTACAGAGGTAGGGAGAACGGAGTCCTGTGACGCCTTCACTTACCGACCTACGGTACGTACAATAGGAAGGCCCAAAAGTAGCCACATTGGGGTAAAACTGTCTATTGTTTTTGTCACATACTTAATCATGTTTGTCAACAAAATAAAGGGAGGAATTATATTTAACACATAGTAGTTCTTGGTTCTATTTCCCTGTCTATCTGCCACCATTAGATAGGTCACAAAGATAATTAATTTCACGTAAATGTAGTGTGAGGTAGGAAGAATAGGGCCCTATAACGAGTTCACTTCCTACAGATGAACTTACTTTGTCAACTACGTTATTTGGTAAGTAAAGCACTTAGTCAACTTCTTCTACTCCTTTTACCCTTCAATCACGTTTCTCTTAAACACACTCCTGGACCCCGCTATGATCCTAGACCATGATTAACCAAAATGCTGATTATCAAAAAGTTTGTGCTGAAATAAAGCATTATTTTCTTGGGCAGTTCTCACACTGTATGTTCGGAAATCCCTGTTTCCAAGCTTTCCCAGATTGTCCTGAATATTTTTTTTTCAGTCATGACACGAAACCTCAGAGACAACCGCTTTATTTTTTTCAGTCATGACACAAAACCTTATGGACAACCGCTTTATTTTTTCACAGTCATGGACAAACGCTTTGTTCTTAGGTGGATTGTCCCGGATGAGAGACTTCTTGAAGGTGCTATTGTATCTAAAAACTACATCGACATCCAATTTCTTTAGGATCGTCGCAACACCGAGAAAGTTTTCATGATAAGAGAGAAGCAGTCTTAAGGTTGTTCTGATGGTTTAGCTCCTCCTTATCTACGGTATCGTGACACTAGTCAAGAAAAGTTGAAATATTCTCTCTACATTTTTTACCAATGCATATAATTATATATCTAACTATATGTATACGCACGCACACACACACACATATATATTGTATATTATATATACTGTATATATATAAAAAAGACATCCTAACAGGTTGTAAGAGGAGTAGGGGGAAACACACAACCTGAGCAAGGGATTTTATAAACTAAACTGTCGGTATTATTATTTTCCGCCTTTGTTTTATTGATGTCACCGAGTTTCTTTCCTGCGTCACACGAGATGCGGATATTTGGGTTCCTTAGTTCTTAGTGTGCAGGACAAATCAGATGTGGGAACTACTACGTATATTTTGTCGTTTGCGTTTTCTTTCTTGTTATTCTTTCTCTCCCTTACAGCTTTGGCTCTCTTCAAGGTGGACGAGAGAAGACCAGTGGGGAAGCCAAGCTTTCTGAAAGTCTCGGTGACGTGACGAAGTACATTATGTCGCGCCCAAAGCTAAAAAATTCTCATCATCACTGCACTGTGAATTGGCACTCCAATTTTGATGAGCAAGGAGCTGTGTGTGTGTGTGTGTGTGTGTGTGTGTGTGTGTGTGTGTGTGTGTGTGTGTGTGTGTGTGTGTGTGTGTGTGTGTGTGTATTGGTGTGTGTGTGTGTGTGTGTGTGTGTGTGTGTGTGTGTGTGTGTGTGTGTGTGTGTGTGTGTGTGTGTGTGTGTGTGTGCGTAAGATCACAGCATTACAATGCTAAACTCAAAATAGTTTCGACCAATATTGTTTCTAATACACACTAACCATACATCCCAATTTTGTTCGACAACAAATATAAAACCAGACTGAAATTTAATACAGAGTAAATAGCACACGGGGCGTCATTTATATATATATATATATATATATATATATATATATATATATATATATATATATATATATATATATATATATATATATATATATATATTTTTTTTTTTTTTTTTTTTTTTTTTTTTTATTTTTTTTTATCAATACATGTTTTCGGGTTGAACGAAGTCTGGAGACACCAATTCTTCTTCTTCAGAGATATATTCCGGTTCAAATTGATGGCCCGTGACTATGCCGTCCACTCCTTGTTCTTGGTTGATATTTAGGGAGTCGAAACTACTCTCAAAAGACGACGGAAACCTTTCAATATCAATGAATCAATCGTCGACTTCGCTACTTGATGACTGTTTATTGACATTGTACCCTGGTGACGTCATCAGCAAACTATGGCGCTGTATGCGGTGCTTTCGGATGCAAACTAACAGACGACAAATATTTTCGACAAAAAGTCCCTCAGAAACTACTTTTGAGATCAAGTGTTTGTTTTAAACATGGTCCTTGTGAAAATAGATGACATTACGAAAGAAAAAATGCAAAATTGTGCCACAGGGCGTGGCGGTTAACCTTTAAAGCCAGACTTTCTTTTATTCATTGAATTAGAGGCACCAGGGATTCTTCCCCTTAGGTAGAGGGGCGAAATGAAAAAATAATGATAACTGAATAAATAAATAAATTAATTAACTAATTGCACCCAATACATTTATCTACTAGGAAGTCATGTCAGGTCGGAGGAAAAAAAAAAAAAAAAAAAAAAAAAAAAAAAAATTATATATATATATATATATATATATATATATATATATATATATACACACACAAATATATAATTATATATATATATATATACATATATATATATATACATACATATATATAAATATATATATATATATATACACATATATATGTTTTATTTATACCTTCCCAGGCTTCTGTATAATGCACCAGGCTTTGCATCTTTTGTACAAACAGTAGACCTACAGTTTTTTTGTTTTGTTTTTTACTTTGATCGTTATACCAGCGCTAGTCGGCAGTTCGACGGAAATAATAAAAAAAGAAGAGGAATTTCAGCGGTTTTCATTTTATTTTGATTTCGGGATTCCCAAAGTCGGTGGGCCCGTAACCCAATGAATAAAAGAGTCTGGCTTTTTAAACGACAATAAATATCATCCTAGTCTGGAGTTAACTTTGGTGGCGAGACTCACTTTATGGTAATAACAAGGTGTGACGCTGTAGAACTAAGTAAAAAAAATTATAAGAATGAATAGATGAATAAGTAAGAATAAATAAATAGATGAATAACGATAGATAGATAAATAGATAAGAATGAATAAATAGACAGATAAATAAGAATAGATAGAATGAATTGATAAGTAAGAATAATTAGATAAATGAATAAGAATACATAGATAAATGAATTAGAAGAGATACATACATAAGAATAAATGAATAGATAATTAAGAATAAAGAAATAGATAAATTAGATTAGATAAATGAATATACAAAATTAGTTTCTGTGAACATACCTGCAGGCAGAGAAGAGATACATACATTAGAATAAATGAATAGATAATTAAGAATAAAGAAATATATAAATAAATGAGATTAGATAAATGAATATACAAAATTGGTTTCTGTCAACATACCTGCAGGCAGAGGATGTCTGGGGTTAGCAGTTGCTCCCTAAGTAGTTGCCATTCTGTTGCCATGGTGACAGCGAACTCCCGGCGGGGTTGTGCACTGACCCCATGCTCTCTTCCACACCAGCGGGAGGCCCGTTCGCTAGGGCGGATCCGCGTGTCTGGACCAGAAAGAGTCTCCTGGCTGCCTGAGCTCAAGTCCCGGTGACAGCGGTTCTCTCCAGTCACCTACGAGTTCCCGGACATTTCACAACGTGTAGCTGACCTGCCCGGACGCACACAAAGAGTCTCTTGGCTGCCAGCGCTAAAGTCCCGGGGACGGAGCTTCTTTCCAGTCCGCTACGAGTTACCGGACATTTCACACCGCGTAGCCGACCTGCCCGGATGTACTGGCCTTCCTCAGCATACTACCGGAGATTCTGGTCCTGTCCGACGAGTTACTGGGGGCACCGGGCTACCTGGTGTGTAACACCGTCTCCGTGTATTTGTGTTTCGTCATGGTGAAGTTCACTTAAGTCTTTTTCTTTTTTAATTTTCAGACGTCAAACGGATGATCTGGACAGAATATGAGATAGTTATTCCTTTTGTCAAGGACGAGGCAGAGAAGAAATGGTATATAAATGAAACATTTGTAATAAAACCTGAATTATTGATAGCATGAACAGCCTCCTTGTTAAAACACAATAATGTACAGTACATTTTCATTCTTACGAATGTGTAATCACGACAACGTCGTGAAATTGTCCACAAGGAGAGAACCACTTGTAAACTATAATTACCGACCTCTAAATCTAAAAATGTCGTACATCTATTACCCAAATCCTGATTAAGATATTTTAAGAAATATAATCAACTATCTATATTCGAGATTCACATCGATGAGAGAATGGAGGGACGCACTGATATTTCAGTTGATGCGATTTTGGGAAAAGGTCAAGAACCATTCAATTCCAACCGCAGCGTCCTGTACAGGCCAGAGCAGTGTCCTGTACAGGCCAACGTAGCGTCCTGTACAGGCCAGAGCAGCGCCCTTTAAATGGCAGCGCAGCGTCCTGTACAGGCCAGCGCAGTGTCCTTTACAGGCCAGCGCAGCGTCCTGTACTTGCCAGAGCAGCGCCCTGTAAATGGCAGCGCAGCGTCCTGTACAGGCCAGCGCAGCGTCCTGCACATGCCAGCGCAGCGTCCTGTATATGTCAGCACAGCGTCCTGTACATGCCAGAGCAGCGTCCTGTACATGCCAGAGCAGCGTCCTGTACAGGCCAGAGCAGCGTCCTGTACGAGCCAGAGCAGAGTCCTGTACAGGCCAGCGCAGCGTCCTGTACAGGCCAGAGCAGCGTCCTGTACAGGCCAGCGCAGCGTCCTGCACATGCCAGCGCAGCGTCCTGCACATGCCAGCGCAGCGTCTTGTACAGGCCAGCGCAGCGTCCTGTACAGCCCAACGCAGCGTCCTGTACAGGCCAGCGCAGTGTCCTGTATATGTCAGCACAGCGTCCTGTACAGGCCAGCGCAGCGTCCTGTAAATGGCATAGCACCGTCCTGTACATGGCATCGCAGCGTCCTGTACATGTTAACCTCTCCACCCCCATTAGATGTTATTCAACTCCTTAGATTTACCTAATTTAAGAACTTTGTGTTGGTTACCGCCAAGCCATGTCCTGCTTGTGTAAAACCTTATTCTCTTTTGTGTGTCACACTCGACAAAAACTATCTCGGTTCATTCTCTACATTCTAACTCTCTTGAAAAATTTTCTTCTTGGATAACTATTTTATTCCACTTAGAGAAGCCGTTTCGTATATTAATAACGTTATTTGAATAGGGCAAAATATGGTGTTTTTTAGCTTTGTACTTTCTTGTGTCTTTACCTCATTGTATTTACCTAACTGAAAGATATAGAATAGGAGCTAACTTTATTGGGATAGCATTTGTCTCCAGCTACCATATCCTCATTCATTTATGTTTACCGCATGAACCGTTTCTCCGTTTCTCTATTATCATTTGCGATGAGGATGAGATGGATGGGTGGGGTAAAAGGGGCGTTGGGAAAGAGGGGGGATGTCTGTTGAGGAAGAAAGGGAGAAGACAGAAGATAGGGGTGAATGGAGAATGGTTGTGTATGGATGATGCTGTGATGCATGAAAGGGAGTGGGTGGGGGATGGGGGAGTTAGGGAGTATGTGTGAATGATATTTTGACGCAGCCCGAAGGGATTTCTCCCTATCTTCTCTTTTTCTACGTGAGGGGACGGGGAAGGGGGGGTCGCCGATTAAATGAAGCGGCCTTGCTGTGGATGTGCTGTGTCTTGCTGCATTCCCTCTGACCCAGGGCAGTGGGTGAGATGCAGGGATGGCCTGTCATCCAGGAAGAGCTAAGAAAAGAGGGAGAGAGGGGTGGTGAATGGGAGTGGAGTATGTGTGGATGAAATGGGTGGGAGTGGATTTATGTCTTTGACTTTGGCTACCTCCCTTGTAAGGGGGAAAAAGGCCCTTGATATATGTATGTATTCTTAATTATTTGCGGAAAGCTGCATTTTTAACATCCTTAAAACATTTCACTTTCTTAAGGTTCCTGTTATGTCTTTTTGCTATCCTTTCATCTTATGAATAATTTCCGTCAGTCTTTTGCATATCCCATATGTCTCAGAGTTGTAGACATCATTTACATCGCCTTTTCTTCCAATGTAAGCAATCCCAACATGTCCTTTTTTTTTGCATAGTCTGTCGACTTGGCTAGAAATAATTTTACATGTTTCCTTTTTCATTATCATATATTTACTTTTGCGTGGAAAGCATACTGCCACTGTGTATTCCTATTTGGAGCAAATAAGCTCGTAACTATTTTTTTTTTCGCTTCATCAGTATGGTAAAGTGCCACTTTCATGTTTGCCAGCAGCGTTCATATGCCTCACGTTATGCTGTTACTCTGTTTTCTGACGACATTATTCATAACCAATTTGACCAGGTCCCACTACCCCTTGGCTTCAATAATTGTTTCATATCTCATTGTTTAAACATATTCCAGCCCTGAATGTGAATGTGTCCGTGTGTGTGTGTGTGTGTGTGTGTGTGTGTGTGTGTGTGTGTGTGTGTGTGTGTGTGTGTGTGTGTGTGTGTGTGTGTGTTATTCGTGTGACCCTACTTCATTATGGAATCGATGACCCACATCTGACCTATGGGAAGGACATGAATACGAACACTCATTGTCCGGGTGATTAAAATGGATTTGATAACTATATATTTATATATATATATATATATATATATATATATATATATATATATATATATATATATATACACCTCGCCTTGATCGCATCAGAAGTCTTGGTTTCATGCACATTTGCGTTGAATTATCAAAGTTCATTACGACCCACAAAACTCCTTTTCGACGCCCACTACCCCTAGATACTTTAATGTGGTATAGGCATACTGCCGGTAGGTGCCTCGATGCCCACAGAGAGAGAACTCCGATTTAGGAACTCTGAAGAAGCGACTGTGAGCTCCGAGACGAACCGACAACGAACGGACGAAGTGGAACCGTGAAGACACGAACACCAACGAACGTCCATCGATTCTCGAGCGTCCGATTCCGTTCGCAAAGGCCACGACTTCGGCGAAGAGTAGAACGACGACTTGGGGCTTCTTCGACGTGACTTCGTGTCGGAGATCAGAAACACAACGTTAGGTACTTCAGCGCGACGTACTTTAGAGACTTTATCATGAAAGCCGCCATCCGTTGGTTTCATTGTGTCACTGAGGGGCAGATCCTCTTCATGACTTTATTCTGGCTAGTACCTAACGATTTTATTCAACTTGTAGGTACCATTATGAACTTATTAAATACCTGTAACCACTTTAATGATTTTATTCTGGCTGACGTAGGGCGATTTTTATTCAAGACAAGGGTCAATCCAACCATAAAAGTATATCTATTTCGCCCCAAAACCAGAATGACAGCAGAGGCAGATGGGACGAGTTTCCTGGGTGCTATCAGAAAGGACTGCATAAGAATAAACCTTTTCTCAGCTCTTCAAGGATAGAAACGCTGGTTACTGGTGAAACAATACTAAATCCTCCCACATCATCTCCCTTCTGGAACCCCTATTCCGCTAATTTCATTACTCCTTCCCCATTCCCCTTTTATCACCATATCCGTTTCCTTCCTCTCTCTTCCTCTTTATCCCTCTTTTTCCTTCTCCATTCACTCCTATCATGCACCAGCATTTCTGCCTCCTCCGCTGCTATCTCCGTTTTCTTTAAACTCCCTCTCACGATGTCAGACTTTCTTTTCTCTTTCCTTGCTCGTTTGCCTTGCAATTTTTGTATTTGTCTGTCCTTCTCCATTCCCTTCCCATGTCCGTCTTCTCCCCTACATGCACCTTTTTATAATATTCATTTCCATTATCATTTTATTTTACAGCTTATTCAGTCCGCTGATCATACATATATCTCGTGGATAACCCATTTATTGTGCTATTGCCTTCCTTCTTACATCTAATTCCAAAATCCACAACTCACTGCCATATAGCAGTATAGTCCTTATTTCAGTCTGGATTAGCAGTGTCCTGCTCCATGTTATTTGAGTGCTCCTGCCGTTTTCATTTCTTCCTGCATTCTAATATCATTTCCATCTCTATACACTCATCCGCTGCTATGCCAATTCATAAAAATCTAAAGATTACAACCTCTCTCCCTATTGTTTTTTTTATAATTTCTCTCTCTTTGACAGGCTCTCATTCCCGCCTACTAAAGATGAATCACGTTATTTTTAATCTATTCACATATCTGTCCAAAATTTTGTGTGCGTGTGTGTGTGTATGTGTGTGTGTGTGTTTGTTTCTGTAATTCTTTTCTATTGCCTTCCATCAATACAAGAGCACTTGCAAACAAAAGATACTTTCCCCAAGTCTGTTCCTATCTGCATAATCCTGACTTTCCCCTTTTCGACTTCCATCCATCTACTGTCATAATTATATGACACAACCCCAGCCTTGCCTCAGTAATGTTACCGCTCTGGATAATTCTGTCTCTATTTTACATTTCCTTAAACACGTCTTTCCATTTCACGCATACCCTTACTCTCCTCTGCAGTCTTAATACCTTTTCAGTACTCCATATTCCCCACCCTTGCATACGTTTTCTCCAAGTCCAAGAATGTCGTATACAGATATCCCCCTCCCCCTGTGCCTTTCGCGATTTAGTTTCGTGATAAATACCTCCACACGCAAAAACAAAACATACAAACACACACACAAGTATACTAAATGAAAGCAAGAATGGTAAAGTTGGGTGAGGGAGACATAAATCAGAATCCAAGTTTATTTCTGACCAGTTTCGCACAAATAGGCTTCTTCAGAGAAATAAGCCTATTTGTCCGAAACTAGTCAGAAATAAACTTGGATTTTGATTTATGTCTTCCTCGCCCACCTTTACCAACCTGTCACAATGCCGAAAGCAAGAATGCAAGACACCACACAGGCTTCCTCTATTCGTATTCTAAAATTGCAAGATTGATGACTTGAATGACAATCACACTTGAGGTTTGAGAGGCAGATAGGTCCAGCACCCCAAACGTCCCCGATGCAAGTAAAGGTATGTGACTAAATATATATTTTCTTCTTATTTATGGGGAGGGAAGTCATAGATAATATATTTTTACACAACGTCACGGTTAACTTTCAGGGAATGTTGTCGACAGCTAAGGACCTTGATGGAATTTTTCGTTTTTTAGGAAAAGATGGAAGTGTCTGTGACGTATTCTCCTGCGGGCAAAGAGGCAACATAACCTCTTGTAATTATGACAAATATTTCAGCTTAGTTTCATAGCCTTCCATTATGGGTTACACCCTGCTTCATCCATCACTTTCGTCCCTAAAACAAATGTTTTTATCTTTAGATCTGTGTAAGAACCTCTTCACAGGGTTGAAGAAAATCACACAACAGAGTGTTTACATTTCGTGGTAGTCCTGTTGGGGCTTCGAGACCTCTTTATACTCTTACACTATATTGACCAGTTCATTTGGCGAGATGGTACACTTTGTCCAAAGTCAAAACTAGAATATTTCTATCGCGTCTTTTATTTTTTTTTTCTTTCTCATAATACTGTTAATGTTCCTGGGTATACATTGGTACTCAGGAGCTGTGACCCAACAGCTTGGAATTTTCTCAATAGCCATGATGGGGTCTGCAGCCGTTCTTCGACATGGACAGCCACGAACTGCCAGGAAGACTGTACCTCCTTCACCGTAGTTCGATACACAGAACCGCGCGTCATCTTCGCGTTCCACAAATATTCCCACCGGTCTTCCGCAACACCTAGAGGGGCACAAGTGCTTACAAGGGGGAATGGGTGGGTGCCGAGGCACGTGCTGTCAATAGGTATTATGCCAAAGCGGTTGGCGCCAGCGTAGGGAGTTCGTAGGACAAGGAACAAATAAACGGGACACTCGCCCGCACGACCAACCAAGATTCACTGACGAGGTACCCGTGCCAAACACTTCCCTTCCATGGCGCTGCCGTGCCTGGTGCCACCTCCCCCTCCCCCTCTCCACCCTCCTACCTGCCCATGGGGGGCGGGTGGGCAGCCCCCCCCCCCCTCCCAATCTAGCCGCTCCATGATCACGTTCGCTTCACTCTACGCTTCCACGTAGTGTCTCCACCACTCTCACCAATGCCTTGGGCAACGCATTAATTCATATATTCCCCCGCAAGTGACCTAACCCCGCTTTGTTTCATTCTGCGCGTACCGTGTACCTTTGGATGAAGAATGTGGATACTACACCAGCAAACGGACACTAATGATCGTGACAAACAAACTTGAAGAAGTTGCATGCGGATACGCAGTCACATTCGTGTAGACGCACGCACGCACGCACGCACGCACGTTGCCATCCAGTATTCCAGAGTTCAATTACGAGGTAAACATTGTTGCTTCGTACGATGTGCGTGCGTGTGTGCGTGTGTTCATGTATGTGTGTGTGTGTGTGTGTGTGTGTGTGTGTGTGTGTGTGTGTGTGTGTGTGTGTGTGTGTGTGTGTGTGTGATTCACCATGGTCTTGGATCACGTGTTGGACTCGTGATCGACAGTTATTAACCTCCCGGATGAGAGCTCAGAGCTCGTATAACCGATCTATGGGTAATACTGTGACCTTACACGCACACACACACACCCAACTCCCCGCCCACGAGAGTTGGAGTAACACCCCGCAGCGCAGCGATACTGAAATTGTTTCAGCCCTGGGCGGGAGTCGAACCCGGACCGCCGTAGTGGCAGGCGAGAACTCTAACCACAGCGCCACGAGGTGTGTGTGTGTGTGTGTGTGTGTGTGTGTGTGTGTGTGTGTGTGTGTGTGTGTGTGTGTGTGTGTGTGTGTGTGTGTGTGTGTGTGTGTGTGCGTGTGTACGCGTGTGTGGCCGGACGGATGGCCAACGGACAATTACCAGACGGACATTTGACCGACCAGACATTTGACCGCTAAACCTTTGAATAAATGGATATTTGACCGAATTGAATTTCTGATAATTTATTCTTATTTGAACTTGAAAAAATTATATATATATAAATAGGATAGAAAAAATAACTGACGAATTAAATAAATCGATTAGAGAAGAATTTGTCATACATGAAGATGATAACATGTTAATTCCACGAGTATCAACGCCTCGGAACTGTGTGTGTATTCACCTTGGTCTTTGGATCACGTGTTGGACTCGTGATCGACAGCTATTTCCCTCCCGGAAGAGAGCTCAGAGCTCGCATGACCGATCTATGGGTAATGCTATGACCTTTCACACACACACACACACCCAACTCCCCGCCCACGAGAGTCAGAGTAACGACCCGAGGCACAGCGATACCGAAATAATTTCGGCCCTGGGCAGGATTCGAACTGGGTACTGCGAGCACTATCGTACTTCCCAGTCCCAGCGCTCTACCAACTGTGTGTGTGTGTGTGTGTGTGTGTGTGTGTGTGTGTGTGTGTGTGTGTGTGTGTGTGTGTGTGTGTGTGTGTGTGTGTGTGTGTGTGTGTGTGTGTGTGTGTGTGATTGGACTATTCCGCAACAGTAAAGTTTCAGTTGTATGCAAAGCATGTTATGCTAGATGAGAGCCTTGCTCTGTTTCCTTTGCATGCTGCATCGCAAGGAACAAAAAACAAGTGCCTAATGATTTTATCTATAACACACCTAAAGCAATTAAGATTATATCTTGATCCAGTTTCAACTACCACTGACTATGAAAGGGCAGCTCGTAATAGCAATAAAGCATGTTTCTCAAATGCAGACCTAGATGCTTCTTCCATTTCGGGTGGTACTTGTGGAGCCAATTACGGGGCTTAGAAGTTTATCACAAATTCAAATAAATTACAAACCAAGACGAAAATTATGTAAACAAATGTAAAACACACTCACTTCACAAAGCGTTACAACTTCTGAACAGCGACTGAATCAGCGTCTGCACGAGCTAGTTGACGTTAGTTTGGTTTGGGTGTGGCTTAAGAGTTCAAACAAGCAACTAACCAACCACTAATTCATGTTAAATTGGAGAAATTACTACGTTCAGTCATATAATCACTCGATTCATCCGCATACCGAACACACATACCCGCACCTAAAATTTTAATCAAACAATTACATCAGAAGTAGATTATGTATGTATGATAGAAAGTTCGAGTATTTTAATCCTCCATTTCGGCTTAGCAGCCATCTTCAGGGAAAGGATCATAGGCCACCAAGGTCCGACCACCAGCTTATACTTGGCTTCACAGTAAAATTTGACCGTTCAGTTTTGTTATAACATAAGGTGTGTCTTCTCATACTACCGAAGTCTTCACTTTCATAGTTCTCAAAATTCAACTGTATTTGTAGATGATATAGACCTCTTGTGTGTGTGTGTGTGTGTGTGTGTGTGTGTGTGTGTGTGTGTGTGTGTGTGTGTGTGTGTGTGTGTGTGTGTGTGTGTGTGTGTGTGATTCACCATAGTCTTGGATCACGTGTTGGACTCGTGATCGACAGCTATTTCCCTCCCAGAGGAGAGCTCAGAGTTCATATATGACTGATCTATGGGTAATGCTGTGACCTCACACGCACACACACACACCGAACTCCCCGCCCACGAGAGTTGGAGTAACGACCCGTAGCGCAGCGTTATTGAAATTACTTCAGTCCTGGGCGGGATTCGAACCCGGACCGCCGTAGTGGCGGCCGGGAACTCTACCACTGCGCACGAGTCGTGTGTGTGTGTGTGTGTGTGTGTGTGTGTGTGTGTGTGTGTGTGTGTGTGTGTGTGTGTGTGTGTGTGTGTGTGATTCACCATAGTCTTGGATCATGTGTTGGAATTGTGATCAACCGCTATTTCCCTCCCAGAAGAGAGATCAGAGCTCATATGACTGATCTATGGGTAATGCTGTGACCTTACATGCACACACACACACCTAACTCCCCGCCCACGAGAGTTGGAGTAACGACCCGTAGCGCAGCGTTATTGAAATTACTTCAGTCCTGGGCGGGATTCGAACCCGGACCGCCGTAGTGGCAGCCGGGAACTCTACCACTGCGCCACAAGTCGTGTGTGTGTGTGTGTGTGTGTGTGTGTGTGTGTGTGTGTGTGTGTGTGTGTGTGTGTGTGTGTGTGTGTGTGTGTGTGTGTGTGTGTGTGTGTGTGTTAGTGTAGACAAGTTGGAAAGACAGGTCCTCATTGATCGAATCATCCAAGGTGTCTTTGCCTCTGTTCTGCTTAACACGTGAACATGGTTTAACAAGATCATAATTCCAACGTCTGTTCCGGGCAGCACTCTCCAGTCGGTACTAATTCAACCCGTCAGATCGATTCCCGTGTACGAGAAGTCCGTGTCACAATACAAATTTCTCTTTTCGTGTCGAAGTAAATAGATATAATAATTCCTCATGTCGTGAAGTTCTTTCATAGGCTCATAGGCTAAATAGAATTGTCCGGTGCAAGGCCAAACATAACCCGTGACGTAAGTTTTCCTTGATGAGGAGTTGATTTGTGTTGCCCAGTAGTGGCTGAGAGGTAGAGGGAGGAGGGGAGTTAATGGCGTGGTATTGGTTCAGCTCCTGAACAGTTGGCAACGTCTTTGGTTGACTTCTAATACCAAGAGCTGGATTTAATTCCTGCATGTGTGTCTTGCACTCCGACGCTTGCGCGCCCTCGCACACACATACACACACACACACATACATGCACATACATACACAAACACACACACATACACAAACACGCACGCACACACAAACACACACATACATACACAAACACACGCAAAACACACACAATCATAAACAATAACACACACACACACACACACACACACATGAACACCACACATACGTATTACGCACGCGCACACACATACATATATACACACACACACACACACACACACACACACACACACACACACACACAACTACATTGAAGAGATATTTTGATTAGGGATGGGAGGATTTTAAGAGATCATAGGAACAATTTGATAAAGGATGTGAATTCATTTTCCATTCAGACGCATAAACACCTGCAACACCATGGCAGATAATGCTCAAGCTAGAACAATACACAAACTCGCCATCCAGCTTCCATGCAGTGGGAAGTGAAAAACCCCTGGTAAGGCAAAGCCCTGTCAGTTGCGGAAAGCCGCTGAGTTTACTAGGCCGACTTTGGATCGCCTCCCTGCCTGGCCAGGCTCGGTCGAGAACCAAGGCAACAAGGCCGCAGTGGGTCCCGGAACTCGAACTCACGACCACCTGGTCATGAGTTCGACACGCTATCCCCTGGGCTACTGCTTAGCCTGCTAGACCAGTACTTGAATTACAAAGGATTACAAAGGCGGAGCATGCCGACAGGAGACCTTTTGGTCCATAACTAGGTCGGATGCGGAAAAAATTATAATAATGATAAATAAATAAAAATAAATAAATAAAAATTATAATAATATAGATAATAATAAATAAAATAAATAAATGCATAGGTATAGTTAAATAATAAACAAACAGGTAAATAGTAAATAATAAATTAACATATAATTAACAATAAATAAAAATCAAGCAAATAATAAACAGACAAATAATAACAAACAAATAAACAAACAATATAAAATAAACGGCAGTCATTATAGCATCTTGCTTAGGTAATGACTGCCATGCCCCAAGTTGGAACTATACAGGAACTTGAAGGTAGTTATGATAAATTGGAGATTAAGACGGTACCCCACGAGCGTTGCTCCTTTCCTGCATACTACAATTACACAAGAACATAAGAATGAAGGAGACTGCAAGAGACCATAAGGCCTACACTAGGCAGCTCCGTATCCATCACCATATGGTATATACATACCCAGCGGTGTTGTCGACGAAGTGGTGGACCAAGTACTTCAGTAACTGTTTCGAGGCTTGACCCTTACAGGAACACACACACGCACACACACACACACACACACACACACACACACACGTGCACAAGCACATACATACACGACACGATGACGCAGGGGTAGCGTTCGCGGCCGCCACTACGGCGGTCCGGGTTCGAATCCCACCCAGGGCTGAAATAATTTCAGTATCGCTGCGCTGCGGGTCGTTACTCCAACTCTCGTGGGCGGGGAGTTGGGTGTGTGTGTGCGTGTAAGGTCACAGCATTACCCATAGATCGGTCATATATGAGCTCTGAGCTCTCTTCCGGGAAGGTAATAGCTGTCGATCACGAGTCCAACACGTGATCCAAGACCATGGTGAATTACATGCATACTATACTGGCTCAATGGTGTGGTGGTACATCGCTCGATCGGCGATCCGAATTTGAGTACCGCTCATAGCTGAAAAAATCAGGATTGCCGTACTACGAGCCGGTACTCCATCTCTGGTGGATAAGAAGATGTGTGTGCTTACCTGATTGTATTTACCTTGCGACACTACTTCTGACCCAGGGCAGTGGACAGGATGCAGGGATGACCCGTCATCCAGGAGGTGCCAAGATAGGAGGGAGGGAGGAGGGTGGAGGGGAGTGGAATATATAGGAAATGGAATGGGTGGGAGTGGTTTCTATGCCTTTTTCTTTTTGGCTACCCCCCGTGTAGGGGGAAAAAGCCTATGGTATATGTATGTATGTATGTATGTATTTACCTAATTGTAGCATATAGGAAAGGAGCAATGCTCGTAGGGTCCCGTCTCCCACTCTCCAATCTGTCATTCCTAGCCTCAAATTCATGTACAGTTCCAACTTATTCTATATCTTTGACTTCCAATTATCATATTTAGATTTGACTTCATGTATTGTTCCAGCTTGTGCTATATCTACTTCTAAGCCATTCTAAGTATTTATGCATCTATATGGAAAACTTTATTTCTTCATATCCTTAGACAAGTAGTCCTCCTTCATTCGTTCCCATAACTACAAAGTAATGTCGTAACACATTCGTAAATTTCAACAAGAACCCACTATGTTGGATAAGAAGAAATTGAATAGACGATATCCATATATTTCGATCACGGACTGTGATCCTCTTCAGTGGAATACAGAGCAGTGGAGAAAAATACATGTCTAATATACAGAGAAAGAGAAGGAACGTGGGCAGGGCTCAAGTGGCGTCTACGAGTAATGCCTTGCGTGGACAAATCACCCGCCTTCACCAGAGCCTTCCTATCATTAATCAAGAGATCTCTTCTGTCATTGTAACCTCTCCTCTTTAGTGACCTGAATACTGTAATCATATCACCTCTTTCTCTTCGATCTTTCAAAGTTGGTAGACCCAGTGCTTTTAGTCTTTCCTCATATGGTTTATCTACCAGGCTGGGGACCATTTTGTTTGGTGTTCTTTGTATTCTCTCGATCTTGCTTATATCCTTCACTCTGTGTGGGGACCATACCACTGACGCATATTCCAGTCTTGGACGGATCAGGGTTCCGATGAGTTTTTTCATCATCTCTTCATCCATACAGAGGAATGACACTTTAATATCCTGCAGTAGTATGTACGTTTCTCCTATAATCCTGCTATGTTTGTCAGGTGACACGTTGCGTTTTATTTGCGCGCGCATGTGTGTGTGTGTGTGTGTGTGTGTGTGTGTGTGTGTGTGTGTGTGTGTGTGTGTGTGTGTGTGTGTGTATTTACCTTGTATTTACCTAATTGTATTTTACGGGACGAGAGCTACGCTCGTAGTGACCCGTTTCCGTATCTCTCCGCATCCAGTTTATTCTTAAAATCTTGTATCTTGTATGTGTGTGTGTGTGTGTGTGTGTGTGTGTGTGTGTGTGTGTGTGTGTTTGCGTGTTCAGGAATTCGTAGCAGCAAAAAAAAAACTTTGTTCGTGGCACACAAAACGGAACAGTAGTAGTGCACCACACATACACACCATCAACGTGATCATTAAATACCCTCATAATGGGCGGTCGTCTTAGCATTGTACAGTGATAAACACCATCTGTTATGTAGCACTACTGAGCACGAAAAAACAAAACCGACAGCGTTCCGTGCGAGTCCACCGTCATTAAATATTCAGAAAGGGTAACGCATTCTTGCACTTGGCTCGGATGATTAAGCAGCATGGAAAGAAAGCGTCAGCATGGGCAGGAGGGCAGCATGAAGTAAAGCTATTAAGCAGCATATACCGGACACTATGCTTAAGATCCTGACAACATGAGAGTGGCAACTGTAAATGGCTTTTGTATCCTACCATTACTATCACACGCCATGACATATATTCCCTCACGTACATGAAGACGCTAGCCTTTAGCTATCTTGACGACCTCAAATTTCCGAATCAAAACAACTGACTCAGATAACGCAAGGCATCATAAGCTACATCGCGCCATCGCCCAGCAAGGAAGTACCTAATAACACCAGTTCATTAACCTTTCCTTATACCTACCAAGCTACATTATCGTAAATCCAATACATACTAGTCACAAGCACAAATAATATTACTAAACCCCATACAATGCAACTGACACACATATGTGTTTTTGTCACAGACACATTTCCTATGTGACAACCTACACCAAACGTGCTTACCTAGGCTTTTTTATTTCTTATAATGAGGCGACTGCGTTCGTCAGAGAGAGGAGCTAGGGGAGACACTCCCTAGACTCACCAGGGGAGGATATATCTTTGCTAATAAAACTAGAAAACAGAAGAAGGTTTATCTGACCCCGCTGAGCCCATTTTTCGGTAGAACCAATCTGTTACATGTTGACGGCAGCGGTGGACCAAGAGTATCCACACCGATCCGAAGAGACCGCTCGTACTGCAAGAGTAGCCAGTCTGCTACACTTTTAGCATAGGATGTTGGGCAGCATGTGGCGCGGCATACTCTGGTGTGAAATCAAGGGACGGTAGACAGCATGGATAGGTGTAGCATAGGATGGCAGACAGCAATGAATAAGTGTATAATTTCAGAAGTTTCAAAGCTTAGGCCTTAGAGCAACCAGCATAACAGCACGGGCAGAGTGGAATGGCATTTATATGCACAGAACAGCATGGTATGGTGTGAAGTCAAGGGTCAGTAAGCAGCATGAATGGGTTTAGCATACAATGGTGGGCAATGATAAGCACGTGCACTTTAGCTAGCATGAAGGAATCAACATTACATGA
>NC_134803.1:55354619-55429619 GCF_046742065.1 Oratosquilla oratoria | reverse complement strand
TTTTTGCACATGTTATTGTCTCGTCTAGTTTGTTCCATACATCCACTACTCTGTGGAGAAAGCTGTTCTTTTTCAGGTTTCTTCAGTTGAGCAGTAGTCGTCATAGTTGAGCAGTAGTCGTCACTCAGGTCAGGTCAAACCGGGTAGCTGCTTCAGTTAGCGATATGGCGAGTGAATGTGTCACTGTGTTCAGCGCCGAAGAGGTACAATCTCTATTTAGTAGAATTGAAGCCTTGGAGGATGCTGTTAAGTGCCTTAAGGAGGAGAATCGAGTTCTCCGCTCGAAGGCCCATGATACGGAAGGCAATATTAGCGATGAGCATGGATGGAATACGGTGAGAAATAAGATGCGGAAAAGTGGAAAAAATTCCTCACCAGCCCCACTGAAATGCAAAAACTCGTTTCAAGTGCTGGCAAATCTGCAGGAAGAAGGAACTAATGAAATCCAAGAGAAGAAGAAAAGGGCAGACGCTGGATCCCTGCCCACAGGTAAGATTTTGGTAGTAGGAGACAGTCAAGTGAGGTATTTAGACAGGGTTTTCTGCGACAAAGATAGGAAGCATAGGACGCAGGTGTGTTTCCCCGGCGCGGGCATAGGTGATGTTAGAGATAGGATTGAAGAGTGTCTAGTAGGGGAAGGAAAGGACCCAGTAGTTTGCTTAAGTGCCGGAGGAAATGATATAGGTAAGGTAGGAAGTGAGGAATTATTTGCGCGGTACCGAGATGCGCTAGACAAGATCAGAAATAGGGGAGGTGTTCCTGTAGTATGTGGAATCCTTCCGAGGCGTAGAGTTGGAGGCATGTGGCATTCCAGGGCTATTGCAATGAATTGCAGGCTGGCAAAACATTGTAAGGCTAATGGATGGGCATTTGTCGACAACTGGGACCGCTTTTATGGTAAGAATCACCTATACACAAGGGACGGAGTGCACTTGTCTCCCAAAGGATTTCGGCTCCTTGCTGAATCCCTTGAGCGAGAAGTAGGCATCCTACAGGGTTTTTTCGGGTAGATTATGTGGGAGTAGGGGGGAAGTATCGGAATATAGTTTAGGAAATAGAAACAACTTAGAGGACTGTACAAAAAATCACCAAAGCAGGTGGAGGGAAGATAAACTTAAAGTTTACTATACAAATAGTAGGAGCATAATTAACAAAATTGATTTGCTGCGAGGTAAAGCATGCGTAGAAAATTTCGATATTATAGCCATTACTGAATCCTGGATCAACATGGCTGATAAACATTTCCTTCCGGAAATCGAAATAGAAGGATATAAGTTTTTTCATAAGGATAGGGTCGGCAGGAATGGGGGAGGTGTAGCACTTTTCGTTAAAAATACATTAAACTGTATTATCAACAATTCGATTAAGGAAGAGGACTGTACGGAATCTATTTGGGTAGAGATTATAGGCAAGAATAAGAAAGTTATTATTGGCGTCTTGTATAGACCTCCTAACCTTAGCATTGAGCAGACTGATTCCCTAATTCATGAAATTCACAGAGCGTCCCAGTACAAAAACGTTGTAATCATGGGAGATTTTAACTATAGAAACATTGACTGGGAAACTTTGATAGGAGATCATGAAGCGAAACAATTCCTAGATGTGGTGCAGGATAATTTCCTAAAACAAATGATTACCGATCCTACGAGGGGACAAAATACCCTGGACTTAATTCTAACAAATAATGAGCACCAAATTAGCAGTATAATAGTGGGCGATAGTCTAGGCTTTAGCGATCATCAAGAAATAAGATTTAATATTATTTGGGAAAAAATAAAAAGTACAAATAACGTTCAAGTACCAGACTTCAGGAAAGCAAACTTTGACAATATAAAAACCTATTTGAAATTGAATACGAAAAACAATCCGGACGTTTCAAACATTCTTGATTCTCGTTGCGGGGCTGATAATCAGAAGTGGGTCAAGGAGGATACGCGTACCTTGGGTCAGGTCTGGGTCAAAGAGAGAACTACGCATACCTTAAGTCAGGTCTGGGTCAAAGAGAGTGATGCGCGTGCCTTGGGTCAGGTCGATTCGGGGCGACGGCCCAAAAATCAGGTCAGTACTTTGGATGAGATGTATAGCAATCTGGCAGATCTAATTATTAATACACAAAACACATTTATCCCCCTAAAGTCAATACGAAAAAATAGTAATACTCCCAAATGGATGACGGACAGATTGAAACATGAGATCGGAATTAAAAGAGGACTTTACGTAAAAATAAAAAACGGGGAATCACACCTTAGATCAAGATATAACGAAATGGCAAAGCTGGTTAAAAGGAATACACGTTCAGCGAAACGTAATTATGAAATCAAGGTTGCCAGTCAAGCAAAATCCAACCCAAAGGGTTTCTTTCACCTCTATAGAACAAAAAATAAAGAAAGAATAGGACCAATTAAAAACGATGAAAATGTCATGATAGAATCGGAAGAAAAAATGAGTGAGGAGTTTAACAATTATTTTCTATCGGTGTTTACTAATGAGAGGTTAGATAAAGTACCTGACTGTGATCCGATTTTCAGAGGGGATGAAGAAAATAGCCTAACTAATATCAGCATTAGTAAAGAAGAAGTTATCAAGCAGATTGACAGACTTAAAGCTACAAAATCTCCGGGTCCGGACGAAATTTTTCCAAGAATGCTTAAGGAGTGTAGATTTGAAATCTGCGACCGGTTAACTGAAATATTCAATAAATCGGTAGACACTGGTTCTGTTCCAACTGCTTGGAGGCAGGCAAACGTTGTTCCTGTTTTTAAGAAGGGAGATAGATCGACCATAGGCAACTACAGGCCAATCAGTTTGACGTCGGTTATAGGAAAGATGCTTGAATCAATAATAGTAAATAGACTCAGAGAACACATTGAAGGGCATAATTTAATTCGTGATTCACAGCATGGTTTCTCCAAAGGTAAGTCATGCGTGACTAATCTTCTATCCTTTTACACTAAGGTATATAAGGCGTCAGACAACAATGAAAATTACGATGTTATTTACCTTGACTTTAGCAAAGCGTTCGACAAAGTGCCACACCAGAGACTACTAAATAAAATCAAAGCCCATGGCATAGGAGGAAAAGTGTTAGAATGGATTAGAGCTTGGATTAGTAACAGAAAACAGCGGGTCACCATAAATGGAATAAAATCTAGGTGGGGCAATGTTACTAGCGGGGTCCCCCAGGGCTCGGTTTTGGGTCCCTTATTGTTCATTATGTATATAAACGACTTAGACGATGGGTTAAATAGTGATGTTAGTAAGTTTGCGGGCGACACTAAAATAGGACGCCTAATTAGGTCAGGAGAAGACGCCCAGATTCTGCAGGATGATCTTGATAAACTGTTAACATGGTCGGTGAAATGGCAAATGAACTTCAATATCTCTAAGTGTAGCGTGTTAAACGTAGGGCTACACAACCCCGAAAATAGATACAACTTAGATGACACGTTTTTAGAAAAATCTGAGTGCGAGAGGGACTTGGGAGTTCTGGTGAGTCCGGACCTTAAAACCAGGAAGCAGTGCATTAGCGCCAGAAATAAAGCAAACAGGGCATTAGGCTTCATTGCTAGGACGGTAACAAATAGAAGTGCAGAGGTAATTATTAAACTCTATCTAGCAATAGTTAGACCCATCCTGGACTATGCGGTACAGTTTTGGTCTCCGTCCTACAAAATGGACATAAATTCACTAGAATCAGTACAGAGAAGAATGACCAAAATGATACAAGGACTCGGAAATTTGCCTTACGAAGAGAGGCTTAGGCACCTAAACTTACACTCTCTGGAAAGACGCAGAGTGCGGGGTGATCTAATAGAAGTGTTCAAGTGGATCAAAGGCTATAACAAGGGTGATGCAAACAAGGTCATCATAATAAAACAACAGGGCAGGACTCGCAGTAATGGGTATAAACTGGACAAATTTAGATTTAAGAAGGTAATAGGCAAGAATTGGTTTACAAATAGGGTGGTCGATGAATGGAATAAACTTAGTAACCACGTAGTAAGCGCTGAAACTATCAGTTGTTTTAAAAAACGATTAGACAACTTTATGGATGGGGACGACAGGTGGTGATGGATACGGAGCTGCCTAGTGTAGGCCTTATGGTCTTTTGCAGTCTCCTTTATTTCTTATGTTCTTATGTTCTTATGTGTCCTTTTTGAGCTTCCTTCCATGTACCCATGTATTTCTCTTATCCCAAGTTAGTAAGTCTTCTCTATCAAAGACTTTCATACCTCTCATGATACTATAGTCAGCAAGTCACCTCTTTCTCTTCTTTGTTCCAGAGTCGATAATTCTAGTGTTGACAATCTCTCTTCATATGACAGTTTTAAAAGTGTTGGGGCCATCTTCGTAGTTGTTCTCGGGGTGATCTAATAGGGGTGTTCATGTGGACCAAAGGCTTTAACAAGGGTGATGCAAACAAGGTCATCATATTAAAACAACAGGGCAGGACTCGCAGTAATGGTTATAAACTGGACAACTTTAGATGTAGAAAGGAAGTAGGCAAGAATTGGTTTACTAATAGGGTGGTCGACGAATGGAATAAACTTAGTAACCATGTAGTAAGCGCTAAAACTATCAATTGTTTTAAGAAACGATTAGACAACTTTATGGATGGGGATGACAGGTGGTGTTGGATACGGAGCTGCCTGGTGTAGGCCTTATGGTCTCTTGCAGTCTCCTTCATTCTTATGTTATGTTATGTTATGTTATGTTATGTTACATACTTTTTTTGGTACTGGGTGACCATAGTGTCGCTGCACACGTCTTGGCCTTATCAGCGTGACTAGAATTTTCTTCACCATTTCTTCGTCCAAGTAAGTAAAAGCCACCTTTATTGATCCTATCAAGTTGTAGGTTTCTCCGACAATTTTGTTTATCTGTTTATCTGGGGACATGTCCTTTGTGATGATTACTCCCAGGTCTTTTCAGATCCCACTTTCTTTACTTCCTTTGCACCGACTTTATATTTTTTCTGATATCCTTTTCTTACTCTTTCCAAATTCCATGATGCTACATTTCTTAATGTTGAACTCCACTTCCCACTTCTGACTCCATTCCCAAACCCTGTTCAGATCTCTCAGCAGCGACTCACAATCCGTTTCAGTGCTCACTTTCTTCAACAGTTTTGCGTCATCTGAAAAGAAGCTTATATAACATTCCACACCCTCATCCATGTCATTCACATAAATAGCAAACATTATTGTAGCCAATAATGATCTGTGTGTGTGTGTGTGTGTGTGTGTGTGTGTGTGTGTGTGTGTGTGTGTGTGTGTGTGTGTGTGTGTGTGTATGTGTTTGCGTGAATGTGCATGTATATACGTAAGGAAAATATATGTAGACAATTTTCTGCTATATCACGTTCGGGCAGACACATGCAGGGTATTTCTAAGCAATTCTTAATTCGTTTTAATAGAACGCTTCTGAAGTTCATAACTTCCACAGTTGAGAACATCCTTTCGCAGGGAAAGTATCAAAATCTTATTCTGATTCCTGCCTCGCACTGATTGACTTGCTCTGTCATCACTTTCGGACATTTAAAATTAAACAGATAATTGCAGCCAACTCAAACAGGTTAGCAAAATCAATAAGTAACATAGAAATAAAGAATACAAGCACCAAGTTATGTAATGATGGAAGGCACCGCAATACGTGAATATTCACTGGTGGTTGTGACCATGATGCTGTAGTAGAGAATGACACAGATAATATAACTGACACCTTGAAAGGTGACAAATATTTATACAAACCCGGTCGTCAGCGTTGATGGTCTAATCGTGTTTGTTTGTTTTTCATGAATGTTGTTTCTTTTACCGTTTGATACTATCCATACGTCTAGTCATCATAGCTCGTTTCTATGCTCGTTTTAAAAATTTGCTCTCATATTATTCCGGGCAATCACGCTGCCGCGGAAGTAAGGTACGATATGTTTTCCAGCATCCTCTTGTTTATCTACTACTAAGTCATACCGCTCCTCAATCTGCGTTGAGGTAGTTCGTCCAATAGTGCTATCAAAAGGTTGTATGTTGATATTTGTAAATCGAATTTATACATTATATGTGTTTGGACAAAGTGAAAACTGTGACACAACTGATGTGTAGTGAATGAAAATTGAAGTGATATTGAATGTCATTGACATCTATTGTATGCCGCGCTTTTAGAAAAAATGTGTTCTTCTAGTTTCGATTAATTGAAATTCAAACTGAACCATCTCATATAAAAAAGAATTCTCTGGTTGACACCATCTCGACCCTCTTCCGTAGAAATTATATATATATATATATATATATATATATATATATATATATATATATATATATATATATATATATATATATATATATATATTCCATTCTGACAGACGATGTTCAGTGATGTATTGAAGTGACGGCACATTAGACATTTCTTGCTAGCATGCTACTTGCTTTTGCTATTTCGTTTGGATTGAAATGAGACTTCGATTACGATTTTTTTTTCAAATTTCCAAATGTTTTGCGTCATAGTGAGAAGCTAAATGACGAACTACGAGAAGTTAAACTTATATGAATGTTTGACAGATTGTTGAGATGTTCTTACGAAAGTCTAAAATATTGTAACAGAAGTCGTTTCTACTCAAAAACAGTAACAAAAGCAAGCAGCATGCTCGCCTGATGTGCCTTTACGTAGAGAACCGAATAGAGGTTCGTCAGAATATTTTGCAAAATTTCCGGAACTAATAATTTAAGAAGAAAATGTTATAGGGGTAACGTTCTAATTCTGCCCATATACATTTCATTCGAAAAAGGTAAAATAAAAAAAATCCTCCAACTGTTACTGTAACATACTCCTCAGCCCCTCGCTCTCGAAGAGGACCACGAAGAGTTGAATAAAATACCCTGATGACAAACATAATAAAAGGAGCAGGACCTTTTATTATTGAGATACTGAGTATTTACATATGCGTGTGTGTATGTTCATGTATTAAAATCGACAGCATTGTCATATTTTTTCAATATGCGTGTGGGTATGTACATGTATTAAAATCTACAGCATTCTCATAGTATCTTTTTCATTTTTTAGTTCTCATTTTTCTAATAACAAATTAATTTTCCTTCAGTAAGATGAACGTAAACTGGGTTTCCATAATCTTCCATTGATTTCAACGTTTCGTCTTTAATAAGACATCTTCAGGATTAATTGTAATAATATAGGATAATGAATAGTTACTGCTGCTCTGTCACCTCACCACATCTCATGTCCTTTGCCCCATACGATCCTGATCCGCTTTTCAGCTTAGAGCTTCTCTATCCACCCGTAGTAGCATAGGTCGCGTTACGCTACACATCTTTTGAGTCCGGTGGCTGGGCGCGGGGGTGAAAAGCGCGCGCTTTTTAACCGCCGTGTTCAAACGGTGCCTCATTGCCGTGGGTGAACGACACACGCTACTCAGTTCATACCTGGCATTTCTGTCTATGTACAGATTATGTTTCACTTGCCATAGTCACACGTTATCCTTGTACATATTTTGTAAGTTGAATAACGTCCTCTCGACGCTGCAACTTCTGTGACATGATGATTGAGGCGGTTTGGTGGGTCCTCAGTTGCGCATCACCAATCCACCACTGCTGGGAGGACTGTGACGCGCGTTAAGTTCCCAGTGCGCCTCAATTTGAGTGTGTTGCGAGGACCACCGGG
Organism: Oratosquilla oratoria; assembly: GCF_046742065.1. Lineage (NCBI taxonomy): Eukaryota > Metazoa > Arthropoda > Malacostraca > Stomatopoda > Squillidae > Oratosquilla > Oratosquilla oratoria. The sequence goes on along the minus strand of NC_134803.1, from coordinate 55,421,945 downwards.
GTCAGTTCCTCACGATTTAACGTGTAGTGTGACGGGCCCTTTAGGCTAGCTAGCCACATCTTAGCCAGGAAGGCATATAGTGTGCATTTTGTAAACTGTCCCATAGATACTTCTAGATATAAGTACCAACCTTCATGTACACTAATTTCTCATTTGTTGTTTTGTAATTTGTATTCATATTATTATTTGAATCTATTTATATTTTGTATATCTTATGTGTAATTATATATATATATATATATGTATGCATATATGTATGTGTACATACATATATGTATATATATATGTATGTGTGTGTGTGTGTGAAGCTGCTAATGTTGCTCTTTACTTTATCAAAAACTTCCATTTGCAAGTTAAAAATTACGGAGATACATGTACTCACGAATCATCATAAGTTGGGAACATTCGCCTGTAGGCGCGTTACTTTATTCGCTCACCGGCGCCAGTCCCCACGCTCTATCCGGGCAATCTCCCATGCAGACATCCTTCCCACTCCAAACAACTATCGACAGGCTCAATCAACTTCCCTTTCGTGTCTTCCTCCATCGAGGATTGTCTATTGTGGAGAGCTTGTGAATAGGATCATATGTATTCGTTTGAATTCAGTTTCTATACACGAATCAAGAAGTCGTGATTATGAAAATCTTGGGAAAATTACATGAAAACATTCCTAGAGCATCTACCACTCCGCCCTATATCATATTTTGACAAAGAAAAAAAAATCACAAATTACCTTATAATCGCGGGAAAGACTAATCTTCCAGTGCTTCATTAAATCATCATCTTCATGTCTACAATGTGGTAATGCATGTCATGCAATGTGAAATAGGTGTTCATTTTTTTTTAGCAAATGCCAAAAACGGCGCGACAAAACCGTTAGCGACGCATCGCCATCTCGCGTTCAAGCGGAAGAAAATCTACCGTTTTAGAGTTTTCAGTAGTGAACTGCACAGCAAATGGAACTGGTATCCTCTTCCTAACGCGAACATCAATGGTGTCAGTGCAGACAAAATAAATAAGAATTCTGAGTGTTGATATATCTGAATAAAATAAAAATCAAACGTGAACGTTCATTGCTAGACCCGTAACCAGAACTTATGACTTGTGGTGGGGGTGAACGTAATAAGAATTACTAATTTTGTATAGCACTTACAGAAACAATAACACAGCAGTGCTGTGACACCATTGCTAAACGATCAGACACTAACTGACCATGATCATCAGCCAGAGCCAACAGTGCATTGGACATCGTGTTCGAATTAAGCAGTACCAGCATTTGCAGCTGGCGCCAAGTTCCAATATAATAATTTAAGGACAAATGTTTGCAGCAACGAATGTTCTCAAATCTCATTAGTTTGCACCGAACATCAAAGTAACTTGCAGTTTTATTCTGACAATCAATGTATACGAGAAATGACTGAAAATACAAATATATGAGCTTGAGAGTTAGGGGTGGAAACACTACGGGACTGTTCACTGTAGTTTATTTTCAAAATGATTGTGCATCCGCCGCTCGATGAAGACGAAGTGAGCAAGATATGACGTAACGGAACGCTAACATCCCATGCCACCCGATTTTCTTTCTTTCATTCTTTCTTTTTATTTTTCTTTCTTCCATTCTTTTCTTTATTAACATAGTTCAGAGGACAGAAAAATGTAGATAAATAGATGAATACATAGATAAGATAAAAATAAATAATGAGAATGAACACGCACACTACAGGGTCGCTCTGGAAAGAAAATAACGAAGAGTAACAATTCAAACTCGTGCCTGTGTAGAGGAAGCGTCAACCTCCTCTTTAAAAAATATAAAGGGTGAGAAAAGAATTCCCGAGCTTGCCAGTGGGATGAAAAAGAGGACAAATTGTACAATTGACCTTGCAAAAATAATTATGTAACCTGTTCAGTGGCCAAGAGTGTTTGTGGTGAAGGTAAAAAATACGGTTCAAGCTTGCGGTGAATGCGGTCGAGACTAATTCGGGAACACTGATTGTGGTGAAGAACCTTACCTAGTCCCCCTACCCACTTCTCTCTCTCTCTCTCTGTCAGTGATAAAATCACGGTATAGGCCAGGGAAGAGGCTTCATTAAACGTATTAGTTTGGTTAATCAACTCAAGACTTCTGAGAAAAGCAGAAAAGGAGAGAACAGATGTGAACAAAACATATGACGTCAACTATGTCTGGGGTCTGGAGTCGAATATACGCATACACACACACAATACATACACACACACACACACACACACACACACACACATACATGACCACAACATTATTCGGGTGGATGAGCTCTGGACGAGCTCGAGAGGACGATTGCGTTGCTCCATGACTGTTACAACTCACTGACGCCAAGGGCTATTCGGCAACAACAGTTACCGCGAACCCTCGCCGCTCACTTCCACCAAAGAATCTGTACAGATCAGGCGTCTGTAGATCATTCGTTTAACGGATCCACGAGGAGAAACGTTCCTGTCAGGGGCATTAGCAACTGCTATCCGCAGGAAGTCGGGTCCAACCCGTATATGAAGATAATATCTCCATCCGGATACGTTTAAAAAATCATTACCGCCGAATGTCAAGAGTACGGAATTATTTACCACGGACATAGACTACCCTTTTGAGATCCCGAAAGGTACCTATATCCTAATATTCATATGATTACTGACGTCGAATCCGTTTCATGATATAGTGCTGGTAGTGACAAGATCGGTGTTTACGATGTTTAGAAATACGATATTATATGACGGTTTATTTTACCCTATTGGATCCTCGCCCCCCCCCCCCACCCACTCACCAATATCTGTACCGTTGGACACAACAATGCTCCACTCGGCTTTAGATGAAGTGATTGATGAATGATAGACGAGGCATTCCATGCGACAGTTATTTGCCTATTGCAGAGCGGAACCGGTGGATGATGAAGAGATAGAAAACGGGCGAGCAAAACCGAGAGTGAAATTTTTCATCAAAGAATTGCGGTTCACCTGCAGGAAGAAGCTGTGCATCAACATTGTGAGACAACATAGAACCCTAGAACGACATCCACTCTTTAATAAGATTTCCATCCTCGATAGTGACGTTGCCCATTAGGCACGTGCATCTTACGATCCGAGACAACGTTCAACGTCACGAATGAAAGTTAATTGCTTCTAAAATGCAGTTAGGAGAGCCGCAAGGTGTTTGATAACGCCGTCGCCCACCATCATGTCTCCTAGTGTTCATTACTCCACGTGGATCGAGGCCGGCTATTAATAGTTTCGCGAAAGCCAATCAGCAGTCGATCAGCTCGTATACGATTAATAGACGAACACTAGGAGAATTAACTCTCTAGGAGAGGTAACTTCTTTTGTAAACCCTGCTTGTGGGTACAAAGAAACAGGTTTGTATGCGCTTGACATTCTACCTTTGAAAATACTGTAAAGTACCAGCAAAACGTCATGCCAAAAATCGACATCGGAAATCTAATCTTTCCATTGCCTTCGACTGCGAAGGTCAGAGAAATTGAAGAAGCATTCTACCTCAACTATACCACAGCTATAAATTTCAATAAAGTATGAAAGAGGTTCTTTCCCAAAATATTATATTTGTCATTATTACTGTAATTATCATTTACTACTATTACTATCATTATTATAAGTATTATCATTACCATCACTATTACTAATATTATTGTTATCATTATGATTATTACTATAATCATCATTATAATTATTACTAATATCATTGCCATTGTTATCATAATCATTATTCAAAATTCCACAACCACTCAGATTCGTCCAGTTGCAGCCGCCACCATGTTTTGGATACACACGGGTCGACATCACAGAACCAACGTCAATTGGACAGTCGTCTTATCATGCACCAGGTATGGATACGCCTCTAATACACGGTATATTGATATTATCAACGTTTTATTGTTACTGTTACACAGATAACGTTTTTGTCGATAACAAATTGTCCTGGGTTCTTGTACGCTAACTCGTCAACCCACCCACGAGTAATAAGTCATAATAATGATAGTGATGACAATAACTGATTATTATAATAGTAATAATGATAGTTACATGGTGTTTTTATGCATAACTACTTATGATACACGTACTAATTACCACGGTTACCCGAAGACTGCTCGCATTTGACTCCTTCCTTCGACCCTAACAGGTACATTCCCTACGTGATCTTCATCGTCACACTCAAGATCTACGTGCTGTGCACTCTCATCAGTCGCCGTCAGCAGCACCTCGACGAGATCGCAGAGTACGACCTTGAAAATAGCAACAACCCGCTGGACCGAGACCACCTGAAGAAGTTAGAACAGTAAGAGTTATCTGTAGGAAATTTGGGAGGTTTATTGGTTTGGGAGAAACGCGGTACGCAGCTTCTGCCTCAGTGTCGGCTGAAAACGTTAGATATTAAAAAAAAAAAAAAAATCATCATACTCTTTCCTGTGTTCTTCAAACCACCTTATACTTCCAACATGAATTATTCCCGTTGTTATTTTTTCCCCACATCGCTAAACATCGAAAGGTCTTCTGTCGGTATAGTTTATCATCGTAACTCATTGTAACACACAGTGACTCATCTCATACTCCACCAGCATATCTCCTCCCTCGACGAGAACGTCGACCTCGACGGAGGAGCCCGGTTGGAGGGAGAAGGTTGAGGTCTTGGCTCGCCTCAACGACACGACCATCCTGCCCTCAGCAACCAACCGAACTCCGGAGACCCTCTGGCTGTTCTTCAACCGCGTCCCAAGAACTGGAGGCGAGACGCTCGTCGCCCTCCTGAAGAAGCTCTCCACGAACCTCGACTTCGAGCATCAGAGTCACGTCTACCGGACGCCATGGCAGAGGTGAGTCGAGCGGGGGGGCAGTGTCAGGGATGCCAATGAGCTGAATAGAATCGTTTTATGTTCGCCAATGGCAAACGCGAGGGTCTGCTAACAGTTTACATTTGTTAGATCAGAGTCACGTCTACCGGACGCCATGGCAGAGGTGAGTCGAGCGGTGAAGCAGTGTCAGGGATGCCAATGAGCTGAATAGAATCGTCTTATATTCGCCAAAGGGAAATACGAGGGTCTGCTAACAGTTTACATTTGTTAGAACTTGAATATGTACTGCGTGTATTTACTTCACTGTAATGTTTAGGAAAAGAGCCAAGCTCGCATTCTTCGTCTCCATCGCTCAAACTTGACTTTAAATTAATTTAGGTCTTCGATCGGATTTTCTTCTTGGCTGTTACACAATTTGGTAAATATCTCTCTCTCTCTCTCTCTCTTTCTGTGTGTGTTGGTGTGCATTTACCTAATTGTATTTACCTAACTGGTATACAGGAAAGGAACATCGTTCATAGGATCCTGACTCTTACTCTAATAAATGATACCTGGCTACAGATTGTGTGGGTGTGCGTGTGTGTTTACTTGATTGTATTTACATAATTGTATTATACAAAAGGACTAACGCTCGTGGGTTCCCGTTTCCTACTGTCCAATTTATCAGACCTACCTTCAAGTTCATGTATGGTTCCAACTTGGCCAAAATCCTTAATTTCCAATTATCATGTTTAGATTTAAATTAACGTATTGCTCAAGCTTGTGTATGTGTATATATATATATATATATATATATATATATATATATATATATATATATATATATATATATATATATATATATATATATAAACTGGAGTCCAGGAACCATGACGTAAAAAGTGAAAAGCACCGGACTCAGAAACAGGTAATTTAATTCCAACGTTTTGAACCCTGTCCGGGGATCGTCCTCAGGGGTTACAATGGAGAGGCAGTTAATCCTCCTTGATATGAAAAAAAAGCAATACATGCGGCGCACACGGCGAGGTCATTGTGCGGGCTGTTTTCATTCTACTGTCACAATTATCCACCACCACCATACACCAGGTAGGGCGATGCCCTGTCAGCGATGATGCCTCACGAAGTCCCTCCACAAGTCCCTATCAGCATACAGCTGCCACAATTATCCAAGTAACCAAATGTTATGTGTGTGTGTGTGTGTGTGTGTGTGTGTGTATATATATGTATATACATATATATATACATATATATATATATATATATATATATATATATATATATATATATATATATTCTAATAATAACACGGGTACGTGTGTTCACTTATGAAAAGTAGACCGCTGGGAAAAAGACACTAACGACGCAGAGCGCTGTCGTATATTACATCTTCAGTGCAATGAGTCTTTTTGCACTGAAGATGTAATTTACGAAAGCGCTCTGCTTCGTTAGTTTCTTTTTCCAAGTGGTCTACTTTGCACACACATACACACACACACACACACATATATATATATATGCTAATAAGAACACGGGTACGTGTGTTCACTTATGCAAAGTAGACCACTTGGAAAAAGAAACTAACGAAGCAGAGCGCTTTCGTATATTACATCTTCAGTGCAACAAGTACATAGTGATAGGAATACATAGACATTATATACATAATACAAAGGGGACCAGGACAGTTTTGAATAAGCATACCGACCAATTACCCCCTAGAGAGCGGAAGGTCATTGTCAATTATCTTACGATGGTCGGGCGACATTAGGTCATAGTCGCCGAGGGGAGCGGAAGGTCATTGTCAATTATCTTATGATGGTCGGACGACTGTGACCTGATGTCGGACGACTTTGACCTGATGTCGTCCGACCATCATAAGATAATTGACAATGACCTTCCGCTCCCCTCGGCGACTATGACCTAATGTCGCCCGACCATCGTAAGATAATTGACAATGACCTTCCGCTCTCTAGGGGGTAATTGGTCGGTATGCTTATTCAAAACTGTCCTGGTCCCCTTTGTATTATGTATATAATGTCTATGTATTCCTATCACTATGTACTTGTTGCACTGAAGATGTAATATACGAAAGCGCTCTGCTTCGTTAGTTTCTTTTTCCAAGTGGTCTACTTTGCATATATATATATATATATATATATATATATATATATACATACAAATATATACATACATTTATACATATATAAAAGAAATAGGTGGACACGGTGACTTTGGCAAAGTAGTAGCCAAGAAACCATTGTACCTCTATTACGAAAATCAAGATTTATTTTCTTTAATTATATGATAAAAATCTGACCGACTTTTTCTCATTATTTCCCAAGAGTGTTGGATGTTCCCTCGACTAGTTTCAATGTGTGTGTATTCACCTTGGTCTTTGGATCACGTGTTGGACTCGTGATCGACAGCTATTTCCCTCCCGGAAGAGAGCTCAGAGCTCGTATGACCGATCTATGGGTGATGCTATGACCTTTCACACACACACACACCCAACTCCCGTGTGTGTGTGTGTGTGTGTAGGTGTGTGTTTCCTTTCCACCTCTCTCATCTTTCCCTCCCCTCCAGATTACTCACAACCGATGAACAGAAGCATCTGGCTTCGTGGTTCGAATACAACTTCTGGCCGAAGAGCTACGATCGTTTCGCCCTAAACATCAACTTCACACAGGTCAGAAGGTAAGGAAGAACTAGTATTTAATCCCCAGTAACCAACATTAATATCCTTTAGGAGAATATACCGCCAAAGAGGTAAAATCATAGATATCCGAAAGGAAAGATTTGGTCACCGGCGTCCTGCCGAAAGATGAAGAACTTCGCAACATCAGTTCGTGAACTCCGTTTCAACGGATTTGAGAAACGTTAGACCTACATGGGTGGCAACAGTTCAGATCGGAGTCGTCATAAAACGGGCTTAGCTTTTATCAGATGTAATGAAACAAACTATTGTTGATCTATATTTCTCAAAAGCCATTATCTTTAGTGCCTCTTTCTCTTTCCAAGTTAACCCTATCAGCTGAATAAAATCACCCACGTGGTAGCCAGAAAAAAGCGTATAAAGTGTTACAGGTTATGAATGTGATAAAGCTTGATTGTTTGGTGTAGAAAGCAAATTACAAGGACCCTAATGAACATACTTCTCATTCTACTCTTCTTCACCATTCCTCCTCCTCTTCCTCTCTTTCTCCCATACTCCTCCTCCTCCCCCTCACACCCATTCTCCTTCATCTCATACTCTTCCTCCTTCCCCTCCTCTTCCTCCCCCTCACACCCATTCTCCTCCTCCTCTTCCTCGTCCTCCTCCTCTTCCTCCCCCTCACACCCATTCTCCTTCTCTCATACTCTTCCTCCTCCTCCTACTCCTCGTCCTTCTCCTCCTCATATTCTTCATCTCCCTCCTCCGATTTTTCCTTCTCATACCCTTCTCCCTTCTCTGAAACTTTTCCTCTTCCTCCTCTTCGTCTTCCTTCTTCGCACAGCACCTACGTCCGCCAGCGTCCAGCCTACATCACCCTCCTCCGTGACCCAGTGGCTCAGTTCGAGTCCCACTTCTACTTCAAGCGCCACGACCCAACTCGGGTCAAACTCGAGATGGCCCTAAGGGATCGTCACCAGCCTGGATCAGGTGAGGACGAAGTGATTCCATCTAATTTCTTTTGAACAACAAGAGCAGACAGAAGCTACAAGAGCTAATTCACCCATAGGTTCCCGGTTCTGTTTTCCCAATGGCTAGATTTAGTGTTGATGAAATATTAGTGGCAGTGGTGGTGATGATGATGATGATGATTCAGTATTTTTCCAGCAATAACCAGTGCTTCTATCCTTTGGGACAATATCACACCAACGAGGTGGCGCTATAGTAGTAAACCACAGCTTTAAGGAAGGAAATAGAAGAACGGAGGGACAGCACATACATACATATACCAAAGGCTCTTTCCCCCTTGTAAGGGAGGTAGCCAAAAAACAAAGGCATAAAATCTACTCTTGCCCATTCTATCCCCACATACTCCACTCCCATTCACCCCCTCACTCCCTCTTACCTTGGTTCCTCCTGGATGACGGGTCATCCCTGCATCTCGCCCACTGCCCTGGGTCAGAAGCAGTGTCGCAAGACACGGCACATCCACAGCAAGGCCGCTTCATTAAATCGGCAACCCCCTCTCTCCGTCTCTTATGCAGAAACGGAGAGGACATACTCCCTAAACTCCCATCCCCCACCCACTCTCTTTTATGTATCACAGCATCATCCATACACAACCATTCTCCATTCACCCCTATCTTCTGTCTTCTCCCGTCCTTCCTCAATAGACATTCACCTCTTTCCCAATGTCTCTTTTACCCCATCCATCCATCTCATCCTTGGTCGCTCCTTCTACCTCTGCTTTCCACACCTCTTTTACTAATCTTCACTCATTCTTTACATGTGTCCAAACCATCCCTATACTCTTTCATTAACCCTATCTCCCAACTCCCTTTCGACCCCCGTTCTCCTCCTCACCTCCTCGTTTCGCACTCTATCCAGCCTAGTAACCCCTATCATACTTCTCAGGCACCTCAACTCAAACGCATTCAAACTCCTCCTCTTATGTTCCATGTTTCTACCCCGTACACTGCTGTTGGTACAATCACTCCTTCATACAATCTCCTCTTAGCATCCATTCCCAAATGTCTATTTCTCATTACACTTTTTAATCTTCCAAGGCATTTACTTGCTCCTCTCAATCTACATTCTACCTCCACTCCCCTTTCCCGCCACATTCGTACCCAAGTATCTAAAACTATCCACTTCCTTCAGTCTCTCTCCCTTAATACTCACTTCCAGTCTGCTGCCACTTTCTCTCCTTGTGCATCTCATCACCTTACTTTTACCCACATTTATCTTCAACTTCCTTCTTTCGCACACCTTCCCAAACTCTATCACTAACTTCCTCAATCCCTCCTCTGATCCTGCTACAAGCGCAGTGTCGTCCGCAAACAACAGCTGGCCTGTCTCCCATTTTCTTTAACCATCTCCAATCCCCGATCCATTCCCCTAACATTTACCTCACGCACCACCCCATCCATGTATAAATTGAACAGCCAGGGCGACATAACGCATCTCTGGCGAAGTCCCACCTTTACCTCAAACCACTCACTCTCTTCATTTCCGATTCTAACACACACACGCAAACAGTTTGTGGTCTATCTCCACTTCTCATCTGAAAAGAACAATATTAACCAGAATGAAATGCCCCCGAATGTATATATATATACATATATATGCGTACAAAACCACCATGGAAAAAGATAAACTGATGACCAAGCGCTTTCGTCTATTCAGACATCCTCAGGGTACGAAAGCTCTTGGTCATCAGCTTATCTTTTTTCTTTGGTGGTTTTTCCGCATATTTAGAATCACGAGTTTATGTGATTTCTCGTGCATATATATATGTGTGTGTGTGTGTACCAAAGGTTTTTCCTTTATTATAAGGTAGGTAGCCAAGTCAACAGGCATGCATCCACTCCCACCCGCTCCACCACCCTTTACTCCCGCTCATCTTAGATGCTCGTGGATGACGGGTGACTGAATGAAACAGTTCTCATAAAATCATCTTGATTCGGCCATCTTGATTAGCCCTCTCTTGCCCATGAAGGTCAAATTCTTCATCTTCAAATATTTTTAAAATCACGAGAGTCGAATCCTTATTTTAAGTTCTCTTGCCTCCTGCCATGTTGAATTGGATATTTGGAATTAATGTCACGAAAGTCTATTAATCGCTGCCTCAACCTGTTGATGGTTGAATTAAATCACGTCAACTAAAGCCCTTAACTCTTTGTCCTCTTACCTCCTGTCATCGTGGTCCTTGAAGGACGCAAGTGGTACTGGAAGACCCTGGAGAGCTGCATTTTGGAGGACGACCCTGAGTGTGACTTCAAGAACGGCACCAGAGACTTCACCACTGCCATCCCTTTCCTCTGTGGGCAGATCCCGGAATGCGTGTGAGTGGACTTGGCAAGTCGTCTCTATACTGCCGTAGACAGTTGAACCTAACCCATGACTTGACACAATTATGCAAATATACGTTTAGTCGTTGTTGCGTAAATGTAACTTTTACAACAACAAAAATCTGCTTTGTTGTGAGAAGACTACTGTATATAAATGTAAATTTGATATATCAAGTACTCAACGACAAGTAATATATTTGCATAATTTTTCATATATCGTGGGTCAGGTTCGTTATTTAATGTAACTTTGTTTAAAAATGTTGTAAGAATACTGTATGAAAATGTAAGTTTTATCAATCAAATACTCAACGACCAATAATGTAATTGTATAATTTTTCATATATCGTGGGTAAGTTCGATTGTCAACAATAGTACTGAAATCAATGGGAGATGATCATGTTTTCCATAAGAATTACATTTGCACATAAATTTCTTAAATTCTTGGTTCAACGTAACTTCAGGTTCTACCACAACAGAAATCCCACCAGAAAGGGCCTGTTTAACAAAACGAATATACTAAAACACTAACGACCATATAAAAGATGCATATTCTAGAAAGTTTACATTTCACAACACAGCGATCACTAACATCCAACAAGCGCACTAGGCCACGCTGATCTCAAACAAAAAATCATTCGCACCTGGACAGTCCCCTACGACCGCACAACCCCCCGGACATTATTGCACGTCACACCAATTGACGCTAACCTTTCTGAGTCCCTGACTCCCTTCCCTCAGTTCTTCACATCGGCCCTAACTTCACCCTAGGTCCACTGCCAGTTACTCACACAGTTCGAACCATGAAAGCGTCGTCAACACTTAATCCTTTAGTATATTTGACATGGACTTCTTCCTGACAATTTGTCCGCCTAAAGAGGGTTGTATATAACAGCCGAAAGTTCGCTGTTGTATTTTATATACTCGTACTATGGATCTCAGTAGACTCGTACTTAAACTACTTCTGGAATATAAAAATCACAGTACATCTCTGACAAGAAATTCTATTTTTGTATATAACTTCACTGCTCCTTCTTCTAGGGTATAAATTTCTCTTCTCCGTTGCTCCATGTCTTTCAAGATCACTGTATCCCTCTTATCCTCGTTTGCTGTTGAATTATCCATGCTTTTTTCGTGGCATTGAAAATACTTTGTCTCTCATTTGTCAAAGTTTAATTTTCCCTATTTGGTGTGTGTGTGTGTGTGTGTGTGTGTGTGTGTGTGTGTGTGTGTGTGTGTGTGTGTTGAATTGAATTGAATTGAATTTTATTCGGATACAATCATACATACAATAAGTACAATACATACAAGACTCAATATTATACACAGTATATATAATTGTACATCCGAGGATGGCACAGAAAGTCAAAAGACTTATTTCCACTGTGGTCCTCATATTACAATTAGGAAAGGATTATCATAGAAAAGCTAGGTTATACGAAGTGTAAATGTGTGCTTGCATGTGTGTGTATTTGCATACGTGTGTGTGTGCTTGCACGTATGTGTGAAAGATCCCTTCCGCTTAAGGGTCAACGTTGGTATTTTATTTGATTCCCCCCGTTGTAGCGAGTTCGGCAATACGTGGGCCTTACAACGATCCAAGTACCAACTTGAGTACGAGTACGCTGCAGTCGGTATCCTGGAAGACTGGAACGCTACGCTGACGGTATTCGACCACTACCTCCCACTTTTCTTCCAAGGGGCTCCAGAGGTCTACTGGGGCAGCGGTAAGACCTTCCACCTTCCAATGAATTATAATATCGATACTGATTATCATAATGTGTAAATAGAATAAAGCAATGTACATTAGTTTAAATACGCATAAATCAAATGTACTTAAGTAGATGGTTAGCTAAATCAGACTTGAATAAGTGAAGTTAAATTAGGTCAGGCATGGATACAAATACCGAGGAAATGTTAATGATAACCTGTGTAATGTGCTATGAATATTTTTATTTCTTCATCTCTCGTTCAGTACCATTCATATAGGAGAAAATATTAATTTCTCTGACAGCATAATATTTATGATCATTGCCGCCAAATTTCGAGGAAAAGATTGTATCATGTCACTAAAAAGTAAATAAAGTTTGTTGAAAGGTCTTGGATTTACCGATTTTAGAAACACGAAACCGCAAGTAGTAAACAATTATGAAGAATGTGAGGACATCAGGCCACAAAGTAGAACTAGATTGTAGTAAATGCATTTCTAACTTCCAAAGACAGGCAGAATGTGACGAATTAAAAAGGAGAGATGTCATAAAAGTAATTACATATAAACACTCACTTTCTAAACTAATTTTCAGAGTTTGACGAACAGTTTCTCAACAAGAGACCAAAAAAGATCAAACCGCTCTCCGAGAAGGCGGTTAGCGTTCTGAAGAACAAACTGTCAGCCGAGTACGAGCTCTACCAAATGGCTCGCCAGCGCCTTAGGCTTCAGTATGCAGCCGTAGAAGGCCGGTATCGTGTTACGACGACATTACAACCGTACAAGAAGGAAGGCCTCAGCAATTGGGATCGGCTTGACATTGAACTGTCACGGGCGTATGGCACGTCGAAGAGTCACCCACTCCGATCCCAAGGCGACTGGGCTCTGATTAAATGATGTCAACAAACCGTCGAACGAATTTGCCACAAATTCGAATCATATCATTTTACTCTCTCATATAGCCGCAACTCATTATTCTTATGTAATTAATTCATCTCATTGTTCACGGTAATACTGGTAGTATACAAATATCCTTGCGTGTATTTGAGTCTGTAATATGCAGTCCATACGTAATGGTCATAACATTTCTAGGAAAGTGTATATTGATACATTTCATCTTTCAAAAACTTTCCATATATGCTGAGCCATACAAAAGATAAGTAAGCTCTCATCAAGTGGCATTAGATAAAAAATTTAGATTGTATTAAAAATCAGACAAACAAATAATCTTGTATAGTCACTTCTTTCTGAACAAGCTAGAGGAATTATATGAATGGAATTCCTCAAGGCTGTTCGTAGGCGATTTTGCTTGTAATAAAGTGACCTCAATCAAGGATTAAAATCTTTCATACCGGAATTTATCAGTGATACAAACCTGTGCTGAATGAAAATGATTCATCAATCAACTACTGACCAACTAGTTTCTTACCAAATGTAAACATAGTACTTCCAAGATCCTTACAAATAGACAAATTGAATCTTACAAGAAAGCAGGCAGGTTTCGAAAGTGGGTACTTCATCAGACCTCCTGCAGACAACCAGTCAGCTAAGCGAGGAAACCACGTAATTACACTCTTTAACTTTTGAATAACATGATAACGCCTTTGACTCGATACAACTAACCACAGGACTTCTACACATGAACAAACTAAAGGATCCACACAAAATTTACGCAAAAGGTATTACAGTAATTTAACTAAACACACATATATGTATGTATATATACAGTATATGCACAGGATGGGGCATAAAGATCTCCCACATTTAGAGTGGGTAATAGTGCTGATAGGGAGGCAGGACAGGTCTCATTCGGTAGGCTACGCTCTACCATTTGATTTTCTTCATCAGTTATAGATAATTCATTACCTTTTATCAGAGGAGGAATTTAGAAAGTTAGAGTTTCGAAAGGTGTGCGGAAGAAGTTGAAGATAAATGTGGGTAAAAGTAAGGTGATGAGATGTACAAGGGGAGAAAGTGGCAGCAGACTGGGAGTATTAAGGGAGAGAGACTGGAGGAAGTGGATAGTTTTAGATACTTGAGTGCGAATGTGGCGGGAAAGGGAGGAGTGGAGGTAGAATGTAGAGTGAGAGAAGCAAGTAAATGCCTTGGGGGATTAAAGTGTAATGAGAAATAGACTTTTGTGAATGGATGCTAAGAGGAACATGGAACATAAGAGAGGAGTTTAATTGTGTTTGAGATGAGGTGCCTGACGAGTATGATAGGGGTTACTAGGCTGGACAGAGTGCGAAACGAGGTGGTGAGGAGGAGAACGTGGGTGGAAGGGGAGTTGGGAGACAGGGTTGATGAAAGAGTACTGGGATGGTTTGGACAAATGGAAAGAATGAGTGAAGAGGGATTAGTAAAGAGGTGTGGAAGGTAGAGGTAGGAGTGAACATGAGGGGATGACCAAGGATGAGATGGATGGATGGGGGTAAAAAGGGCGGTGGGAAAGAGGGGAATGTCTGTCGAGGAAGGACAGAGGATATGGGTGAATGGAGAATGGTTGTGTATGGACGATGCTGTGATGCATGAGGAGGAATGGGTGGGGGATGGGGGGTGAGGGAGTATATGTGAAAAAATAATTTGATGCAGCCCAAAGGGATTTCTCCCCGTCTTCTCTTTTTCTACATGAGGGATGGGGGGTGTCAGTTTAATGAAGCAGCCTTGCTGTGGATGTGCTGTGTCTTGCAACACTGCCTCTGACCCAGGGCAGTGGGTGAGATGCAGGGATGACCCATCATCCAGGAGGAGCCAAGATGGGAAGGAGGGAGGGAGGTGAATGGTAGTGGAGTGGGTGGGGGTGGATTTTATGCCTTTGTTTTCCAGTTACCTCCCTTGTTAGGGGGAAAGAGCTTTTGGTATATGTATCTTTTTTGGAGTGTTAAGGGAAATGTTTCCTAAGCATTTGATCTCTTTAAGGGGATATGTGGAATGGCCAGTAAGGCCACCAGATTTAAACCCTTGTGACTTTCCTTTGGGGATACCAATATGAAAAGTTTTCAGAGTTTCAATTCCATGCCCTCTACATTGTTGTTTGATTTCACTGGCTGGCAGAACACTCACCAGGTTTGTGGTTTTTACATATGTTCACTTATCCAGTCTCCTAAATATACTTCCAAAGTTCTGACAGTTTGCCAGTCATTGCCTTCCTCTTCAATGAATGAATGAAGTTAGGAATTTTACGGCATAAGGCCAAGCACCAGAATCGGAAGAACATTCAGTGCAAAGATGTATTGAATTTGTTGATATAGAGGTGTCAGGATGCCTTCCTCTTTAAAGTATGAAACATGGGAAGGATGTACTCACAAGGTAGGTATGGCAATGTCATGAGCTTTTTACAGTATTTGTGGGTCTCATAGTTTTTTAAATGCAACAGCCAGTCCTAATTCCTTAATTTTCACATGATGCAACCCACAAATACTGCAAAAAGATCATGGCATTGCCATACCTTCCACATGAACAGATATGTGATTACCTAAATAGTAATTTATTTAATTTTTTGTGCATAACTTGCAAACCAAGTCATGCTTTGCATGTAATTTTTGTCCTGGTGATTTTGTTGTTTTATTTTGAGATAATTTAATTTCAATATACATGAATGCATTATGTTGTACTGTAAATAATTTATATATACAAATAAAAAACCAGTGTGGATGACTAAATTTGTGTTTGTTCCTTAAACTTTAACTAGGACTTGTTTGTAGTGCCTTTTGAAGTCTGTCGTGGCTTACAAAAGTTCCTATGGCCATGAGCCAGGAGTGAAAATATAGGCTCAATATGAAGGGGTCACCTATTGGACACAAATCCATCCAAAGCCAAAGGCATAGACTCCATTATTCTTTAATTACCCTTATCCATATGGTTACTGGAGTTAGGAAGAGGGGCTCTTCATTTTGTTTACAAGGGAGTGTCATGGGGTAGTGTAGGTATGCTGTAGATGGATTTTTAGAGGACTATTGTTGTTTTGTCTTAATTCCTATTCTTACCATATTTGGGTGACCTTTCTGGGAGCACCTCCTCAGCCAATTTGGTATATGGGGACCATGTTTGAGGTACTTCTTCTAACCTCCTCCACATGTGGGAGGAATAGGATGGATCCTAAAGAGAGCTGCTCAGTCGTATAATGTCCCCTGTCATTGCGGAATGACCAGTAGACCTACACTGTCACCCACGTGGGTTATGACTAGGAGCTTCCAGAAATTGCTTTTTTTCCACCATAACTCATCACATCTGTTATTGTTTAACTGAACTGTATATGCTGTGAATCTCAGTCACTTTTTCATTCTTAACTCCCAGATTGGAGTAGACCCTGAGGAACATCATCTCAGAAATGATGGGGTAGCAGTTGTTCTTCCTCTTCCAGATGTCCTTTCACCAAATGTCACCTCAAGATCCTGCCATCCTCTTCTTAGTTGGGAGATGAGGTGAAAAGGGATGCAAGATACTGTAATGAGATTCTTGATTGGCACAGGATATTTCTGGAAATTATCCTTCACTCCCCTAATTGTCTTATGATTAGCAACTTTGTAGTACGTATGATTAGAATTAGGATCTTAAATATAACAATTAAATATCCTCAAGTTGTATTAGAAACTAGTACAGTACAATTTTTACAGTATAAAGCAAGAAGACAGATGTAGTCTTTTTTCAAGGCTTGAGGTAAATCCCAAAAATTTACAAGGGAACAGTTTTCTAGAAATCTTAAAATATGCATTCTTTATTATTTCTATAAAGTGGCCACTTTATACATTAAGAAAATATCATACAAGTCAGACTCATCTATATACACATATATACATATATCAAACAGCCCTTTTTCCTTATAAGGAAGTGGCTAAGTCAAGGTCTAAACCCATCCATCATATATTCCAAACTTGTTTGCTGTCCCTTTTATTTTAGCTCAAGAAGACAATTCAATTATAATAACAATAATGATAGTTGTTTCCAGTTTTGATGAGAGGAAAACCCATGGCCCTCCAGTGACTAGCAATGATCCTTGGGCCCTCCCACAGACCACTTTAGGAAGAAATTTTGGACCATTGTCAGTGTTGTTTTGTTGTGGGATTGTCTCTGTGTCCCTAGTTGAAAGTGGTAAGTGAGAGAGAGCATTTGTGTTGGCTGGGTATTGTTTGAGTGATGTATAGTGGTATAAGGTGTTCCGTGTCTTCTGTGTGGTGGCTGCATCTGGGGTAGTTTGAATATATGGCCAGCAGTTTCACTGACTGGAAACCAGCAGTTCCACAATGGTTAGCAACACTCCTCAGGTCCTTCCATAAAAGATCTCTCTGGGAGAAAACTCTGGGTTGTTGTCTATGTTGAGGTAGTGTGGGATTGTTTCTGTCACCAAGTTATAACTGTAAGAGGAAGGGAGCAGCTGCCAGTTGTCAGCTATCTTGATGCAAAATAGTGGAGGATAAAAGCCGAAAGAGAGAGGTGTTGGGCCCAGTCTAGAGATCAAGTGTCAATCCCTATAGACAGTGTTGACAAATTTTGAAGATGAGGAGCAAGGAGAATATTCCCTCTGACATCCACCTTGATATACCACCACTTGCAGGTAATCGTCATTGGTCCCTGGAATAATGGGAAATACCTTTGATTTGATTTTCATAAACTCTGAACACTGTTGGAAGCTCGCTGGCCGAGCGGGTTAGGGCGTCGTTACTTGCGGCGAAGGTCGAGGTGAGGGCTGTTTGAATCCTGCCACCGGCGAAGTTGAACCAAGGGCATGGTTCATTAAATTCCACGCTACAAAGCCCTCTGTGAGGGGCACCGTCCTAGCCTCCCGATAGGGGGGGAGTGTGTGACGTTAAACCATATCATCATCATCATCATCTGAACACTGTTGTAATGGGGATGCACATCAACTGTACAGGATGTAACACTTCACCTCATACTATACAATGCATTATGGAAGACTGCATTGTACACAATTACGTATGCCAACAACACAATATATACACTATAAGGAATTTGTGGGGAAAACCCCCATTTCAGCCATAGCATTCCTCAGGGAGTCCTGCTTGGCCTGATGGTCTAAAGTGGCCCACACACGATCAATTATATTGCGTAATTTCATTGTCAATACTCTGAATTGACAATGAAATTGACTGTGTATGGGCGATATATCACCCATACACGGTCAATTTAATTGTCAATTCAGAGTATTGACAATGAAATTGCGCAATATAATTGATCGTGTATGGGCCGCTTAAGGAGCAACAACAACAACCAGGAATAATATAGTTTGGTTTATTATCTTTTCCTCCTATTTGATTTACCTTTCCTGCCTGATTCATCATCACTATCTGGATCATCAAATTCTATGACCTGAAAGAAAAAGAAAAAAATTGCATATATAATTTAATTTTAATATTTCATTTATTGGTAACCCCAAAACAAGCACAACAGTTTTACATATTTATCCATTCATATGAGATGCATTACTGAAATGACATGCCAGTGGAATTAATTTTTCTGAGCGAGTATAAAAAATTAAGATCATCAAACTCTATGGCCAAAAAAAGGGCCAAGATAAAAACACTTAATTTTTACTATCACTATTCTACTACCATCTTCAAATCTCTCACCGCCTTTTACAATTTTACCTCTTCAATATAATACTGTCCCCTACCAATACCCTTCAGACCTCACTAGCCTCCACAACACCCCAGCTGATGGTTTCCAGTTCTTCCATCAAACTTTCCAGTTTGTAGTCTTCTGTAAGGGTCCTCATATTGTAAATGTAGATATTAATCTTATTCAAGTTGTTTAATGTTCAAGACTTCATTTTGTTCGGAAAATGTTTAGTTACATTCATTACTACATGAAGCTATATGGTTGGACCTTTTAGAGACAATGATCCAACAAGAATGCTGTAACACTATTGGGTGTACTATTCACAATTGGGTGAGAGGTAGCAATTTCTGACAAAGTATCTTATGGTGCCACCTTATCTAAAATATTTTGTATTTGTTTAGTATTCAGTGGCTTATATTATGATAGTACTCATATTTCTACAAGAAATTTCCTTGTTCATCACTGGGGGCAAACCAAGTAGCAATGAGTTTGTGTAACTGAGTGGAGACTGAATTCTGTCTCATCTCTCATACATGACTCTGCTTGGCATGGGTGACCCCAGAGAGATTTTCATTACAATTTTTGTAATCAACATTGTGGCATCAACTCTCAGATAGGAATTCTGTTCTATTGGGATCTAAAGAGAAAGATACACTTACATTTTGTTTCCATTCTCTTTGTAATTCTTCCAGCATTTTCGGAGAAAGGAGTCCTTGTGAAAGAAGACGTTCTGTTAATCGGCCACGACCAATGGCCCCTTTCTCTAGTTGTGCAGTTTTCCCTCGGTTTACAACTGGTGAACTACGGGATCGCTTTTCATCATGAAGATGATGATGGGCTAGAAAAAAAATACAAATATCTATTTATAAACTAGTACTCAGTTCTTAGTGTATGGATGATACTGTGACGCAAGGAAGGGTGGAGGTGGAGGTGGGGGATGGGGGGATTAAGGAGTGGTTATGTGTAATTGATATTTTGATGCAACCCAAAGGGATTTCTCCCCGTCTTCTCTTTTTATGCCTAAGAGTTGATATAACACAAGCTAAAACCATATACATACTGGAGTACTGGAAAAAAAAAAATTGAACAAGGCCCACAACAAAAGCAAACAAGATCAATCAATCAATATGTTGTTCCTAGTTAGTTTCTCTTGCAGAAGACCCGCAGTCTTCAGGTAACTAACGACAACCTCAAGAGGGGTTCACCCCAACCCATTCTGCTCCCATTCACCACCCATTTTAACTCCTCATTATAGATTCATTTAATACAATTATCATCATTGTTACCAAGGACAAAAATACATACAGTGAGACCTCTCATTAATGGACATTAATTAGCTGTGTTTGCTGTGTTTTCGCTGTGATTTCGGTGCTTTGGAGTAGTTTTTGGGTGGCATAGTGATTGCACGCACTAAACAACAGCACCAAAAACACCGCACAGCTAATTAACGTCCGTTAATGAGAGGTCTCACTGTACATACATATACCAAGGTTTTTTCCCCTTTACATGGGAGGTAGCCAAAAAGAAAAAGGCATAGAAACCACTCCCACCCAGTCCATCCCCTACATACTCCACTCCCCTCCACCCTCCCCCACATCTTGGCACCTCCTGGATAACGGGTCATCCCTGCATCCTGTCCACTGCCCTGGGTCAGAAGTAAAGGACAAAAATAAGGATTACATAACTACTACTGAGTCTCATTCACCTGTCAGATGACCCATATCCAGCAGAAAGTACTGTCTGTAGATTTTAACTACAGACAGTCCTTTCTTTCTCCCTCCAGGAAGCCTTCATTCATGGACCATCAACAATTACAACACTGGCACAAAGAAACTCATCAATGACACATTCAAGCATTTGTAAACCTCTAAGAAAAACAAATCACTTACCCCTTGAGAATTTTTTCTTCTGTCTGTCCATTGTGAATGTTTCCTCTGTGTCTGCTGCAGCATTTGAAGTTCTGGTATCAGAGTTCTTAAGCAGTGATGTGATATTTGCAACACCTGCTTCTATCATGATATCTAATTCACCCTGAAGAGCACGAACCAACTCCCCCTCGGGAAACATATCTTGGAAGCGGTAGCTGAAGCCAAAAGTAAAATAAGTTCATACACAATTTTATTCCAAATTCAATAAATCAATAAAATGAATAAGTATTGCACCATTACAAGCTACACAAATTACACTCAACAATCTTACCTGAGCCACAGGTACAGGTCAAAGATATCAAATACTTCCTCAAGATGGACCAGGTCAAGAATAGTGTTTGGGGGCTCAAAGGGCCAACGCACCTGATGGCACAGCCAATCTAAAGTGGCTGCTTCGTTTTGTGAGTACTGACGAGTAAACTGAAAAAAAAAAAAAAAAAAAAAAAAAAAAAAAAAAAAAATAATAATAATAATATATATATATACACATACCAAAAGCTTTCTCCCCTTTACAAGGGAGGTAGCCAAAACAATGACTTATAATCCACTCCCACCCATTCCATTCCCACATACTCCACTCCCATCCACCCACCTCCCTCCTTTTTATCTTGACTCCTCCTGGATGACGTGTCATCCCTGCATCTCGCCCACAGCAAGGCTGCTTCATTAAATCATGACCCCCTCTCCATCCCTTCATGCAGAAATGGAGAAGACAGGGAGAAATCCCTTCTGGCTGCGTCAATTTATTTTTCACACATACTCCCTCCCCTACCCACCCCCTTTCATGCATCACAGCATTGTCCATACACAACTATTTTCCATTCACCCCTATCTTCTGTCTTCTCCTGTCCTTCTTCAAGACATTCCCCTTTTACCCCATCTATCCATCTCATCCTTGGTTGCCCCCTCATGTTCACTTCTACTTCTGCCTTCCATACCTCTTTTACTAGTCTTTCTTCACTCATTCTTTTCATGTGTCCAAACCATCCCAATACTTTCATCAACCCTATCTCCTCCTCATTTCTCACTTTATCCAGCATAGTAACCCCTATCATACTTCTCGGGCACCTCATCACAAACACATTCAAACTCCTCCTGTCTTCCTCTCTTATGTTCCATGTTTCTGCCCTATACACTGCTGTTGGCACAATCACTCCTTCATACAATCTCCTCTTAGCATCCATTCCCAAATGTCTATTTCTCATTACATTTTTTAATCCCCCAAGGCATTTACTTGCTTCTCTCAATCTACATTCTACCTCCACCTCCACTCCTCCCTTTCCTGCCACATTCGCACCTAAGTATCTAAAATTATCCACTTCCTCCTGTCTTTCTCCCTTAATTACATAATTACATACATATACCAAATGCTTTTTCCCCCTTACAAGGGAGGTAGCCTTAATTAAAAAAAAAAAAAAAAAAATTATTTCTTACCTTAAGAAACATAGCACATACAAAAGGCATTTTCTTATTAATTGGAGCACAGCAGAAGACATATCTTGCCCTAAGCTGCAAAGGGACATGTTGAATCATGTCTGCCAGGAACTTGAAATCGTCCATTGAACACATGAAGTATAACGAAGAATCTACTGTGCATAGGCTCACAAAAATATCCTGGAAAAAAATAGGTTTGAAAAAAATCTTGATACTACAATCATTATAGTTGTTTCATTTACAGTAACCTATATTAAGAGGAAAATTAGCCAGTAATGCAGATATATAGGATACCATTAGGAAGTATGACAAAATTGTTGTTTTGAGTCTCTGCCATCCATCTTGCATGGCAGACACCTGTCAATGATCCCTGAGAGATGTGAAATGATATCCGTCTTCAGAACACATCCCCCACCACTCCCTTCCATGCATCACAGCATCATCCACACAAAATCATTCTCCACTCACCCCTATCTTCTGTCTTCTCCCTTCCTTCCTCAACAGATATTATCCTCTTTCCCAATGCCCCTGTTACCCCCATCCATCCATCCATTTCATCCTTGATCGTCCCCTCATGTTCACTCCCCCCACCTCTGCCTTCCACACCTCTTTTACTAATCGTTCTTCACTCACTCTAATACAGCTTTCCAAGAAATTGGCAATCTACCAATTCATGGGTACATAATGACTTTAGCCTTGGTTACCCATAATTATAACTAAAAAAAGTACTGAAAAGACTTATTGAAATCTATTAATACTTACAATCAAATTAGAAAGTGTGTAGTTTGGCAAATGATATGCAAACAATTCTATTTGATCAGCAGTTGGGTGAAGACCACCCTGTTCAATTTCATCAGGCGTAGAAGCCAACAGTCGCCGCAATGATGGTAAATCTTCTTGTTTAAGAGAAGTAACAAAACCCTAAAACAAAAACAAAATTATTTCAAAGAAAATAGCTGATCTGTACAAAAACAATTTTCCATATGCCATACATATACATATACAATTTTAAGATACAAAAAACAGAATGTTATATTTCCCACAACTACTGTATGTAAACTTGAGAATCCTTCTATTTCACAAACACTTACATTTTCCCATTGAGTACCATATCTTCCTGCCCTACCAGCAATTTGCAGTGCTGATGATACGCTCAAAATTTCCATCTCCTTTTCTCCTTTCTCATTAATATTTGGCTTGATTAGGGAATAGAATATGATTCTCCTTATACTCCTGAAATTTTTACACAAATTTATTTTAAAAAACTTCACAATGATGGAATGGCAAAGAAAGTACAATGTTATTCTCACATTTTTCATGAAAGATATAAATGTGAATTTGTACATACATACATACATATATATATATATATACATATATATATATATATATATATAAAACAATGCTCTAACAGAGCTTATTTTTATGTTATAAATGTTTTGTTATAAATGTTATTATTTAATGTTATTATAAATAATATTATTTATGTTGTTATATATTTTATCATTTTGTTATTTGTTATGTTATTTTGTTATTAATGTTATAAATTTTTGTTATAAACAAAAATGTGGCTTTGTTGACTTACAGGTTGAGACCCATGCCTATAGCATCTGTAGCTACAAGTATTTTACAGGGGTGGTCAGGATCATTGAACTTCTGCGCCTGGGCCAACTTAGTCCCAGGAGGCAAACCTATCAATAAAACAAGATGATGATATAGTTTAACGTCACAAACTCCTCCCATCGGAAGGCTAGGATGGCGTCCCTTACAGAGGACTTTATAGTATGGAATTTAATGAACCATGCCCTTGATTCACCCTCACCGGTGGCAGGATTCGAACCGCCATTCCCTCAACCTTCACCGCAAGTAATGACGCCCTAACCTGCTCACTTAGCGAGCTTCCCAATAATACAAGATAACTAAAATAATATGGATATATAAAAAAGAATCAGGGATCTCACCTAACACATGAAAATATTGTAAAGCACAGATTCTTCCATAACTTACCACCATAAATAACTGCCACTTCATATCCTCTTTTTTCAATTTCTCTTGAGACGTAGTGAACATCTCGTTTACTAAAGCACACAATACAGTCACCAGGTTGAATATTATCAAGTGAGTGTACAGCCGAGTCTTCTATGCTTAGTTCCGTAAGTCTTTTATATCTTCTAACCTTCAAAATATGAAAGTGTGATCAATGCATATTGACAAAGAAAAATGTGAGTTCTGCCATTTACAATGCTTACTGAATACCTTTTCATACATACTGCAATCAGATTCTGACAATGCATACATTTGATGCCAAAACAGTCAAGACTAATTGGCAACAGGTAAAATGAATAAACCAGTTTCTATCCTGCATTTAGAAAGATATACATACATATACCAAATGGTCTCTTCCCTCTTACAAGGAAAGTGACCATTAAAAAAAAAAAAAAGAGAATGAGAGAGAGAGAGAGAGAGAGAGAGATTCAAAAGCTTACTTCTACTTCTTCCCCACACATCATGGCCAGTTCCTTAACCAACTCTATGGCCGAAGCTTCACCACAAACATGAAGCTCTTTTGCACAAAGTCCTAGTACAGCTCGTGTCCAGGCCCAGCCTCTCTGCTGATCACGGATCATTTGTATTTCATCTATGACTCCAACATCATCTAAAATTAAAAAGAAAACAGGTAAAAATCATATATACATACATATACCAAGGGCTTTTTTCCCCCTTACAAGGGAGGTAGCCAAAGTCAAAAGGTATAAATCCACTCCCACCCACTCCACTCCCATTCAATATCTCTTCCTTCCTCTTTTCAATAATTTCTTTATATGATTAAAAAGCACATTCAAATGTTTAATACATTTCACAACTCTACACTAATAATCAATTCTTCCCAATCCATTCATACATATACCAATGTATATACAAGGGAGGTAGCCCAAAACAAAGGCATAAAATCCACTCCCACCCATTCCATTCACCCCCCTCCCTCCCTATTATCTTTGTTCCTCCTGGACGACGGGTCATCCCTGCCCTGGATCAGAAGCAATGTAGCAAGACACAACACAACCACAGCAAGGCTGCTTCATTCCATTCATATTGACATAATTATGGACACTGGGGAAAAAGTGGTTTTAGCTGTCATACCCTGTTATGGAAGTGCTTTGTCTTGCTACATTTTCTCTGATTCGAACAGTATGGCAGGGAAAGAGAGATGTGTCTCCATTCAAAAGGTGCTAAGATGGAAGAAGTGACAAATGGGTCTTGGATAATTGTGAGTTGGGTATAGAGTGGGTGTATGCTTTAATTTGGCTACTGTGGACTGGTTTCTGTTAGTGAGTGCAATGTATATGAGGTGGACCCAAATGTAACACATGTTGCACTTGAGATATATTTATGGATTTTGTGCAAGACATGTGGATGAACCTGAACTGGGGTTCTCTTCAGCTAGGAAGTATCAGAGGGCAGACACTGGCATAATGACTTACTTATATGAAAAAAAAACAGATATGAAATAAGGGTTAGGTTGGTAGTAACAGAGAGAGAAAACAGAGTGAGTTTCTGAGCCCAATTCAGGTTGATTTTTTGTTCTTAAGAAAAAAAAAAAAAAAAAAAAAAAAAAAAACACCCATGCAAGCACATACAAGAATTTAAGAACATATTAAATATTGTGAAATACAAAGACGGGTCACTACGAGCATAGGTCCCCTTCCTGTATAATACAACTAGGTAAATACAGGGAAGAGAAAAGGCAGGGGATAGTTGTGGATGGAGAATGGTTGTGTGTTTAGATATTTTGATGTAGTCCAAAGGGATTTCTCCCAGGATTCTTGATTTTTCATATGAGGAGACGATGAGGGAGGGTCGCTGTGTAAATGAAGTGGCTACTGTGGATGTGCTGTGTCTTGCTGCACTACTTCTGGTCTGGGCAGTGGGAAGGAGATAAGGATGACCCTTTATCCAAGAGGAGCTAAGACCTCATTTATAAGGGGGATGATGATGATGTTCCCTAGGGCTGTCCAGACGAGCAATCCTGTCTCCCTGAGGAATGCCATGGGTGGAATGGGATTTTCCCATAAATCCTTTATAGAGTATATGTTGGAGTGTGTAATTGTGTACAATGTAGTCTTCCATACTGTGTTGAATAGTATGGAGTTACATCCTGGACAGATATCCACAATGTATTCATCCATCTGCCTCAGGTAATTTAGAAGGGCTGTGCCGAGGACGCACTGCAGCCTGGACAAGTGGACTCTATCCCCTTGAAGGAGGAGAGGGAAGAAGCCCTTGGTAGCCTATGTAGATAGTTATACGCATACATATACCAAAGGCTTTTTCCCCCTTATAAGGGAGGTAGACAAAAAACAAAGACATAAAAACCATTTCCATTCATTCCATCCCCAACATACTCCACTCCCATCCACCCCCTTCCCTCCCTCTTATCTTAGCACCTCCTGTAGACAGATAGATAGATAGATTGAGAGAGAGAGAGAGGGAGGGAAAAAAAAGACCAACTTACATGACATGTTTACACTGGCCATCTCAATAGTACAAGCCACATGATTTGATGCAGTGTTATCCTTGTTTCCAAATCTTCTTTCCTCTCCAGTAACTAAGTCACATGAAGTTCCCTGATAAGCAATTAATGAAACAATGTCAACACAACTGCAAACTATAGCACAAGGATATATCTTAGGAATTTAATAGCTATGAAAGTTCTTCTATTTTTCATGTAAACTAATAAATACAAAAAAATGCACACCATACCTTGTCATTACTTTTATGAAATACTTCAGTGGCAAGAAGTTTTAGTGGTCCACAATAGACACCAGACTGTGCTCCAAGATACTGTTCCAGTGCATGATAAGTTTTTCCACTGTTTGTGGGTCCTGCATGAAATATTATTTTTCTGTTCAACGCTCTTGCTTCGGGATACCTATGATTCAAAGAGGGAAAAAAAGTTTTGGAACATCTCACACAATTTAATCAGCAATACAGTACTGTAGAGTTAGTTCAATACACCAATTATCATTATTATTTATACAAATATGGTGTGTATACAAATATACACATTTATGTAAATATACACATATATACAGTAGAAGCCCAGTTTAACGAACATCAATTTAGCAGAAGCTCAATTTAGCGAACTGCAAATAGCAATAACGACACTGCTCAACTTAGCGCAAATGGTCTGCTAAGTTGACCATTTTCTGCTAGCTGGCCAGACGCGCGTCTACTGAAATAGCTCAATCTAGCTGGAACGGTAAGCTAAGTTGAGCATTTTCCGTCAACTGGCCACATGCGTGTCTCTGAGTCCGATGTTACCAGATGTTACCAGATTGTGGTGGTGGAGTCAAGGAAAAATTTATAATTTAGTACTCTGGAGGTATATAAATATATAAATATATAAATATATATATATATATATATATATATATATATATATATGTACTATAATATATATACAATAATATATAATTCAGTATATGTATAAAGTATAATTGTAGCAGAAATATATTCAAGTAGAAATAGACGGTATAATAGGAAAACAAAATAATGAAACAGTAAGTTGATGGGAAAATTCAAAATCAGTACACGAGAGTAATCACCACGAAAAACACTTCTATAACAACGAACTACGTTTTCTGCAACAACACAACAATAACGCTCACTATCCAAAAACCAACTGCCCAGTCCTATTAATCGCTAGAATTATGTACATCGAACCAAACACGAAGCTATGACTAATATTCCGCGAAATTCACAGACAGCTCATATCATTGTTACACAACACACACACACTCACACACACGTTGCAACAAATTACTGCACGTTGCTGTTCGTTTGCAATTCACGATTGTGCTGCCTATAATTCACTTACAATAATATATATACTGTATGTGTGTGTGTGTACACTAGGGAATTTTTAGGTACGTATCATTTTTATAATCCGCTCTGGCAACACTGTTACACCAACGCTCACTCGCTCAATTTAACGGAAAATTAAATTTAGCGGACTGGACCTTGGCTGAATTAGTTAGTTAAATCGGGCTTCTACTGTACATATAAAAGATATCAAGACACTATTTTTGCACAGAGCCACGAATGGGAAATTAATTTCGATACTAAAAATATGTAAAGTACTGGAAAAGAGCTATAGTTGCACAAGGCCATCTTTAAACTATTTCTTGGGAAGTAAACCCAAGTACTTTGCACTGAAGATGTAATATATGAAAGCACTTTGCTTCATTTAGCATTTCTTTCCCAGTGGTCAGTCTTGCATAACTGAACATAAGTTACCAGTGTTTCTTATTTGCATGCACACATACACACACATGGGTCTAGGGCATGAGGGGACAGTGTGGGGTGGGGTGTGTGTGTGTGTGTTGGTGATTTAATAAAGTGGCCTTGCTGTGGATGTGCTGTGTCTTGTGACACTTCTGACCCAGGGCAGTGGGCAAGATGCAGGGGTGACCTGTCATCCAGGAAGAGCCAAGATAAGAGGAAGGGAGGGGGTTGGATGGGAGTGGAGTATGTAGGGATGGAATGGGAGTGGATTTTATGTCTTTGTTTTTTGGCCACCTCCCTTGTAGGAGGGAAATAACCTTTGGTATATGTATATATGTATGTGTGTATATACACACACACACACACACACACACACACACACACACACAGGTGTGCGCACACATATACATAGTGTGTGTGAAAACCATTCACGAATTTAAGAGCAAACTAGGCACTGCGAGATACAAAGGTGGGACACCACGAGCATAGCTCCCCTTCTCAAAAGATACAACTAGGTAAATAAATATATATCACCAGATATTGAGATTTGCTTTATAATGACAGACATGAAACATGACAAATAATATGCAATATAAAGAAGTACCAGTTAGGGGGTGTAGTCAGATCCGATATCTTGCAGAGGTCATCAATACAATTCAAATGTGGGAATGTTTTCTTTGCGTGTCTCATAAAGCTGGGGTACAGGTCATGAATATGACCTCCTCCCTGTGGGAAGAAACAAAAACAAAATGACACCCAAAGCTAAAAGTAACCTCAATGAAAGGAAAATAAACCTAACAGCCCCTTTACTTAACAACTAAAGTACATTCAAAGACCTTTTGCAACAGTTGTGTCAATCCATGCAGAGCTTAGCTTAGTCTTATAGTCTTGTAAATGATAAATGATACATAATTATCAAAATATATGTAGATCAAAACCAAAATAATCCCTAGAAAAAATAATTTGGACACTTACTTGTAATATGTCACTAAAAGTTATATGCAACTCTACAGGAAGCGATTCACATTCCAGGCAAAATTTTCGAAAGCTGATGAAACTTTGTTGGTAGAGGTAATCTGCAAGAAAAGACAAATAGTTAAAGAATCATTATCCATGATATATATCCACATATTTTCACTACCCGGTCCAGATCCTCTCCCCCTGAGGTGGGACTCTAAACTACGTTTAATCACCCCCCCCCCACACACACACACATTCATTTGTATACCAAGGACTTTTTCCCCCTTACAAAGGAGGTAGCCAAAGTCAAAAGGCATAAATCCACTCCCACCCATTTCATCCCCACATACTCCACTCCCATCCAACCCCCTCCCTCCCTCTTTTCTTGGCTCGCCCTGGTTGACGGGTCATCACTGCATTTCGCCCACTGCCCTGGGTCAGAAACAATACACACACATACACACCAAAAAGGAATGACTGGGATAAATTTCCTCACTCCTTAACATTTGGGCATTCTTCTTTCTATATGTTAACTTTCCCTTCAGGAAATCCCATACAATCCCCTTTATTCTTTCAATTCCCTTCCTTCCTTACCCACCTTGCACTGATCCCTGTATGAGGAATTGACTCCATTAGTTTCATGCAGTCAATATTTTATGAACTCCCATAATATCCCTAAGGACCAAAGTTATGCAGTATTCTTTCATGATTAGAGACATCTGCAGTGCAAAAAGAAATCTTTTTTAACCTCTTCTGTCTCTCCTGTTTACTGTCCTCCTTAAATTTCTTCTTTACTATGATTCTACTTCAGCATGATCCTGCTCCCATAGAGAGAACCATTGGTAGAACCACTGGTTGCCGGTAAATAAGTATTATCTCTATACACGAGGGTCATGGGCAGGGGTTTGGAGCTACTGTCATCATCATCAATTGGGGGGATACGCCAGGGAGTGTGTTACTTCACTCACACACCTGCACCAGTCCCCATCGTCTCTGTGCAAATTCCCATACAGCCACCCTTCCCACTCCAAACAGCTCTTGGTAGGTTCGATCATTTCACCTCGGCTATGAATTCTGTGGCCGTCCCCCTAAGTGTGAGTAGAAGGATATGGGAGGTGAGTCAATTCTTGTTTGTGGAGGACACTGTACTTTTGACTGGGTGAGAAAAGGGACTGAGGTAGATAGTGACAGAGTTTGGGAGGGTATGAGAGAGGGGAAAGCTGAAAATAAATGTGGACAAAAGTAAGGTTATGAGATATACAAGGAGGGAGGGCAGCAGTGAGTTGGATGTGAGTTTTAAAGGAGAGAGGCTGGAGGAAGTGAAGACAAATTTAGATTTAAGAAGGAAATAGGCAAGAATTGGTTTACTAAAAGGGTGGTCGACGAATGGAATAAACTTAGTAACCATGTAGTAAGCGCTGAAACTATCAGTTGTTTTAAGTAACAATTAGACAAATTTATGGATGAGGATGACAGGTGGTGATGGATATGGAGCTGCCTAGTGTAGGCCTTATGGTCTCTTGCAGTCTCCTTCACTCTTATGTTCTTATGTTAAGTATTTGCAGGAGTGAAGGGGGCTTTGGGGAAGAGGGGAATGTCTGTTGAGGAAGGATGGGAGAGGACAGAAGACAGGGGTGAATGGAGAATGGTTGTATATGGAAGATGTTGTGATGCATGAGGTGGAATGGACGGGGGGATGGGGGGTGAGGTAGTGTGTGTGAGCAAAATTTTTGATGCAGCCCGAAGGGATTTCTCCCCGTCCTCTCCTTTATATGGGGGGACGGAGAGGGGGGGTCGCCGATTTAATGAAGCGGCCTTGCTGTGGATGTGCTGTGTCTTGCGACACTGCTTCTGACCCAGGGCAGTGGACAGGGTGCAGGGATGACCCGTCATCTAGGAGGTGCTAAGATAGGAGGGAGGGTGGAGGGGTGTGGAGTGTTTTCGGGGATGGAATGGGTGGGAATGATTTTCTGCCTTTTCCTTTTTGGCTACCTCCCTGGTAAGGGGAAAAAAGCCTTGGTATATGTATGTATGTATTTGCAGGAGAGAACTGGGACAACAGATTGATTCATTGTTCTTATCTAAAACTAGAGGGGCAGTCTACTTTACCCTCAGTCCTAGGAAAAGCAACAAAAATAAATGAAATCTTACTGTCAAGTCCATTTTCACGTGAGAGGTCCTTGACTTCAGTACTGACATAAAACCTGTTCAGTACTCTCAGTATTTCCTCCTTACTCACTGGTCCAGCTATCTCCTCACCAACATTACCCTCTTGCATGGGTGCCTTTACATGTCACAAAAGAATAGATATAAAATCAAAAGGCTTGATAGAACAAATGACATTAACATAATAATTCTCATAACATTACAATAACTACATTATCACTGTTCTCAAAATATTGTGAAAGTAGCCAATATGGATTGTCCAACCTTAACAGGAACTGGAGAAAAGAGATGCGATATTTTCTTTGGGTCATGTCCATTATCATTTGCTCCTCCCCTGATCCAGCACACATGACAAAGGATGGGCACTCTATAACACAATACAAATGAGTTAGTCTTCGGATATACAGCAATATAATACTATCCCATCAATATGAATCAAAGGAAAATCTTTAAACTGAATAGGACACTGGCAGACACAGTACAAATATAATATTATATAAATAGGTAAATAAATTTGGGACCTATCTATGGAACAGGTGGTCAAAAGCGCTGGAAATTTGTCTAAATTTAAGCCTTGAAGGTGGGTAAAAATTTATGCATATGGTTATAAAACTTCATGAAATAAAGCTGAAATCTTTAGAATGCCATTGTAACTGACTAACATATTTGAATGATATGATAAACTAACATACCAGGGTAGCCAGCAACAAGTTTTCCCATGAATCACAGGGCCTAAAACTTGTATATTAGGATGCCACAACCAACTCAACCAAAGGCCTTTGCTAAATCCCGGTAGTTTATACAATGCCAACTCTTCCTCTACAGGAAAGCCCTTGGAGCAGCCATTCATAGTGAGCTAATAGAATGGATAGACATGATTTTTCCTTGCAAAAGCCATGCTGAGCATTTGTTAGATCATTGTTCTCTATATACCTGGGAAACCTACTCTTTATCATCTTTGAAATACCTTTACCTTTGGGTAAATATACAGTTGTTTTGAAATAAATAAATGGCTTTCCCAGAATCAAACTGGGGATTACAATCTTGCTATTGCCCTGTATGCATCATGCCCTCCTTGGCTGGCTAAACAGACAATGCCTAAAATTGTTATGTATACTTATTTACTCACCTGGTTGACTACTTGCCCCAAGTTATGGTGACAGTGATATACTGTGATACTGGCAGTCCAAATACTGCTGGCACACCATCCCATTAGTATACATATTGTAAGCAGTGCATGAACAGCAAGACTAGTGGGAAGGAATGAGTGCCATATGCAGCTTATAATTAGGCCAATGCATAGTTACATAGTAGTTGACATGGACAGGGATGTATGAGTATCAACTATCATGTTATCGTCACATGATTAGTGGTTTTTATCAAAACATAGCAAACTGCAAAAACAATTAGTACACAAATTCTTGAAAGACTTTTTCATAACAAGTGTTGTCAATGTTATACCATAATAAATTTTCTGCTACCGCCAAAGGTTGAAACTACCTCCGCTATAAAATTCACGGAGAGAGGTATGAAAATCACACCAAAAGCCCATGTGAAAAGCCTGGGCAATCACTTAAGTGATGATGCCACTTTCCAACACCACATCATGCACTCAGTAAATAGAGCAAGAGGGATGGCCAGCTGGGTCCTAAGGACCTTCTCCTCAAGAGAGGTTCAAGTGATGCTTACCCTCTGGAAGTCGCTTATCCAACCGATACTGGACTATTGTAGCCAACTCTGGTCACCATACAAACGCAGAGACATCCAGATGCTTGAAGCTGTCCAACGGAACTACACCAGGTGCATCAAAGGGATGCAAGATCTCAACCATTGGGATCGCCTGGGAGCACTAGGCCTATACTCTCAACAGAGGAGGAGAGAAAGATACAGGGCCATTTACACATGGAAAATCCTTGAGGGACTTGTTCCGGACCCCACGCCCTCTACAATCAAGCCATACCACAGTATAAGGCATGGGCGTAAATGTGAGAGACAAACTCTCCCATCAAGAGCCCCGGTGAGGATTAAGACCCTACTGGCAACCATCCTAGGCCATGAGGGTCCAAAAATCTTCAACGCCCTCCCAAAGGAGGTGAGAGAGAAAACTAAATGCTCGGTGGACAGCTTCAAACATGCACTGGACAGGTTCCTGCGGAAGGTGCCAGACGAGCCTCCAGTGCCAGGCTACACTGCCATAAGTAGGTTCTCTCAAAACACACTACCAGACCAACTGACCCTCGCAAGGAAGGACAAGAGGACTGGCAGCAGCGGTAGTCCACTACGGCTGTGAGGATCGACCTCAGAACTTCACTAAGTAAACTAAGTAAGTAAGATTTGCAATACCTTGGATACCGCGTTTCTATGCTAGAAGCAGTGCTGTTCCATGGAATTTTCTTAGGTAATCCAATCAATTGACGTTGGAATGTTCGAGTAATTGAGTTAATCATGGTTATCGCCATGTGAAATAAACACAATTGTCCTTCAACTTTGTAGTTTTCCTTATTTACTGTGCACTCCGCACAGTATCTGCATACACATTTTGATAAACTAGCCGATTCGGCTACTGGTTTGTTTACATTTCGTGCCTCTCGTCGTCTTCGTCCTGTTATTTAAAGATATCCTTTGTTACGGCTCCCAATTCCACTTTTTATCGTCATCATCATATATATATATATATATATATATATATATATATATATATATATGTGTGCGTGTATATATATGTATATATATATGTATACATTTATATATATATATATATATATATATATATATATTTATAGATATATATAGAAATATTTTTATAAAGAAATATATATATATATATATATATTTATATATATATATATATATATATATATATATATATATATATGTACACATATTATGTAGATTGAGAGAAGCAAGCAAATGCATTTGGGAATTAATAAATGTTATGATAAATAGGTATTTGGAAATGGATGCAAAGGGGAGATTATATGAATGGGGGATTGTCACTTGGAATTTAAGGAAGACAGAGAAGATAAGTTTAAATGTGTTTGAGATTAAATGTCTGAGAAGTATGGTGGCGGTTACAAGGTTGGATAGAGTTAGAAACGAGGAGGAGAGCGGGAGTGGAAAAGGAGATGGCAAATAGTGCTGATGAAAAATTATTGAGACGGTTCGAACACGTGGCAAAAATGAGTGATGAAGGGTTAGAAAAAGAAGTGTGGAAAGCATAGGCGAGGGGAATGAAATTGAGTGGATGACCGAGAATGGGTTGTGAAAGAGGGGAATGTAGACCTAGGAAGGGAGAAGGCAGGAGATAGGGATGAGCGGAGAGTTGCTGTGTATAGATGATATTGCTATGCAAGGAAGGGAGGGGCAGGGGATGGGGGAGTAGGGGATGCTTATGTGGGAACGATATTTTGACGCAGCCCGAAGGGATTTCTCCCCGTCTTCTCTTTTTCTGCATAAAAGGACGGAGAGAGGTGGTCGCCGATTGAGTGAAGTGGCTTTGCTGTGGATGTGCTGTGTCTTGCTACATTGCTCCTGACCCAGGACAGTGGACGAGATAAAAGGATGACACGTCATCCATGAGGAGCTAAGGTGAGGAGGGGTTAGGTGGTGGATGGGAGGAAAACGCTCGCGGTATAAACATAGATATAGATTATGTAAATGCATAGTTCATATCATATATATCTAATTACATATTTCCTTGTACACACTTCTTATTTTGTGTACGGTTTCGATAATATCGTAATACTAACGGGAAAATTATTTATGCATAAAAAACATACTCATTTTAGGAGTACCCTGTCTGGCTTATTGGTAGATGACGAAAAGAATGAATGGGATAAAGTTTTTGTCAATGAAAAAAATATAGTAGTGAGACAGTGGATCAGATAAATGTCGAATATTCATTTCGTTTATGAAATTCATTGGAAGTAGAGTATTTGAAAATAGTGCTCCGAACTGAATTTTAAAGGACACTCCAGAAATAGAACAACCGAAAAATGTAGTTAAGAGATGTTATGAAATAGTAGATTATGCATATAAACAGTGAAATGAGAACACTCTTTATGTGGATAAGTAATAATAAGTAAACTAGGTTCGTCAGGAAAGTGTTTTGATCCCTGACGGAAAGAGGAAAGTAAACATCAAGATTTAAACATTTTGCACGAGTTTCAAAGTTGGCGGCGCAATCAACTCACCTGGCCGCAGAGGATTGTGGGAGCGTTAACCCAAACTTCCGGCAGGTGCTTCAGTGTTTGGTGTCGCAGTGGAGGCTGTGGGGAAGTGGTGGAATGTCGAAAGTAGAATGTCAACATGCACTCACTCCTGTAGGGCCGGAAATGTGTATAGAAACCTCTGAAGTTAATTGTGTAACTTCAGGGTGGTATTTTGTGGGGCTCTAGATTGCTGGAAGCGGATGGTGTAGATCAAGACCTTAGTGATGTGGCGACGTTGTGTATTGGTCAAACCAATTGAAGTACGGTAAAGGTGATTTATGCAGCTGCGTCCCTTTCTAACGCCACAAGTTCGTTACAGACAGGTGATGCTGAGGACAGGGTAGTTGCTATTAACAGTTGTGCCTGTCAGGAACCAGCAAGAAGGGCGTCTGCCAAGTTTCGAGGATCCGATTCTTGGGTTAGTGGTCTCCCGCCTTCACCCCTGGATTGCACCAATTGGGCTTTGACACTGTAAAGGTCAGTGAGATGAAACACACGATTGATGCAAATATTCGGTTTCACATTTTTTTCGCATTAAGTTCGATGGAGTGGGGCTCCATTTAATTACCCCCACGGTGTATTGCCTTGCCAGGATGTCCACAATTGGTCAGCATCCACAGTTAATACTCCAGAAACAAAGAAATTGGTAGAGTTCCAGAATCATGCAGAAAACACATATTTAACATGAAACTTTCGTTATCCAATAACTCCAAACCTAATATAACCTAACCTAACCTAATGTAATAATTCCATAGAAAAAGTAGATCTGTCAAATGCAAAAAAAAAAAAAAAAAAAGTGTTTGCCCGGTACTGGAATAGAAATTAAAATTCCTTACAATTTAGAAAGAATATTTTCATTGGGGAAAATTTGATTTATTATTTTACTTCCCTGTATGATCCACATGCAATGATTTTAACATTCTATTTTGCTCTCTATGATGTAATAGTTTGCATATGTATTCTGTAAGTCTTTAAGTACGGCAATAAATGAAGAAAAACTATCATTAAGATTTTGTAAACAAATCATTCGTATCATATGTGGCTAGTTTACGGACTCCATCTTGGTATTTGGTCTGCTACAGTTCAAAATATAATGATAATAGCATTAATTAGCACAAATATCACATGCACGAATATTAAAAGGAATTATCTATTGAAATATAAATTCTAAGCATAATAAACTTATTGATAAATCAGAAATCTTTTATTTATTAAGTGTCATATATATCATGGTATTACTTCTAATACTTAAATTTATTCTCTTCTGATGCGTACTTTACTAAGCGTAAAAATTTTAGTGTGGTTGCAGCTGTTAAAGTTGTAGTCAATTTTGTTTTTGTTTTAGATCTTTTCTTATAGTTGTCATCTGTTACTCAGTCATGCTAATTACCATTTGGTACCACCCAGAGCCATCCAAATAATGTCCAGAGCTGTTAAGACATTGTTAATATCTAGATAGGGTCATACCAAAGACCAACAAAGGTCAACAAGTGACTCAAAATGACCAACACACAGCACGGAAATTAACATATTTTTTTAGTGATGAAAATTATTTCGGTTAAATCGTATGTATTAAAACGAACAAAGAAACAAATTTTCTCTGCCATCAAGTAAACCCTGTCTTGACCGCCTCTGTATGCTTCAACCCCTGGACGATTGAGTCCTGTGCAACTCGAAACGGCCTTGCTCTATTGTTAATTACTGGGCTGTCAGCTATGTAATCAACATATATGTATGCAATGACTGACAAGCAGCATATGAATCGTCCAGGAGCTAAAATGTCCAGAGGCTGATTTGGGACAGGGTTTACTTGTTGGCAGGGAAAAAAATGTATTTCTTTACTTGTTTCTACATATATGATACATACAAACATATACCAAGGCTTTTTCCCCCTTACTAGGGAGGTAGCCAAAAAGGAAAAGGCATAAAATCATTCCTATATATGATGCAGCAGAAATAATTTTCACCACAAAAACAAGCATATGCTGTTAGAAATTTTGAGTTACTTGTCAGTTCAAATGTTATTTGTTGGTTGACTAGTAAGCGTCAGGGGTTTGGGATGCTTGTCAGCAGAGAAAACTATTTTCACATTTCTTCATATGTATTGTAGCAGAAATAATTTTCATCACTAAAACAAGTATTATGTTACTTTATATGCTGCTTGTCAGTCATTTTGAGTTACTGGTCAGTCTTTAGTATGACCCTATCTAGATGGTAACATACAATATCTTGACAGGTGGGGATTTTTAGTCACATAAACCAATGAAGGTTTAATTCTAAATTGCAGTGTATGACTAAATAGTGTGTAGTGTCCACATAGTTCTTTCTCTTGCTGTCATCAGATATAGTAGTCATAATTAATCTTTAGTCTACACAGTTTGCGTAATGTACCTTATGTTTCATTGTAATCTTTCTATGGTTAATATAACTGTCAATATCATTACTCATATGCTATATTAATTGTTATCATCCAAAGGCATATCCTTTTGCTACTAAAAGGATGACATATAGATGAACAAAATACCTGGTGTCAGACAAAATTAAATAAAAAGTCCCATTTTGTACATGAGTAGTTAGATAAGATAGACTATATCCTTTTGTAATGAAGGGGGTGCTATGGAAGTGGAAATAGATGTCTGGTGACAGCCAGACTGCAAGTGCCACCTAATACAGAATAA
Organism: Oratosquilla oratoria; assembly: GCF_046742065.1. Lineage (NCBI taxonomy): Eukaryota > Metazoa > Arthropoda > Malacostraca > Stomatopoda > Squillidae > Oratosquilla > Oratosquilla oratoria. Next base: position 55,383,173 of record NC_134803.1, on the reverse strand, counting down.
ATTAAGTAAATTAAGTTCTAGGTTGATGAGTCATGGGTTGTATGTGCTAGTGAAATGTGTGGGGGGAAATGCCAAAGAGGGGAAATTCCATGGATTCTTGGAGAGAATAATGGGTGTTGGTAATAGTCATCCCCAGTTAATTTTGTTAACTTCCTGTTATGTATGTGACACTTCACCTAAGGGCTGTCTGACTTTTTTTTAAGCTAGCTATATATGTTTTGTCTGTACCCTATTATTAATATGCTTGTCATAGCTACATGAGAACTTCAGGCTTAAAGATTGGACACAAGTAGCTAAATGTTGATTCATAGTTTGGTTTGCAATTAGTGCAAGTCGTTTCATGGTAAAACCCATTAGGTAGGTTAAAAGAAAAAAGTATCTACAGGAAATACATTTAGTCATTTATTTTTAAGCTTACCTCTATTTTTCTCCTGTGAATAGTCAGGTAGTCTTTAACTTGCCCACCCACTTTATAAGAAATAAAGATAAAAAAAACACTAGATTAACAATATGTGCAGAAATCACTGGAAAATTAAATAGATGGTGGCTACATGTTTAAGACATCTTCATAGGTACAAAGAATACATAAAGCATGTGACATACATGTACAGAAGAATATAAAAGGAATTAGGAGACGTCACATGTGAAACTGCTCTATGCTGATACTTTTTATCATTGACAGTTATTTTAATAATAAAATTGTTTAGCTTGTAGAGTCCTATACTTGTATTCATATTCATTTAAAGGTTCTTTTTATGTAACAGGATTCACTTTGTTCATCTCTATATAATGTTATTACTTAAGACAGTTTTTTCATTTATTTAAATTTTGATGTTATGCTCATAGTCTCCTGCATGTAAGAACAACCCATTTGACATTTGCACTGTTCTTATGTTATATTTATGTTGGCTTATCCCCATTTTTTATTCCTTACCAATTTGTCCTATGTACTTAGTTTCTGTGAATATACAGTTATATGAATTTTTCAGGTAGTACCAAACTGTGCATGCAGTGGTCATCGTAAAGGTTTACCCTGTCGCTGCAACACATCATGTTCTTCATCTTTGACATCACATGACCTTAGTAAGTGCTCAGTAAAAGATTGACATGAATGATTTAGGTATATTTAAGTAATTTGATAAATTATATAGTTTAATATTCAAATATAGAATGAATCACTTCTAAGAAATGTAATGAGTTATGGTCATAGAACTTAGTATTAGTCAATCAAGAAATTGAGTCTGACTTCTTAGATTGTTTTGACATACTTCTCATGATTTTGTTTGGATATGTGCACCATCTCTTCTAAAGATGTATACAATTTCATTCCTCTTCTTTTAACCCACCAGGTTTGCGATGCCCTTCAAATTGCGTCTCAAGAAGACGCGTCAGTATAATGTAGTATCCCGTAATGTGTTGGTTATCAGTGTTGAGTTATTAGACAAGACAACACTAGAATGTACGCTATCAGCAGATTCCACTGGGCAGGACTGCCTCCTGAATGTTTGCCAGAGACTGGGTCTCCAGCAGGTATTTTCCAATGTTTTGCTTATTCCAACAAGTGTTCCTAATAGGATTTGATGAATTTTTGAATTTAAGTTTACTTAATGATATGTATGTAAGCCCATCAGTAGTATAAACTTGGTGGCAGGATGCCATAAAAGTATATTATGCCATCAAATATTAAATTTAGAGCCCATTAAATTATTGAGACAGAAAATTAAGAGGGTATGTAATGGTTTGATTGTACTGTATGTTTCAGTGAAGGGTAAATGTGATCTTTTAGACAAGAAAAGGGGTGGGTAACCTTTTAAACATGCATGCTGAAATTGTCAAATTATCAATACAAAAAGTTCCTTATGTGCCAAGTGAAATTGCTGGGAACCTATTATAATTTACTATCTTTTAAGTATTTGGGGAACATATTCAAATATTAGAAACAGAATTGCACTGGAGAAATAAAATTAAAGAATATTGTGATTTGTAAGTTATGTCAGTTTGAATGAATGTAAGATTTACTGAGTAATATTTACTTAGATGTAGGTCTTGCCTTTATTTGCAGTTTTAGCTTTCATATAAAGTGAAGATTAAAAGACTCAATTTTCAACATCAGAAAAAAGTAGACAATAATTCATAATTTTTTATAGTTTTAAAGAAAGCTTGCATTTATTGCATTTATGCTGAGCAGTAGGCTTCACCAACTTTGATCCAAGCAGTGGGGCAGAGACAGGGATGACCCCTTATATCCACAAAGTACTTGAATGGAAGAGGCAATGAATATAAGTTTCATATTTGTGTGTATTTACCTAGCTGTATTTTACGGAACAAGAGCTAGGCTCATAGGGACCTGCTTTTGTATCTCTCCACGTCCAGTTTGCTCTTAAAATCTTGTATAGTTTTGGCATTCACTGTTTCCCCGTTTAGTTTGTTCCAGACATCAATCACTCTGTGTGGGAAGCTATTCTTTTTCAATTCTCTTCTGTGTGTTTGTGTGTGTGTTTTGACTCAACCACCTCTTCAAAAGGGCAAAAAGGATCTTTTGATGTGTATATTGTATTTATTCTAAGCCATGGTAGGCTTTGTATACTAATGCATATAATCTTGTGTTCCCTTCAGCCGGAGTTTTTTGGCTTGCGTTATATGAGCAAACGACCATACCCAAAGGTACGTTGGGTTGAATTAGAACGACCTCTCAAGAAGCAGCTGGACAAATATGCTCAATCACATGCCTTGTCTCTAGCTGTACTTTACTACATTCATGATGTCTCCCTTCTACAGGATGATGTAACGAGGTTAGTAATCCTACTTGGAAATATCATAGCCTTTTTTTATCTTTAGGGAATTTTAGTTGATTTTCTAAGAATATTATACAGTAAAATGTCAATTTATGGTGTAATAGGATCCATGAGCCTTTGCTTCAAATCAGAATATTATTATAATGGAATGGCCCTTGAGGACAACAAAATGTGTTTATAGATGCATACAGGTCTTACAAAGCAATGTATTTACTCCTGTATCAGTTGCAGTCTTGTGTATGTTGCACCTGAAATTTAGTGTTAAATCTTGGTACAGAACTTTATCCACTATATTCAAGCTTGATGGAAAAATTGGTAGCAGAAAGAAATGCAGCCAAACAACCCACTTCTTCAAGCCAGCATGAATTAAAAAAAGGGGTCATTCCACAAGCATACTACTTACAAACATCACTCAACAATTACTGGGGGGAATTTAACAAGAAAAAACGAAGGCATAAAATCCACTCCCACCCATTCCATCCCCGTGTACTCCACTTCCATTCACCCCACTACCTCCCTCCTATCTTGGCTCCTCATGGATGACAGATCATCCCTGCATCTCACCCACTGCCCTGGGTCAGAAGCAGTGTTGCAAGATGCAGTACATCCACAGCAAGGCCACTTCATTAAATCAGTGACCCCTCTCTGTCCCCTCACACAGAAAAAGAGAAGATGGGGAGAAATCCCTTCTGGTTGTGTCAAATTATTTTTTCACATATACTCCCTCATCCCCCATTCCCCACCCACTCCTTTTATGCATCACAGCATCATCCATACACAACTGTTCTCCACTCACCCCTATCTTCGGTCTTCTACCTTCCTTCCTCAATAAACACTCCCCTCTAATGTGATGATGATGATGATGATATGGTTTAACGTCACAAACTCCCCCCTATCGGAAGGCTAGGACGGTGCCCCTCACAGAGGGCTTTGTGGCGTGGAATTTAATGAACCATGCCCATGGTTCAACTTCGCTGGTGGCAGGATTCAAACCGCCATCCCCTTGGTAGCCGCAAGTAATGACGCCCTAACCTGCTCAGCCAGCGAGCTTCCATAATGTATTAATGGTATTTATTTTTCTCTACAGGTCCCATTATTTTCTGCAAGTGAAACAGGATGTTTTGGAAGGCAAACTGCGATGCAATCATGAGCAGGCAGTCCTTCTTGCATCATACAGCCTGCAGGGTGAGTGTTTTGGAAGTAATTTCTTCCCATTATAAGTTGCGTGTGGTAGTCCTATAGGACCTATGCACAACCAGCTGAATGGAAAAAGAAATTAATGGAGGCATACTACTCTACAATAACCCAGCTGCACATACAAAAACACCTTTGACGTAAGCTGAGTAGGAAACACAGGAGTCTTAGTCTTGAGTTTATTCCTGACTAGTTTCGCCGGGATGTTTTTCGCAGGTATGCTTTGTAAAAGCATACCTGTGAAACTAGTCAGGAATAAACTCAAGACTAAGACTCCTGTGTTTCCTACTCCGCTTACATCAACCTGTCAGAATGTCTCAACAAAAACACCTTTACACTCGGATCACAAAATAATACTACAATACTCACCACCAAACACCCTATTCCGAACCCGCTAGAAGTTAGCCTCACAGAAAAATCCCTCCAAAGAGAAGGAAGAACCACCCTAGCATAACTACATTCAGGTCACCATTCATCACTAAAACAATATCAACACAGAATAGGCCCAGCCAAAGAAACAAACTACCCCATATGCCCCCAGCCATGACCAGACAACAACACAATATTTTTCTTGAATGACTATTTGATAACTAATACCTGATACTGAATTTAGATTTATTAATATTTACTTTCATCTACACATAGTAAATTACTATTATTATTGTATATACCCAAAATTGAATCTAAGAATTTAACAATTCGGTGTCTATGACCTAGGCAGTTACGACGCCAGATAACCTTTAATGAATGAATCAATCAATCTTGAATGACTTATGGGTCAATCCAGTGTCTGTTTACAGTTACTTAGGAGCCATGGGTCTCCTGTAAGAGAAACCTGGGACTTGTTTCGTGATCATACTTAGGCTATCTTTGGACTTTTCTGAATACTGGGTTTTCCATTTCCAGCTGAGTTTGGCGATCATCAACCAGATCGTCACACAGCTGAGTACCTGAAAGACTTCTTGCTCTTCCCCAAAGTGAGTAGAGAATATTTGTCAATTGCAGTTAGAAGGTACGGAAATGTATCTATTGCATCTTACTTGATCAGTGGGCAGGGGACAGAGATGATACGTCACCCACAAGGATCTAAGAAAGGACAACAATTGGGTGAAGGATGAGTAGACAAGGTCACACCCTTTCATATAAGGGGAAAGAGCCTCTTGGTGTGTGTGTGTTTGCATGTTTTCAGAACATATTCAATAGATTGCAGGAGTCTCCTACAAGAGAACTAGGGTCACGAATTGATAGATTAAATGTGCATAGCATTGTATGGGTTAGGTTAGTGAATCATGATAGCATTCATGCAGCTGTATGACCCAACTTTGTAATAGTATTTTGTTAATAATGTTAGATTGAAATGTTGGTTGAGTAAGGTATTTTTTATGTTCATGTTTATGAGAGGGAGAGAAGAGGGTATAGGAGAAGTGGAGTATGTTGGGATGGAATGGGTGGGAGTGGTTTCTATGCCTTCGTTTTTTGGCTACCTCCCATGTAAGGGGGGAAAAAGCCTTTGGTATATATATGTATGTTTATAGGATTTATTAACCAACAAATCCCCAGTAATATGTGCTTATTTGCTTACTCTTGCAGCAAGTGGTTAGTGAAGGTGAGGTGGCAGCTCTACTTGAGGCAGTGGTATGGCAGTATTCATCTCTGCAAGGACTGGCTCAGGCCTTAGCAGAAACTTACTACATCTTGGAGGCACAAAGACTCAATGGCTATGGACAGGAAACCTTCATGGCACGGGTAAGGATGGGCCAGTGTAAATAGGAATGTGTAAAGGAATGTAAATCTTGTTAGACAGTGATGCTATCATGACACTGATGGTTGAGTATTGCCCTTCTAAGTGATGTGGTGGAGGGACGATGATTACATTTCAGCTGGGAACAGGGAAGACCTTTCATCCATAAGGTGCTGCTAAGATGGAAGAGACTTCAATGGGTTTAGGTTGTTTGTATGGTTTAACTCTGCCATCCCCTAAAGGGAAAAAGGCCTTCAATATATTTATGTGTATATGTTCAAGACAGAGTGAACATTCTAGAAGCTCTGCCAAGGGATTCGAACCCTGACCTCTGTATGCGTAATCATGAAGTAGAGACACTAGCACCCACAGGTCAGGGTTTGAATCCCTTGGCAGAGATTCAAAAATGTTTATATTTATGTGTATATTTATACTGTAACATAGACAAAACAATGTATGGCCCTAGTCCAAAGGGATGTCCCAAAACCCTCCCTAAAGCATTGGCTGCATGCCACTTTGCACTTAATACTGCACAATAACATGCAGTCAATTCCCCAGTATTGGGTGCTGGAGATGCTGGGTATCTCTACCACTCACACTAAGACTATATCTTTTGTCATCAATTGAAAACGGTAGGGGAAAGGGAGCAATCGCTAGTTGTCAGCTCTCCATGTATGAAAAAGTGTAAGAAATGCAGTTGAAATTGGTGATGAGAGATCTTGGGGGCCCTGATTGGAGACGGAGTGTCAGCCCCTCAGGGCTGCACCTCCTGATGGAGGTGAGGGGGTTGATGGGTTTTGAAAATGGGAAGCAGCTTTGCTCTTCATCTTGCAGGACCACCACCTGCAAGTATCCATCATTGTTCCCAGTATATTTGATTGCAAATATATGGAGTTTTGGTCTGTTTGAAGTAGTGGTTTCTTGTATCTTCCCAGGACGACCATGGAAGTGAAGTTTACCTTGGTGCCTCCCTGATGGGCATCATGGTGCGTCCAGCTTCAGGAAGGAACCAGGTCTTCTACAGGTAACTTATATTTGAATAATTTATGTTGTTTGAAAGAGGGGGGGATTGCCAGTTTAATGAAGCAACCTTGCTGTGGATATGCTGTGTCTTGTGACACGCCTTCTGACCCAGGGCAGTGGGCGAGATGCAGGGATGACCCGTCATCCAGAAGGTGCCAAGATAAGAGGGTGGAGGGGAGTGGAGTGTGATGGGGATGGAATGGGTGGGAGTTTTTATGCCTTTGTGTTTTGGCTACCTCCCTTGTAAGGGGGGGAAAAAGCCTTTGGTATATGTATGTATGTTGTTTGATTTCATTTACCCCTTAAACATGGTAAGAGGGGGGGAGAAGAAAGCCACTACTTTGATCCCATGTGTCGTAGGTGATTAAATGGGATTGAGCAATGGGACCTGGGATTCCCCTCTCTGGGTGGACTTCGGATTTCCATTTAGCAAAACTAGTCAACAATTGATATTATTAATTGTGTAGATTTTCGGTAGAAATGCAAATTGTTATTTTACACTGCATTGGTGTTATGCCTATTGACACATCATGGTGTTAAAGCATTGAAGAAAGTATGGGAGTTGCAAGGATAGATAGAGTGAGGAATGTGGAGGTGATCAGTCCATCAATCCATTATCCCTGGTCTCTCTTGCAGAAGACCCATGGCCTCCAAGGAGGCTGAGGTGTGAGGCAGAGAACTGGCAGATAATTGATCAAAGAATTCTTAGATGGTTGGGCTCATGGGAGGAATGAGTGAAGACAGACAAGCAACAAAAAAAAATGTGTAGAAAGAATAGATTGGATGGAAGTTTCAGGGAGGACTGAGAATGATATGAATGGATGTGGTGAAAGGGTCATGGATACAAGAGGAATGTCCATCAAACAAGGTTGAGAGTGCAAAAAATACATATATACCAAAGGCTTTTTTCCCCCTTACACAGGAGGTAGCCAAAAGACAGGCATAGAAACCACTCCCACCCATTCCATCCCCTACATACTCCACTCCCCTCTACCCTCTTCCCTCTCTCATATCTTGGCACCTCCTGAATGAAAAGTAGTTATACATGGATGAGGAGATGATGTTGCCTGAATGGGTGTTCTTGTTTGCTTTGTAAATTTCTCAAGTGGATAAAGAGAAGGTTGGTCACTAGTTAATGAAGCAATGGAAGTAAACTAACTACAGTGGTTGGACCCTGCAGTGGAAGTGCTGTGCCTTGCTTCATTGCCATAGATCCAAGCAGTGTGACAGGAGACAGGGATGGCCTTTTATCCATTAGGTACTAAGATTGAAGTGATAACAAATGGGTTTTTGGATGGCTACCTCTACATAAGGGGAAAAGGTGTTTTGGTATATGGATATATGTATATACATGTTTATGAATTTTACTAACTTACTGCAGGGTTGATATATAATATTAATATCCTTATTTTGTGAACAGGTGGAATGATATAACAAACTTGGTGAACCACAAAAGAACATTTGGCATTGAATGTCAACGAACAGAAGAAACAGTACAATTCACATTTGATGAGCCTGATGCTGCCAAATATGTTTGGAAAATGTGTGTCAAACAGGTCAGTGATAAATTAATTCTTTTGAGATAGTAGTTCTAAGATTCTTTTGAGATTGATGTGCTTGTAGAGACAGTAGTTCTAAGAATTATTTATTGAAGCCTCTTTACTATCTTAGTATTGTGACATGAGTCATGTAAATATATGTATATATGAGAGAGTTAATAGCTTGAGGTTGTGTCATGGTTGTGTGATGTCACACTGGTTGTTTAATGAGTGTAGATAGGTCTCCTCTGATTAAAGAAACCTGAGTGACTTGTTCTGTAAAAGTTGTTAAAAGTCCCGAAAAGATTTATTGGATAAAATATGTAGTCAGTACCCCATACAGATTATAAGTACTTGTTGATCTGACTGACGAATTGTATTGTGTACGCAGCACACCTTCTACAAACGCAACCAAGAGGTTTTGGAGTCAGGTGCTATGGAAACAAGAAGCCTAGCAATTCCAGACCTGCAGAGGTCTGTGATGGCATCCCAATTCCAGCATTCACAACATCTCAATGCATCTCAAGACCTGGTATGTGCCTAATACATGTATTTAGTTTTCTACTTTGTTTATCCAGAAGGCCAAGAAAAGAGGGGGTGGAGTGCGTGGGGATGGAATGGGTGGGAATGTTTTTTATGCCTTTGTTTTTTTTTTGGCTACCTCATTTGGTATATGTATGTATGTCATATATTCATTCATTTATTTAAGTAGTTGTTTATTTTGTTTATTATTGGCTACCTCCCATGTAAGGAGGAAAAAGCTTTTGGTATATGTATGTATGTATGTTTATTTTGTGTATAGGGAGTTGAGAGATAGGGTTGATGAAAGAATATTAGGATGGTTTGGACACATGGAAAAAATGAGTGAAGAAAGATTAGTAAAAGAGGTGTGGAAGGAAGAGGTGGAAGAAGTGAATGTGAGGGGATGACCTAGGATAAGATGGATGGATGGGGTAAAAGGAGCATTGGGAAAGAGGGGAATGTCTGTTGAGGAAGGACAGGAGAGGACAGAAGACAGGGATGAATGGAGAATGGTTGTGTATGGATGATGCTGTGATGCATGAAAGGGAGGTGAAGGGTTGGGGGTGATGGAGTATGTGTGAAAAATGAATTTGATGCAGCCCGAAGGTATTTCTCCCTGTCTTCTCCATTTCGGCTTGAAGGGACAGAGGGGGGCCACCAATTTAATGAAGTGGCCTTGCTGTGGATGTGCTGTCTTGAAACACTGCTTCTGACCCAGGGCAGTGGGCGAGATGCAGGGATGACCTGTCATCCAGGTGGAGCCAAGATAAGAGGGAGGGAGGGGGTTGAATGGGAGTGGAGTATGTGGGGATGGAATGGGTGGGAGTGGATTTTATGCCTTTGTTTTTTGGCTACCTCTCATGTAAGGGCGGGAAAAGCCTTTGGTAAATGTATGTATGTATAGGCGAATCCCAACATGAGAGGTGTTAGTAAGAAATTATTAGAATTGAGGTAATGATTGATGGGTAGAACATATCTGATACTGGTATTTGACAGATTTGTGTATTTACCTAGTTGTATTTTACGGGATGGGAGCTATGCTCGTTGTGACCCATTTTTCGTATCTCTCCACGTCCAGTTTTTTCTTGAAATTGTGTATACTTCTGGCATTCACTGTGTGCTCATTAGGCTTTGATAAGTATTTCTTTGATGTGGTATAAGGTATAATGATTAAATTTTGTTTACCAGGTGGACAATCGGGGTGTATCAGACATGAACGTGCACACATCAGGAGAACATTTGGGTCCTATGGCATCCTACACTACTGCTCTGCCACAGTTTGAAATATCATACATCCAACAGGTAAAATTATGTTTTTGGTTGTCCTTTGTACTGACTGCATAACTGGAACACTTTCAAGAAAGTTATAAGTAGTCAGAGGGGAGGGGAGTATGTTGGGGATGGAATGGGTGGGGGTGGTTTTTATGCCTTTGTTTTTTGGCTACCTCCCTTGTAAGGGGGGAAAAAAGCCTTTAGTATATGTATATATATATGTATAAGTAGTGAAATTCTAGATTGTGCTGCTGATCCTCTGATTAAAAATTGAGATGACCATCGTGACCCAATCTTACCAACAGACGTCAGATCCCAGTGGCCATCTCCAGAGTGGGCTGGAATCTTCAAATTCTCAATTAGTCGGTGATCAATCATATGGCCTCATTTCATCACAGTCTGCATACTCGCTCAATACTCTACATCAACCACCCAGTCAGGTAGGTGTTGTGGAAATATTTGCTTGGTTATGTTGCTTGCAATGGGTCCTTCCATCACCCACAAAAGAAACTGTTTGTTAATTTTTCTATATTTTCAATTGGCAATATTTTAGTTGCTAAATGTGAAGGAGGATAGAGAGGGAAAGGTAGTTGCAGTGGGAAGTGCAAAAAAATGACTGATGAATTAGGAAAATAGTGAAATAAGAAAAGATGAGGTGAAAGCAGTTATTAAAATGATGAGAGCAGGTATGTTGAGGAAGGAAGGGAAAAGACAGAAGATGGGGTGAGGGAGAATAGTTGTGTACAGATGATGCATGGGAGTGGGTGGGGGATGGGGGGGTTAAGGAGTATGTTTTGGCTGGCTGAGTGGGTTAGGGCGTCGTTACTTGCTGCGAAGGTCGAGGGGATGGTGGTTCGAATCCTGCCACCAGCAAAGTTGAACCAAGGGCATGGTTCATTAAATTCCACACTACAAAGCCCTCTGTAAGGGGCACCGTCGTAGCCTTATGATGGGAGGAGTTTGTGACGTTAAACCATATCATCATCACTAGTAGGTACAGGGGTTCAACAAAGTGGACAAGGATATGTAAATGTTGAAAGATCATATTCATATATTGGAATGTCTCAGCAAGACTAAGTATAATGGAGGGGATAGTTAAAAGCAGAACTTATTTGAATCCTATATATCTGAACTTGTTTGGTAGATGGTCGTGGCTTCACACGGACAGGTGCCTCAGCAGTCTCTTCAGCAACAACAGCAGCAGCAGCAACAGCAACAACAACAGCAGCAGCAGCACCAGGAACATCAGCACCAGCAAGCTCAACAGCAGCAGCAACAGCAGCAGGAAGCAGCTGTGCATGGAGGGCAGCAGGTTGCACTGTATGAATCGAACCTCAGTCTCCCGTCAACTCGCAGTAGCTTCAGAAGGTGGGTTGTTGAGTGTATCAGTCATTTCAGAAGACAGGGTACTTTCAGAGGTGTAGGTGATAAAATGTAATAGGCTATGGATACCCATGGAAACCAATGTACAGATAGAGACAAAGCTAAAACAGAACAGTGTGCACTCTGCTGGTTTCTAGTAGGATATGATTGATGTTACATATTCAATTGACTTCTTGTAGGACTTTACCCTGTAAGGGTACAGAGAGTGGGATGCTAATTCTTGTCCTCCATCCCAATTTAGTCAACTTTTACAACCCAAGTGGGAAAACTCGATGGCTGTATTGTTTCCTCCCCTACTGTGGGTTGGAAACAATGTAGCAAGACACAGTACATCCACAGCAAGGCTGCCACACTTAATCAGCCACCCACCCTTTCTGTCCCTTCATGCAGAAAAGGAGAAGACAGGGAGAAATCCCTTTGGGCTGCATCAAAATGTCATTCACACATAAGCATCCCTTAGCCCTTCCTTCTTTGTATAACAGTAACATCTATACACAGCCACTCTTCATTCAACCCTATCACCTGCCTTCTCCCTTCCTTGCTCAACAGACATTCCCCTTGTGCTCAGCGCCCCCTTCACCTCATCCATTCATCATATCCCCATTCATCCCCTCAAGTTCACTCCATCCATCTCTGCCATCCACACCTCTTTTACTTATCTTTCTTCACTCATTCTGTCCATATGTCCAAACTACCCCAATACTCTTTCATCAGCCCTGTCTTTCATCTCCTTTTCCAATCCTGTTCTCCTCCTCGCCTTCTCGTTTCTCACTCTATCCAGCCTAGTAACCCCTACCATATTTCTTACACATTTCATCTCAAACACATTTAAACTTTTCCTCTCTGTCTCTTAAATTCCAAGTATGCCCTATACAATACTGTCTGCACAATCACCCCTTCATACACTCTCCTCTTTGTATCCATTCCCAGATGCCTATTTCTCATGACACTTTTTAACCCAAAGGCATTTATTTGTTTCTCTCAATATGCAATTTACCTCCACCTCTTCTCCTCCCTCTCCTGCTACATAGTAAGAAGGTATAGTGCACCAAGAAGGAGCATTGTGGCGGGGAATAGGGATGATTCTTCATCCATGAGATGCTGAGATAGGAGAGGATTTAAATATGACTTAATGAAGCAGCCATGCTGTGGATGTGCTGTGTCTTGTGACACTGCCTCTGATCCAGGGCAGTGGAGAAGATGCAAGGATGACCCATCATCTAGGAGGTGCCAAGATAAGAGGGAGGGTAGAGGGTGGAGGGAAGGGGAGTCTATTAAGGATGGAATGGGTGGGAATGGTTTTTATGCCTTTGTTTTTTGACTACTTCCCTTGTAAGGGGGAAAAAGTCTTTGGTATATGTATGATGTATGTATATTGGGTGTGTAATTTGATTCACTTTGTTAGGAGAAGGGGCCTTTGTTATGCATGTATATTCAAAATTGGTAATATATTTTAATATTCCCCCCAACAGACGGGCACTACTTCCACAGTATCGCCCTGCCCCCGATTATGAGACGGCTCTTGTTCAAAAGTATGGCCCAGGAGTTAACCAAGCCAATGTACGAGCAACGTTGTTATGTTCATCTCAACCAGAAATCTCAAGACATGTTGTTGAAGGCCCATCACAAGAAGGTATGTATGTCAATATGTGATCCCATATGTGTGTGGTTCTTTTTTCTTTTCAACATTTTTCATCTCTCGCCCATTTCTGTGAGTGATGCACATGTGACGGCTTGGATTAGTGAAACACTGTTGGTTAATGGCTTTGTATTCTATGCATGTTCATCCTCAGTTTCATCTTTCTTATTCCAAATATTTTTAAGCATTTCTTTCCCTGCTGACTTCCAAAACTTGCTGATTACTTCGTTTACTATGACTTGTGGCTTAAATTTGATTTTCATTGAACACAATCCTATTTGGTAAATATAAGAACATCATGATAGACTCTTTACGATTTTCTTTGAAATGTAAAGTTTACAGTCTGTGGGCGGGATACATGGATGACCCGTCATCCATGAGGAGCTAAGATGAGAGGGAGGTGGATGGGAGTGGAATGGGTGGAGGTGGGTATATGCATTTTGACTTTGGCTATCTCCCTGATAAAGGGGGAAAAGCCCTTGATATATAGATAGTGTTTTTAGCCTATCATTGTGCATAACTGTACAGAAATTTGGATGAGTGAATTTGATGGCTTATACCATTTATTCTCATTTTACAGTGAGCAGCTACAGCCATTACAAAGCTTACAATGACCTGTCCATCTACCATGATTCCCCAGCACCTCAGTTAAGTCCTTCAGCAGGCATCCTTATGCCAGGACCTCTGCACAACACATACAGGTACTGTCCTTTAGACACCATGCTTTATTAGTCAGTTTAATTCAATTGTTGCTTCAAATTTCATTTGAGTGGAAAACCCACAGTCCCACAGTGGCAGACAGTGGTTGTCAGAACCCCCCACAGTTCTCTCTGGTAAGAAACTTTTGTCTGCATAAACACGGCAAAGGAAACATGGACTGGAAGTGAGGTGTTTATTCCTGACGTTTCGTCTATTGACCTTGAGAAAGTCAATATACGAAACATCAGGAATAAACGCTTCACTTCCAGTCCATGTTTCCTTTGCCGTGTTTATGCAACTTGTTCACATGGATTTTCATTAAACTGTTGTCTGTGTTGTATCAGTGTGGAGCTGTTTTTATGTCTGGTTGGAAGAGGAGAGCAGTTGCAAGTTCTCATCTCCCCATGTATGAAAAAATGTAAGAAATGCAATTGAACTTAGTAGAGGAAATGGCCATGTTTGATGCCCATCTTACAGGACTACATGCAGCTACCTGTCATTAGTCCTTGTGTTTATCATGGTGCTCTAGGCATAAGGGGGACTTTGATGGGTCCTGCAAGACTGACAACGATACTGCCCATTTTCATTTCAAAACTATGTTTTGGTTGAACTGAACCCCTATTGTTGAGACATTCCCTTTTATTGTTGTTGACAAAGAAATGTGGAGGCCTGCAAATATATACACAAAATAACAAAGTGGAGGCATACAATTCAACAGCATATAAAACAAATTATAACAACTTCTGCACATGTAATAGTATACCAAATTAAATATTTACGTTGTATCAAGGTACATCACAGTCATAGTATCATCTATACACAGCAATTCTCCATTCACCCTTATCTCCTGCCTTCTCCCTTCCTTGCTCAACAGACACCCCCCCTTTCACCCCATCCATCCATCTCATCCTCAGTTGTCCCCTAATGCTCACTCCATCCACCTCGGCCTTCCACACCACTTTTACTAATCTTCCTTCCCTCATTCTTTCCATCTGTCCAAACTCTCCCAGTACTCTTTCATCAACCCTATTTGCCATCTTGTAACCCTTACTTAACTTCTCAGCCTTGAGGGGCTGACACTCACTCTCTGAACTGGATCCCAACTTCAACTTAATTTTTTACACTTTTTTCACACATGAGCAGCTGACAACTAATAATTGCTGTCCTCCCCCTACCATTTTCAGCTATTGACATAGAAACAGTCCCACACTAATTCAATGCAGACAACAGTCTAAAGTTTCTTCCCAGAAAAGTCTATTCAGAGGCCCAAGGACCGTTGGCAGCTATTGTAGACCTGCAGGTTTTCAGCTTACTGAACCCGAGGCAACAATTAATTAAACGTGAAGTATATCCCCTCCAGAAATCCAAATTGCATATGGAAAGGATTTTACTAAAACCTCCATGATGTTAGAGGCTAACTTTTTTCTCTGATTTATTTATTTATTATCATTAATAAAGAGTATTAGGATGGTTTGGACACATGGAAAGAATGAGTGAAGAAAGACTAGTAAAGGAGGTATGGAAGGCAGATGTGGAGGGAGTGAACATGAGGGGACGTCCTAGGATGAGATGGATGGATGGGGTGAAGGGGGCTTTGGGGAAGAGGGGAATGTCTGTTGAGGAAGGACGGGAGAGGACAGAAGACAGGGGTGAATGGAGAATGGTTGTATAAGGAAAATGTTGTGATGCATGAGGTGGAATGGACGGGGGAATGGGGGGTGAGGTAGTGTGTGTGAGCAAAAATTTTGACGCAGCCTGAAGGGATTTCTCCCCGTCCTCTCCTTTATATGGGGGGACGGAGAGGGGGGGTCGCCGATTTAATGAAGCGGCCTTGCTGTGGATGTGCTGTGTCCTGCGACACTACTTCTGACCCAGGGCAGTGGACAGGGTGCAGGGATGACCCGTCATCCAGGAGGTGCTAAGATGGGAGGGAGGGTGGAGGGGTGTGGAGTGTTTTCAGGTGGTGGAATGGATGGGAGTGATTTTGTGCCTTGTCCTTTTTGGCTACCTCCCTTGTAAGGGGGAAAAAGCCTTGGTATATGTATGTATGTATGTATCATTATTATGATGAAGTGGCCTTGCTGTGGATGTGTTGTGTCTTGCGACACTACTTCTGACCCAGGGCAGTGGACAAGGTGCAGGGATGACCCGTCATCCAGGAGGTGCTAAGATAAGAGGGAGGGTGGAGGGGTGTGGAGTGTATTCAGGGATGGAATGGGTGGGAATGATTTTATGCCTTTTCCTTTTTTGCTACCTCCCTTGTAAGGGGGAAAAAGCCTTGGTATATGTATGTATGTATTATTATTATTATTTTATATATTTTTTTTAAGTCGCACTCTTTTTGCTAAGGTTTCATCACTTATTCTTTCCATGAGCCCAAACCATCCCATTAATCTTTCATCAGCCCTATTTGCTAGGTCTCTTTCCACCCCTTCTCTTCTCACCTCATTTCTCACTCTATCCAACCTTGTAACCCCCTGTACTTCATAGACACTTCATCTCAAACACATTTAAACTCATCTTTTCTCTTTCTCAAAAATTCCAAGTCCATGACACCATATGGTGTAGAGACTTGGAATTTAAGAAAGGAGTTTAAGTACTGTATATTTAAGATAAAGTATCTGTGAAGTATGATGGAGGCATAAGGGTGGATAGAGTGAGAAATGAGGAGGTGAGGAGGAAAGCAGTACAATGAAAGGCTTGCGTGTGATAACTGAATAAGGGTGGGAATTTGTGAGGCTGATTCTTTATCTTTTTCAAAAAGTGCACATCATTTCCTCAAATTTGTCTCTGTTGGAAAAGGCAAGAGCAGCATTATCCTGGTTGAGAATGGTATCACGTCATCCCTGATTAGAGCCTCTTGTTTACCAAAGTGTGCCACTGTTTAGTCCCCATTTGTCAGGAGCTGAATTTCTGTCAGATGTCATTCTGCCACCATCACAGACATTGGCAAGCCTGTTAATATTACATTGTATTTCTTGCATCCTGGTTCTTTCATTTTCTAAAAGAATTTGTCATTCACAAAGGCATAAATGTTTGATCTCAGGTTGGTTCGTGCTGCAAAAGTGAATTGCTCTCTTCTGGGATGTTTTCTTTAAGAACTTTTAACAGGAGTTTACTATTCCTATCACTTTCTCTTTCTCTCTTTCACTCTTTTCCTGACTCTGTGAATGGTCACTGCTGTCTCTTCCAAGCTCTTTTCAGTTTCCTCTGTAATGTTGCCATTTTTTTTTCTTTTTCATTTTATGAAAATTTTCTTGTTTGCATTATTTATTTTCCTTCTGGTTTTATGTTAACATTTATTGGGAAGCAGTCTGATGGGAGATTATGTATGATTTTGCATGTTATTTCTGGAGGGAGGATGAATACATTGTTATGTCATAGAAAGTTGATTATTGGTTACACTAAGAAGGTTGTTGTTGTTATTGTTGTTATTCCCATTCCCTAGACTGTGTGGCCAAGGAGTCCCATCTCCCTATGAAACAGTGTGGCTGGAATGGGGGTATTCCCACCAATCCCTTGTAGAGAATGTGTTGTGTTGTTGACATGTAATTGTGTACAATGTACAAGTGGCCCATAATGTGTTGTATAATATGGGGTGAAGTGTTGCATCCTGGGTAGTTGTTGTTGTTCCCTAGACTGTCTGTCCGAGCAGTCCCGTCTCCCCAAGGAATGCCATGGCCAAAATGGGGTTTTCCCACAAATCCTTTATGGAGTGTATGTTGTGTTGTTTGCATGCGTGATTGTGTATAATGCAGTCTTCCATGATGTGTTAAATAGTATGGGGTGAAGTGTTACATCCTGGTCATTTGTCCACAATGCGGTCATCCAGTCTCTTCTGGTAGCTTAGAAGGGCTGGGTGGACAGTTGTCTGTAATGCATTCATCCAGCTACCCCCTGTTTAAGGGGGAAAAAGCCTTTGGTATATGTATGTATGTACCTCTGGTAAATTAGTATGGCTGGATGGTGGCTGCAGTGCAGTCTGGGCAGGTGGACCCTGTCCTCTCAGGGAAGGATTCAGGTGGATGGATATCAGAGGGTCAGGCATACAGCAGTGTTGATGGAGCAGTGAGTGATATGATTATTGATTTGCTTCTGGAAGTGGGTGTGTGGTGGTTGTGGAGGAAGAGAGGAGGGTTGGTACTCAACCACATGTAACAAGCTACTACTGTGCCATGTGGTGCATCCACACTGGTGCATATTCATGCCTAGATCACTGAACAAGTTCTTCAGGATGGACCTCCAAACTCAGTGCATCGCCAAGATATCCCCCCAGACATTGGCCCCACAGAGGAGTACCTCTCTTAGGAGAGGTGAGAACCACACGCATTTGGGACTAGCTGGCACAGAGTGAGCATGGCCGAAGAATCAAGCTGCAATGGATACAACCACTGCATGGAGGAGGACACTGAATGCCTCATCTTACACAGCCTTACACAAACTATCCTTAAACTACCTATTTGAGGATTATTGCCAACCATTGTGGGCATAAAGTTTTTCCACTCAGTGAAAGTTGAAGCAACAATTATTATTAAAAGTATTCAGTTACACCCATCACTGACTGGAAAATTTTACTATCTATGGTGGAAACAGATAAACCTATTGTTAAGTTAAGGATTTTAGATACTATGGTCAACAAGACTACATATTATACTACATGAACTTCTTCAACATTACTTTGAAAAAAGAGTTGTTGTTGTTGTTGTCGTTCCCTAGACTGTCTGTCCGAGCAGTCCCGTCTCCCAAGGAAGGCCACAGCCGAAACTGGGTTTTCCCACACATCCTTTATAGAGTGTATGTTGCAATAAAAACACTAGGAGCGTGTGTTCACAAATGCGTAAATAACCACTAGGAAAAAGTAAACTAACGAAGCAGAGCGCTTTCGTGTAATTACATCTTCAGTGCAGATACAAAGAAGGAATTATAAGATGAAGAAACAAGGTACAGAATATATGACATAGTGAAGAGGGCATTCGGAGAGGTAGTGGAAGAAGTACACGTACTTGTTGGTTACCAGGACGGCCCAAACGTCCCATACTTGTTGGCTACCAGGACGGCCCATACGTCCGTCACGTGTACTTCTTCCACTACCTCTCCGAATGCCCTCTTCACTATGTCATATATTCTGTACCTTGTTTCTTCATCTTATAATTCCTTCTTTGTATCTGCACTGAAGATGTAATTACACGAAAGCGCTCTGCTTCGTTAGTTTACTTTTTCCTAGTGGTTATTTACGCAGAGTGTATGTTGTGTTGTTTGCGTGCATGATTGTGTATAATGCAGTCTTCCATTATGTGTTGTATGGTATGGGGTGAAGTGTTACATCCTGGGCAGCTGTTCACAACACGGTCGTCCAGCCTCTTCTGGTAGCTTAGAAGTGCTGGGTGGTGACCGCATTGCAGTCTGGCCAAGTGGACTCTGTCAATCAGCAGCAACTACCCCTGGCCATCAGCTCTTTGAAAAGAGTTGAATGGTTTTAATGTGGAGTATTGGAGTAACTTTTTCCTTGATTTGATACTAGAAAATTATTTTGCACTGTTTTGTCCTGTAGGAGGTTCAGGTTTGTGCTTTAGTCAGATTTTCATTACACACATATACCAAAAGGCCTCTTCCCACTCATAAGCGAGGTGGCCACAATAAGGCATGCAGCCACTTATACAGTGTGTGTGTATATATATATGGTATGTGGAACAGAACAAGGAGGATGGGATGTAACAGAAGGAAGGGTAGTGAATGGTGGGATAATGATATCAAAGTGGTATCAGTGTAGAAGATGTAAGTACATGTGGACTGTTTGCAAGTTGGAATCAGGAAGCATATGAGAGGTACAAGAAAAATCTAGAAGGAAAACAGGTAAGGGAGACTAAGAGGAGAACACTGGAGTATTGCAGATATCTGGGATAGGGGGAATGCTGTTAAATGCAGTTCAGTTTATATGAGAGTAGTACAGCTTGTGTTGCAATTGGAAATGGAGAGAACGAGTGGTTTGAGGTAAAGGTAGGGCTGTGTCATGTTGCCATGGTTGTTCAGTGTGTACATGGATGGAGTTGTATTGAAGGTGAATGCAAGGATAATGGGCAGAGGAATTGGAGGTGGTTAGAATTACTGGAAGGAAGCTGGAGGTGAGCCAGTTGTTGTTTGCAGACCATCATGTGCTTAAGGCGGTGGCAGAGGAGGGGCTAAGGTAGTGTCAGAGTTTGAGATGTTATGCAATAGAAGGAATTTGAAAGTAAATATGGGTAAAAGTAAGGTGATGAGATGTACAAGGGGAGAGGGTGGTAGTAAGTTGGAAGCAAGTCTTAGAGGAGAGAGGCTAGAGGAATTGATTAGTTGCTTAGTTTTAAGTATTTTAAGTCCCATGTGGCAGGGAATGAAGGAGTAGAGGTGTAGGTAAACTGTAGAGTGATGGAAGCAAGTAAGTCTCTTGGGGGTATTGAAAAGTGTCATGAAACTAAGTTATCTGAGAATGGATACAAAGAGAAGATTATATATATGAAGGAGTGATTGTGTGTACAACACTGTATGGAATTTAAGAGAGGCAGAAAGGAGAAGTTTAAATGTGTTTGAGATGAAGTATCTGAGAAGTATGGTAGGGGTTACTAGGCTAGATAGAGTGAGAAATGAGGAGGAGAGGGGAGTAAAGGGGAGCTGGCAGATAAGGATGATAAAAGAGTATTGGGATGGTTTGGTCACAAGGAAAGAATGAATTAAGAAAGATTAGCATAAAGAGTGTGGAAAGCAGAGGTGGATGTAGTGAACTTGCAGGGGCGACCAAGGATGACATGGATGGATGGGTGAAAGGGGTTTTGAGCAAGACTGTTGAGCAAGGAAAGGTAAAGGCAGGTGAGAGGTGTGAATGGAGAATGGTTAATAAAGGATCACAAAGGCGGAGCATGCCGACAGGAGACCTTTTGGTCCATAACTAGGTCGGATGGGATGTGGAAAAGATATAATGATAAATAAGTAAAAATTATGATAATATAGATAAAATAAGTAAATGCATAGGGATAGTTAAATAATGAACTAACAGGTAAATAGCAAATAACAATAAATTGACAGATAACTAATAATAGATGTGTATGGATGATATTTTGACACAACCTGAATGGATTTCTCGCCACTTTATTTTGTGCATGTAAGTGAAGCGGCCTTGTACATACACAACACTGTGCCTTGCTGCATTGCTTCTGACCTGGGCTAAGCTGAAAAGGAGACAATAGGTAGGAGTGAGTGCATGCCTTGACTGGCTGCCTTCCTATTAAGGGGAAAGAAGCCTTTGGTAAATGTATACATACGTACACATACATTCACACAAAAACAGTCACACTCAGATCACAAAACAAACTCAAGACCAACCGCCAAACTTCCTATTCCATGTAACCCCGTAGATGTCTAATTGGCACCACAACGTCGTGGAGCACCATCACAATCACCATAGCAACCATCGCCATCATATATCGCCGGTGCAAATATGAAAAATGAATAAATAAATTGCCATTCTGACATCTTAATAGTACTTAGGAGAATAAACGGTTTCTCCAGGGTTGGGCAAGGTCGTCTTGTATTCCAGAATGGAGAAGACTAATGTAACACGGTGACACGCGATTTGGTGGATCAAGCTAGCTCGTATTCTTAAACGACTTTTTAGAGCCTGAAAAGGCGCACCAAACACATTTGCTGCCTTGTAGTTTGTAAGGCATTTCGACTTGATGCCCCGAAAATTCGCGTATTAAGAATACGTCCTTTGATCTTTTCTGTAATGTGTGAGTGCCTCTCTTCCCTCGCCTGAATAAGATCGTATGATGTCGATCGAAATGGTTACGTGAACGAGGTTAATTGCCTACGTGCCAGCGAATCCTTCCATCAGAGAGTGGCTGTGGGGAAATGGAAGTGGAGAGAGAGAGAGAGAGCGGTGTTCAGTCACGGACTAGACGGCTGATGGACCGCGAAGCTCGTAGTCTTGGAACGAGAACTGGCGAAGGCGGTGATGGTGTAGGAACCGCACAAGAAGCCCGCCTACATCATAACAGCGCCATTTTGATTTGTCTGTGGCGTTTTTGGTTGTGCCTCAGAAGAAGATTTACGTGGGGATGGAGTGTGTGTGCGGTTCACCACGGTATTAGATCGCGTGCTGGACTCGTGATCGACAGCTATTACTCCTCCCGGATGAGAGATCAGAGCTCATAGATGGCCTGACCTATGGGCAATGGTGTG
The DNA here is from genome assembly GCF_046742065.1 of Oratosquilla oratoria. Lineage (NCBI taxonomy): Eukaryota > Metazoa > Arthropoda > Malacostraca > Stomatopoda > Squillidae > Oratosquilla > Oratosquilla oratoria. The sequence continues at coordinate 55,361,153 of NC_134803.1, read as the reverse complement.
ACCTTAGACACACACACACACACACACACACACACACACACACACACACACACACACACACACACACACACACACACATACATACATACAAACTACCCACGAGAGTTGGTACTCCAATCACACTACGGCGATACTGAAATTATTGTGTGTTTGTGTACATGTGCAGTGGGTTTGCACATGCCAATGTGTAAACATTATTTATGGGTTTTACGTAGCGTGGGGTATCCGGTTTATGTGGCTGAAGTTAGATCATGAATATTAAGAGAGAAGTGAGATTGCGATTAGAATTCTTCGTCCAGTGTGTTTCGCGAATTGCCCCCCCCCCCCCCCTTCGCAACACACAGACACACACTCGCCTTCTTGGCCACTTTGTGTGACAAAGACCCATAATGCATTTCCTCTTTGGTGTCCGTCCAATGTGGTTACTTATAGCTGTACCTGCCTTAGGTTTTTTTTTCATTTTATTATTATTATTATTATTTAATTTTTTATTTATTTGTTTCATTTTATTTCTATTTATTTTAATTTTATTTTATTTATTTATCCTTTATTATTTTATTTTTATTGTTATTTTATTTTTATTTTATTTTTATTATTATTATCATTATTTTATTATTATTATTTATTGTTATTATTTTATTTATGTATTTATTTATTTATTTTTATTTTTTGTGCGGGGCTGGTTACCGCCCGGACCAGAACCTTGCAGGTGTCTGAACAGTTCGTAATACACGAACGCAGTGGAGACAGCGTCCACGCTATGCCAATGTCTTTCATTCCCGCGCAGTCCCCGTGCGAGAATAGATATCCGCGCACCTTTGCAGCCGCCACGGGAGTCTCAAACATTTCCTGTTGTTGCCGTTAGGTGGGGCAAAGATGGGGTTGGGTTGGTCACACATTCCTCACCCGGGAACGAGCCCGGACCTTGAAATCTTCGTTAATTAACACCGCCAGCCGTTACTGACTCGTTGAGCAGAGATGGTGTGTAAGTGTCACAGCATCTTCCCCATAGATTGGTCTTTCCATCCACTAAGCTCTCGTCCGGGATGGTAATCGCTGTCGGTCACAAGGCCAGCACGTGGTTAGAAATCTTGGTGAATCGGACGCGTTCACTAATTTGGAAATGGGTAAAAGTTAGAGGTAATCATGTACATGTACACTCGAGAATAATTTACTGCGTAAAGGTGGTATTAATAGCTGTTGAAGTAGTAGTAGTACATGTACTGTGTACATGTTACATTACTTCATTGCCCTGACTCACCAAAACGCTTGGAGGATGAGTAAGGCGGCCCGTTTGCTGGAGCCGCCTCACTGCCGGCACGTGTGGATGAGTTCGTGCGTGCGTGCGCGCGCGCACCTGGGAGTGAGTCAGCGAGGAGTGCTCCCTGGACGGAGGGAGTACCGGGAACTGGGCGAGAGTTGGCTCGAGATGAGAATGTGATGAGGAAGCCTACGTCGCGCCCAAGGGAAACACGTGCTGGACTCGTGATCGACAGCTATTACCTTCCCTAATGAGAGATATCAGAGTTTGTAGATGACTCGGTTTTTGGGTAATGCTTGTTTACACACACACACACACACACACACACACACACACACACACACACACACACACACACACACACACAACTCCTTGCCCACCCGAGTTGGAGTGCCGGCTCGCAGTGCAGCGATTTTTTTTTATCGAGAGCGGTACCAGTGTACCGTCTAGATCTCTCTCTCTCTCTCTCTCTCTATGTATATATATATATAATATATATATATGATATAATATATATATATTATATAATATATATATATGTGTGTGTGTGTGTGTGTGTGTACGTCTAGATCTCTTTATGTATATATATGTATATATATATATATATATATATATATATATATATATATAATTTGTGTGTGTGTGATTACAGGATAGATTTTAGAAAAGATGCCTAAGAACCGAATAAAATGCCGAGATTTATTTGAACGCACAATTTCATTCATTCACACGTTTTTTTTTGTCTGCCGTTTTCGTGCTGTCTTGTTACCGAGACAGTCTGAGCGAGAAAATTCTCGCTTACTTTAGTTTCTGAGCGCCGTACGTTTTCCCATCTCTTGGGAAGGAATCTAGGGGCTGACTCATCTCAGCAGCGGGAACGTTAGTGTATACGGAGAAGTGTCTCACCTGTGGCTCGTTCGCCGTAGTGGGTGGGTGCGAGAGCGTGCGTGCGTGTGTGCGTGAGTGTGTTCGTCGATGTTGGTGACAGGGTGAAATGACGTCAGTCTCTGCGAGGCAGTGCTAGAGGTGAGACATAGGCAGCGTAGCTGCGCAGCGGCCAGAGGAAAGAAAACGACGACGTGATCGAGTTTGAGAAGTCTGCCACAGTGCGACGCGTTTGCAGGTGTGATGTACTTACAGGGTGTGTACAGGCTACTGTAGGAGGAGGGTGGTGGTGGGGGGGAGGGGGCCTGGTGCCCTTGGGCCCATGGAAACTCCCTTTGGCTTTTGGAATGTCGTGACATTTGCTGTCGAGGTTGAATGTTTTGCATGGCTGCTGCACGCGCTTGTTGGTTTCCCATTGTGGTCTGACTTGCGTTGCAAGAGTGTTGTGAGCTTCAGTTTGGATTAGAAAATAAACGAAATGTAGTCTGCATTCTGTTACACCGTCGACCAGTGACCGTGATTTAGTGATGCTGCTTTGTGTCCTCGTGATGCCGTTGTGATCGTGATTTCAACGTTGGATATCAGAATTCAAATTTACCAGACCATTGGTGGATGTGAATGCGACTTGTATTTGTTAACGGACATGTATGAATATCACATTGTCATTTAATGCATTGTTTCACTTTAGACTACAGTTGTGTTTGTGTGAATGATCATTGTTTTGGATCACGTGGTGGACTCGTGATCGACAGCTATTACCCTTCCGGATGAGAACTCTTAGATTGCCCGATCTTTGTGTGTGTGGGTGTGTTCAGAAACGTTTAGTTAAACGAATACCCGCAAACGTTTTGTCATCTTTATTTGATGTGTAGAGATGACTTGCTGAACCGTTACGGCAGAAAGCCAGACGACGTTATTTTAAATTTCCTCCTGCATCGAGAAACCTTTCTGGTATTGCATTGCAATGCCTCGCTTACCAGCCTTTCTTCAAGAGGGGATGGGTGGGCGAGTTTGCAACGTTAAACATGATCATTACTACTACTACCCACTACTATTACTACTACTATTATTACTACTACTATTACTATTACTACTATACTACTACTATTACTACTACTACTACTACTACACTACTATTACTACCACTACTATTACTACTACTACTATTACTACTATTACAACTACTATTACTATTACAACTACTATTACCACCACTAATACTATTACTACTACTTTTACTACTACTATTACTACTACTATTACTACTACTATTACTACTACTACTATTATTACTATTACTACTACAACTATTACTACTATACTACTACTATTACTACTACTACAACAACTATCATCAAGACTAAAGAATTAACACGGCCGAAATAATTTGGTCCAGTCTGTTCTGTAAATTCTCAAGTGGATGTGGTGGGGGAAGGGATCTCCATGACAACTTATCCCTTCTCGACCGTATCTTCCAGGCTACGCAGCAGGGAATGAGTTGATGTAGATGCGAAGCTATATTTTTTATATCAACTATGTTTTCATTGTCTTACTATAGAGTTTGTCTTGTTCTTTCTCTTTCCATCCATGTCATGTAGTGAGCGCTGAAACTATCGGTTGTTTTAAGAAACGGTTAGACAACTTTATGGATGAGGATGACAGGCGGTAACGAACATGGGACTGCCTAGTGTAGGCCTTATGGTCTCTTGCAGTCTCCTTCATTCTTATGTTCATATTTTATATGCGTGGAGGGCAGTTCTTCTGTTAAGGGAAGTGATTATTTATGCGTCGACAATATTCATTGCGTGGAGATTAATTTCCATTTGTAGAAATGTTTCCGTAAAGACGCTGCGTGACTGGGCCGTTGGGGCGTCATGAACGTCTTCCACATTGATCTCATAAATATTATGCAGACAATACCTGAAGAGGGGAGTTATTGGAAAATTGATAATAATGATAGTAATAATAGTGATAGCATGAGTTTAGTTTCCATCCACGGCAGAAGCTCACTGCCCAACGTCCGTGGGGGAGACAGCGTCATAACCGACGCGGTAGTGTAGTGCATATGCACTAATTATACAGTACACGCAGGATGATGGGGTGATGTTCGGTGTGATGTATATTATCATTATTATTATTACTGTTATTATTATAGTTATTGTTATTATTGTTATTATTATCATTATTGTTATTATTATTACTAATATTCCTGCTACTGCTTGATTCCAGTTTACTGCATCAAAGAAAACGGTGACTTATGAAAGAAGTGAATATTTGTGACTGACTAGTAATTCTAGAGTGCAGATTATCTATAACTGTGGTTGCTTCCGGTATGTGCTCTTCAGCAACGATGCATGAAGTCACTCTTGCACTGCACAGCTATAATGTTTATAAGAAACTAAAATATATATATGTAATCTACATTATGCTTATTGCGATAGGCTTATACACGCTCGCGCGTCACTACCCCTAGTCGTCTTCCTCCTCCAGTGCCATCTTGTTTCTCTTGCCCGACCCCTCCCTTCCCCTGCCCGCTGGTGTTCTGCTTTTAACCAGTCTGAGCATCTCCTCAGCGGTTGTGGGGGTTAGGTCATCGTGTTCTCTTGGTGCTCCGTTTCGCCACATCCCCCCTGGTGTTCTTGTTGGAACTGACAACCTACGCAATGGTAACTGGGACATTGCAGAGGCGAAATCCTTCCCGTCCTTCCTTGTGTTGTGCCCGTCGAACCCAAAGCCATTTGGACATTACGAGACCTCCATTAAATCTACGGTCACACTTGCTGTTGTTAACGCTAGACTGGCTTTTGTTTTTCCCTGTCTTGAGAGCGATATGTGCAGTTTCTTGTCAAACTTTGGTCACACTTGCTGTTGTTAACGCTAGATTTGTGTTTTCCCTGTTTTGACAGCAATACTTGCAGCTTTCTGGTCAAGCATCGGTCACACTTTTGTTAACGCTAGACTGGCTTTCGTTTTCCCTGTCTTGACAGCGATACGTGCAGCTCTGGTCAAGCCTTGGTCACACTGGCTTCTGAAATCGCTGGATCCAGCGATACGGCTTGGTTGGTCAGCCATTTACGCTGTACTGGCTACTGATTCTAGCTGCTTTGAGCTAGCCGTATGAGCGGTTTTCCCTGGCATCTAGTGCTACCGATAGAAACTATCTTTTATTCAGGAAGTGCCAAGAGAAGAGGGAGGGTAGAGGGGAGTGGAGTATGTAGGGGATGGAATGGGTGGAAGTTTTTTTTTTTTTTTTTTTTTTTTTTGCTACCTCCCTTGTAAGGGAAGAGAAAAAGCCTTTGGTTTATGTATATCGTTTATCCAGCATATATGCAACTGAAAAATAATCCATGTCATTTTTTAAGGACTATTAAAGATTGGTATAAAAAATAAACGACAATACAAGAAAACTCCCAAATATAGATTTTAATTTGATGGAGATATATCGTTCAGTTCTCGTGTGATGTCGGTGGTATGCGAACAAAACAAATGTGTTAACATGGCTGAAAAAAAATGTCGCGTCACCTTCGTTGCTCCTATGAGGCTATTATAAGACTTGTATGAAAAGTTTGTGAGCATGAGGTCTTTTGGAATATCAAACCTCCCCACTGTCCCAAGATAAATTTCTTCTTCGAATCCTCACCGGCAGGCGGTGTTATTCTTAAAAATCTTTCCTTATATACATCTTATCCTTTGAAGGGAAAGATTTTTTTAAGAATACCACTATGATTCTTACGATGATATTCTTAAAAAAAATCTTTCCTTATATAAATTTATCCCTTCCAAGGATTTATATAAGGAAAGTATTTTTTTTTAAGAATACCACCGTAAGTGCTTCCTCCATATCGATTCTTGATGTTGTTATGATCAGCTAAGCTAGCGGATTTGTTGAGTGGTTTGACCTGACAACTACACACATCGCTGTCAAGCCAGGGGAAACGAAACGAAAGCCAGTCTAGCGATAACAATAGCAAGTGCGTTCTGGAGCATCTTGTCCTGGAAGACACCATACGTCGTTGTCCACTGGGGATACCTCCTTCTTTGTGATTCATTTAGTCTCTTTTTGCTCTGTCTATTGCCTCGACGGTGGAGTAGTACCGCTCTCGACCGCTTAATTCAACGATCCGAGTTCGAGTCCCGCTCAGGGTTGAAAATTTCAGCATCGTTGCACTGCGAGCCGATAACTGATGGGCAAGGATTTGTGTGTGTTTGTAATCACAGCAATACCCCCCCCCCCAAACTCGGGCCACATTATGAGTTCTCTTCCGGGAGGGTAATAGCTGTCGGTCAAGAGTACAACACGTGGTCCAAGACCGTGATGAATCACCCACACGCGCGTTGGATTGAGGAAATTTCTGTGATGATCGCTGGACAAAGGGGAAAGCGACTTT
>NC_134803.1:55342119-55349619 GCF_046742065.1 Oratosquilla oratoria | reverse complement strand
CGCGCAGAAACACTTTTGGGAACGGCCCTGTGGAGTCCTGCAGAGTCCGGGGTTTCTTCCCCGGGCGAATGAGGTCGCCGCCCCCTCAGCGTCCCGAAGAAGGGGTCACAGGGAAGGAGCTCAACTGTTGCTGGCTGGTGTGTGGAGACCTCTCCTTACCGACCACGGATTTCTCTCTCTCTCTCTCTCTCTCTCTCTCTCTCTCTCTCTCTCTCTCTCTCCTGTATCTCTCCTATCTCTTCTCTATCTCTCCTTTCTCTATCTTTCCTTTCTTCTCTCTCTGTCTCTCTCTTTCCTATTTTTTCTCTCTGTCTCTCTCTTCTCTCTCTCCCTCCCTCTCTTCTCTCTCTCCCTCCCTCTCTTCTCTCTCTCCCTCCCTCTCTTCTCTCTCTCCCTCCCTCTCTTCTCTCTCTCCCTCCCTCCCTCTCTTCTCTCTCTCCCTCTCTTCTCTCTCCCCCTTTCTCTTCTCTGTCTCTCTCTCTCTCTCTCTCTCCCTCTCTCTCTCTCTCTCCCTCTCCTCTCTCTCTCTCCCTCTCCCTCTCCTCTCTCTCTCCCCCTCTCCTCTCTCTCTCTCTCTCCCTCTCCTCTCTCTCTCTCTCTTCCTTCCTCCCTCCCTCCCTCCCTCCCTCCCCTCTCTCTCCCCCTCTCCTCTCCCTCCCCCCTCTAAAATATTCCTGTCTTCGAACCTGTGACCTCTTCAGACGACGACGACGACGACGACGATTACCCCACACGAGTTCGGGTCCCGGCAGATGATTCATTCTGAACTTGTGCCAAACCCGTCCGAGGCAAAATTGATGACGGATGCTAACCTTTCTCCCGTGTCTCGTCCCCCCGCCCTCTGAATGCTCAATTCTCTGCTCACACGCTCTCGCTCGGCTTCCGTCGCGGCTTATATCCGCTTTCTGCAGTTTTCCAGAGGTTGTAGGCTGAGTTGGAAACACCTTTGCAGACGACCCTCTTTCTTTCTTTCTTTGATGTCCCTGAAATGTTTCGTTTACATCATGGGCTTCCCAACCCCCGCGCCACTATCCTTTGGCACTTTCTCTCTTCGGCTCTTCAACCATTTCTGGTTTCGACATGTGTCCAAACTGTACCTGTCCGTTCGGCGTGATCAAGACGGCAGACTTGCTGTCTACACTAGATCCTCTCGGGTCACGACAATTGTCCGGGTCCCCAGGTTATTCCCTCAGTAGACTTCTTCTCTTTCTTCTTCTTCCTCCTCTTCTTTTTCTTCTCTTATTTCTTTTTTTTTCTTCTTCCTCGTCCTCTTTTTTCCTCTTCCTATTTTCTTCCTCGTCTTCTTTCTTCTCCCTCATCTTTTTCTTCTCCCTCATCCTCATTTTCTTCTTCCTCTTCTTTTTCTTCTTCCTCCTTTTCTTCTTCATCTTCTTATTCTGCTGTCGAAAAAACAAACACCACATAACATCTGACATGAGTTGCTTCACCATTTATCCTGGCCCCCTGCCGTTCACCAAGACATCTCCCACATAGACTGAAGGGTTGGTGATGCAGCATTATTTCCCTAAAAAAAACAACACAGAAGCCATATTTCCTCCCCCGCTCTTCGTTTTAATCGAGGTGAACTGTTATATTTTCGCCGCATTCCTCCTTTTCAACACCCCCCCACCGACGACTTCATAATCGCTTCACGACTCTCAGCGCTCGCGAAATCCACTCGTAGTTCATCGGAACTTCCGTGCTATATCTGTCCTTTTGCCGAATGCCTTTCCTATGTGGTTATATAAACGTGTCTTCATGTACACATACTTGAGTGGAAGGGTGGCGAGGTACAAATACATCCTCGCCTTTCGTCAAGACCCTCTTCAGTAAAATTGTCGCCTCAAATCTCAAGATCATGGAGGCCATAAATCCTACACACCTTTCTGTCTCGGTATGTCGAGCGAGGCGAGTCTGTTGATAGCATCTGTTCACAGTGACATGTACCACAAAACGGATGCATATTGCCCAGTTCCGCTGCAAAATCTTTCACAGTAAGACATGTGAATGGGAATATGAACTTACGAAAGGAAAAGAACGAAAGAGGAGGTAGCTGAATATAATCTGGTCAGTGATGATGATTGCATTAATGATGAAGATAATGTTATTATTATTGGTTATGTTTTATTACAATCTTCACTGTTGCCATTGACAAATTGCTCCCATTATCTATAACTGACATGCGCGCGCGCACACACACACACACACACACACACACACACACACACACACACACACACACACACACACACACACACACACACACACACACACACACCGTCGGTTCTCCATGAAGACGTGGCAGCATCCGCTACCACGGTTGTCCATTGGAGAGCATTATCGCGGAGCAATTAATGCATTGGCAACGTGACACGTGGTCTTCTGTTGCTAGTTCGTTGCTGTGACGTCACGGGTTGTGGTGTCGAATGACGCACACTATTCATGTATGGCTTATTAAGATTTATCGATTCATTATTATTATTATTATGATTATTATTATTATTATTTATTTTTATTTATCGCTATATATTTGTTTTATTTTATTTTTGTTTTTTCGACTTGGCGGGTTTGGCGTGTCGTGTAAGTACTTGGCGTAACATGAGTCTATGATCATGCGTCGGGCGGAACGGAGTGGGGAGGGGGGGGTGCTGGTGCGCGCGATTGCGCACTTCAAATATCTACTGAGAAGGTTTTAGATTTATTTTTTATTTCATGTATGAAAATATTACTTAGAAGTTAGAACACTTAAATGCACGTTTCTTGCATTTTATAGTCTTGATTTGATCCAGATAGCATGATCTTATAAGTGCCTGATAGCAGATGAACTTTTCAATGTCGCAGTTACATTTCCCACCGCTAGGGCATACTGATGACGTAAAAGTTGCTGTTTACATTGTTCAACTTGGCCGGCACGCAATACGAAAGTGACTTCACATCGAGTGAAGAAGATTTATCGGATTCGGATGCCCTTTCGTGTTCTAGTGTGGGTGCGGTACAAGGATACATGTACGAACCAATTCGGATATCCGAATGAAACTCAACTGACGTAGAACGTGTCGAGAGTGAGGAATCCTCAGAGGATGAACGCCCAGAACGTGCGGGAAATAAGGACTGGTGAGTTCGTCGGAATGCATTACTGTGTGCACGCTTTATACACGTAAATGCACACCGCCAACCACACACCAGACACATGATTTCGTTGGTTTGTCATCAGACGTGCGGGTGAAGGTCTGAAGGCATGAAATGGTAGGTCTAACACCTAGGGGAGAGGAAGGCTATCAAAAGAAACAGACATGTCTATAAAATTATCTGCCATAGGTAGTGACAGCTGTGGGGAAGAGAAGCCATCAATTATATGTCTGGCACCGTGACCATGGTCACTTTCACACTACATCTCAATTTCGCTGGTAGTGGTACTTGCAGAAGGTGAATATTCATCATAGGCACTTTGTAACCGCTGAAAACAAATCATTAGATCCATATCAGTACGAATCCCTCCCACCTAGTTAAGGATAATTAGGCTTAACTCCTGGGGGTGTTGGGGGGGGGGGATTCCACTTGTTTGACTCTCAAAAAATCTGTTTTAATTTGGTTGATTCCAGTTGATAAGACGTGGTCCTAGGCATATTATGGAAGCCCCCTGTCATCATGGTCATGCCCGTCACCCTGGTTGTGTGGTCATATTCATAGGCCTACAGGCCTAGCTAGCATGTGTCATGACTGTACCCCTAATCTGCTTAGGCCTACCCCAGAAATCGTTAGTCAAGCCTAACCATGTCTGTTAACGATTGTCAGTGACAGCGTAGAGGACACAGGCCTACTGATAAGGGGCATTTAGACGGTCAAACGGTTTGACAAACCCGGTGTGTCAAACAAGTGTTTGAAGTGGTTTGACCGTGTGAATAGGGTATTTGGTTGTCAAACGTGTTCGACGACAAATACCCCATTCACACGGTCAGACATCACTTCAGACACTTGCCTGACAAACCGGGTTTGTCATACTGTTCGACCGTGCAAATGGCCCTTTAGACTTACATCCCGGCGTTGTCTTTTTTACAACAGCATTGCTCCTTCGGTGGCGTTTGTTTGCCGAACCTGGGGTCTCGTCGATAACAAAAATTGTCGAGTGTTGCATCTTCTTTTAGAATGGGGTTTATGTTAATTCCTAGCGAGTCGGCAAGTCCAGGGTCTCGAGTGTATTTTTTTTTCTAAATGTTTCGAACAGTTTCTCTTTCAATCCAGGCTTCCATGACTCAAACCGTCTACACTGAACGATCCCATCGTATTTGCGAACAGGATCTTTCGGAATAGAATTAAAATTGATTCCATCCGCAGCAGAAAGTTTCGTCGAATTGCTGTAGCAATTTGTGACGACACAATAAACAATTTTACGAATAAATACTTGATAAATCCTCGCTAACACACGAAATATGACAGATCACTGATAAAGTTGACTGCGCAGCACGGCATTTTATAGTGCACGCACATGACATGCGTCAGAATGTAAACAGCAAGATTGACGTCACCGCCGATAGAGAGCGTGTGCTACCGGTATTTTATAGACCTTTTTATCACATTGCGTAATAATTATTATTATCTATTTTTGCATTATTATATCAAAAAGTGACTAAGCCATACGTCTAGCAAATATTCATATCTTTGAAAACCTCAATTGACCTGCAAGAACGTAATGTCCCGATGTGTATGGCAACGAATTGTGGACGTAAATCTTTGGTCTTCATAGTCGCTGATAGTACTGAGTGAACTGCGGAATAGCAAGCGATGACCTGAATTTAGCTCGTTGTCAAACAAGAGCAAGTTTCAAAAGTAGTTAATGAATCATCAACCAGTTATATAGATCACTGATCTGGCCACACTTGGGATATGCTGTTTCCGTACATTCGCCAATTTTAAATGAAAACATTAGCAAGAATACAGCGGCGAGCTAATCTTACCAACCTTAAAAAAAAATGATTTCTTAGAAACATGTGGACATATTCTCAGGAAAAACGTGGATGTTCGGGGAGGTAGGTGGTGCAGACCCGCAAAATTTTTAATGAAACTGATAACATTGAAATTAAATTCTGTTGGGATGAGTAATGGTGGCCTCGAGACGACATGACGTCAATCCGAGAGTCAGGTGGAATCCGTCCCGCCAACCGCGTCGTCGTCGTCAGTGAAAAATAACGAATTTCCAGCTGAAGCATTTGAATGTGTGAACCTTTAAAATTCACTTGAGCACACACTTTCTTTTTCTGTTGTGAACCGAAAGGTCGACCTATTGTTTTGTCGTTGTTGTGCTTAGTATTTTTTTCCCCGTCGTCTTTTTCGTCATCTTCTACTTCTACTTTTTTTCCGTTTTCTCTCCCTTACCGTCTTCGACTTGCAGTAAACGCCGCTGATAGCTAGTTTACTTTGCAACATGAAGTGCGATAATCCAATATTAGTAATCCGTCCGCATAATCAGATGACACTTGTTGGTCAGAAGTGTTCAGTTTATCGATGAAAAAATGAACCCGTGGTGTATGTAGGAACGGTGAGGGTGGTGGCAGCCACGTGTACTAGGGTTCAACGCAGCTTGCATGAATCACATCCGTGCATATGCTTGGCTAAATATAAATAAATATACATATATATATATATATATATATATAAATATATATATATATAGAAAGAGAGAGAGAGAGAGAGAATACTTGTACAGCACGTGTGTGTGTGCGCGCGTGCGCCCGTTTTGTTCCAGTCTCACTCACTTCCGCTCTCTCTCTCTCTCTCTCTCTCTCTCTCTCTCTCTCTCTCTCTCTCTCTCTCTCTCTCTCTCTCTCTCTCTCTCTCTCTCGCTCTATCTCTCTCTCTCTCTGTTGCTCTCTCTCTCTCTCTCTCTCTCTCTCTCTCTCTCTCTCTCTCTCTCTCTCTCTCTCTCTCTCTCTCTCTCTCTCTCTCTCTCTCTCTCTCTCTCTCTCTCTCTCTCTCTCTCTCTCTCTCTCTCTCTCTCTCTCTCTCTCTCTCAACTACCACAACAAACTTCTATTGAATGACAATTGGGCCCATGGTGAACTGGTTCAAATTTAAGACATAGTCATAGCTCTGAACTCTCTCTCTCTCTCTCTCTCTCTCTCTCTCTCTCTCTCTCTCTCTCTCTCTCTCTCTCACGGATGGAGAAGCGCGCACATCGTTTAATGGTATTGTACAAATGATATCACGCACCTTCCGATTTCCCCTCCGCTGTAGGATGCTAGCAGGTTTTCAGACTGTTTAACCGCAGTCACGGACGATTTCTTCATCGTCAAGGTGACATTCTTCTGGAGAAGTTGTCGGAAGTGCAGTTCTCTGAAATGAGTTATTAAATATTTCTATATGTATACACAGTGAATGTGTGTGTATGTATATGTACACACATACATACATGTATACAATTGGAAATTAAGGCCGCCGCACATCGGCGCCGCTCGATAGATGATGAGTTGAAGAGTAGAAGCCGAGAAGGACGACTATGCGTACTTGCCTGTGGTTGCTTTCTCTATCTCTACCTGTCTCTCTCTCCCCCTGTCTCTGCCGGCATTACAACTCCCAAAACTGATTTTAAATGTTGCCGAAGTTATATTGCTTTTTTTATTATTATTATTATTATTATTAAGACTACTTGTAAAGTTGCACATCTTTTGTTTTTATTAAGACTACTTGTAAGGGGGAAAAAGCCTTGGTATATGTATGTATGTATGTAAGACTACTTGTAAAGTTGCACATAATTTCCATTTGGTGACGAATATACTCCTTTGCAGCACCCCTGAGTTGACAGGACGAAGTGTGGATATAGCAGAAGGACAGGACACAAGTCAGCAGCAGCAGTTGATGACTGTTTATGGAAAGCCTCCACCTCCTTATCCCTACAGCCGACCGTCCAGCAATAGCACCCCGGATTTGGCCTCTGCCAGCCAGGTATTGGAAGTTACTACAATGTTTATGTGTGTTTTCTGTAGCTTTTATAGCCCAGATTGCCTCTGCTGTCATTTAGATGAGGGGTCGTTTATGTGTAGTAGTACAATTTGAAGAATCCAATAGGCAATCAAACGATCCGTCAATTGCCCTGGTTCTTTCCTGTTGGAGATGTGTGACCACAGTAAAGCATCCAAGACCATTGATTCATCCTGTATATCACTCGTTGAAAGAATTTCGTGTTGTCTGGAAGGAGCGAGTGTAAGTCAAGTGTAGTGCAAGGTGTTCCGTGTCTTCTTTATAACGGTTCCTTTTAGGGTAATTGGAGTCTGTAGCCTGGGCAATTCCGTGCTGGTCATGTTTTAATGTTGAATGATGGCCTGAGCATTGGTATCAAAGATCCATGCCTTCCAGAAGGGAGTTTAAGACTATGGATAGAGAATGGACTTCCAACAGGTCAGTGATCCTGGAATGGAACCGAACCTCCGAACATTGCCTAGGTTCTCTGTCCATCTTGCAGGACCACTACATTGAGGTATCCTTCAGTAATCCCAAAAATCAATC
>NC_134803.1:55307119-55339619 GCF_046742065.1 Oratosquilla oratoria | reverse complement strand
AGCAGCAACAACAACAGCAGCATCAACAACAGCAGCAGCAGCAACAACAACAGCAGCCTCAACAACAGCAACAGCAGCCTCAGCAGCAGCAACAACAGCCACAACTACAGCATTCAAATTTATCATTGCAGCAGCAGCAGCATTTGAAACAACAGCAGCTACAACAGCAGCATATGCAACAGCAGCAGCTTCAAAGACAGCAGCAACTTCAGCGCCAGCAACAGCAGATACAGAACCAATCTCAGCTGAAACAACAACAACAACAACAACCGCAGCAGCTTCATCAAATACGGCAGCAACAACTTCAGAATCAACAGCAGCTACAGCAGAAGCAGCAGCAGCAGCAGCAGACTCAACAGACCCAAAAACAGCTGCAAGTAAAACAAGCACCATCAAGTAAGTCGCAGTCCACTCAGCAGGTCACTTCCGCTGCAGAGCCCGAGGTTGATAGAGCTGAAGCCAGAATGTCTCCCCGGAAGAAGTGGGGAGCCGTCGGAGGACCTGTGGTGTTTGCAGGCCAATCAGACGCACTTTCTGCTGTGGCAACGCAGCCAAATGCCAGCCCATCAGCTGTGCAACCCAAGACAAGTCCCAACACAGCCCAGTCCAATGTGAGTTCCAGTACAGCCCAGGCTAAGACAGGTCCCACCACAGCACAACCAAAAACAAGTCCTAATATGGCACATCCTAAAACGAGTCCCGGATCGGCACCTCGGAAGGCATGCTCGTTACCTGCTGGGGAATCTGCACCAACGAAGGATAAGTCGAAAGCGGAATCCTCGAAAGAAACCCTGAGTACAACACCAGATGTCCTTCTAGGAGCAGAAAACATGTCAGCCACCTTAAGGGATTCTAGAGTAAGGGTTTTATTTTGTTAAATGTAGTTACTGAATACTTTTTTCTTCATTGTCGAATACTAATTTATATTACATGAAGACTATCTTCTGCTCTAGGTTAAAGTTAGCATATTCATTGAATGATGCCTTAGAAGTTTGATTTAAGCTCAATAACTTTCTTTTTGGAAATATAATTAGTCAATAGAGTATACAGAAATTGAGCAAAAACAGAAGTTAGCATATTCATTGAATGATGCCTTAGAAGTTTGATTTAAGCTCAATAACTTTCTTTTTGGAAATATAATTAGTCAATAGAGTATACAGAAATTGAGCAAAAACAGTTTGCAAGTGGAATTGAACTATAATGTTACTAGATATCGTATAAGTAAATATTGTTCTTGTGTCCGCAGATTCAGGAAATGATTAAGAAGTTGTATAGTTCAGATATTTTGCAAGAGTTTGAGGCCATACCTCGTAAGAAACCTAGTGCAGATTTTACAACAGCTTTACGGTCTGAGAATGTTACTCGAAACCGATACAAGGATATACTGCCATATGAGGAAAATAGAGTGCAGATCACCCCAGCAAAGGACAATAAGGCTGGATACGTCAATGCATCACATATTACAGTAAGTTGCGTCATAATAATCGCATTATAAAAGATAAAGTCAGTGCTCAATCGTTCATTCTCTTTCACCCGTGTATTTTGATAACCATAGAAAATTGAAGAAGCCAGTTTAGAGAGAATGGAAATTACGTAGATACGACTACAATAAATATACATCTTCGAGTACCCACTTGCTCCTCATGCCGCCTATGTAGGCATCACCTTATGGAAGTGGTTAAGGATCCTGTTTTAATTAGTTGCCAGTTGATTTTACTGAGGACAGGGTGCATCATAGTAGTCTGGGTTAAAACTATCGTGATTCCTTCAGTGTGGTGGAAAGCTTTGGGAATTATTTTCTGGCTAATACCAGGTTATTTCATTCAGCTGACAAGTTCTTTGTATAGTAGAGGGATGAAGGTGATCATTGCTTTGAGTTTCAATAACTGGAAACCTTCATTCTTACATTGGCTGGCTGTGGTTCTCAGACCCTCCCATAGAGCTCTATGGGAAGAAACTTTGGACCAGAGGCAGTGGATTGATGTGTTGTATTTGTGCAGGAGAGTTTCAGTCACCCAGTTCTAATAGTAGGAGTAGGGGGAGGGAAGTCGTTGCCAATTGTCAGCTCTCCGCATGTGAAAAGGTGGATAAAGTACCATTCAAGTTGATAGTAAGAGGTCTTTATATGATTACTGATAGACCAAACTTGCTTCAATCACCACTTCCTTTATACTGGGGACCCAGGACTCCACATAGTAGCTCAACAACACTGCCACCTGGTGTCTGTTCACTGAACCACACAAATCCAATATGGCTGCCCTCAGCCAGATGACAACAATGAACACTTTAACAAATACTTTTTTGCTCCCACTTCTTGCGACACTGCTTCTGACCTAGGGGAGTGGACAAGATGCAGGGATAACCCTTCATCCATGAGTTGCCAAGATAAGAGGGAGGGAAGAGGGTAGAGGGGAATGGAGAATGTAGGGGATGGAATGGGTGGGAGTGGTTTCTATGCCCTTGTCTTTTGGTTACCTCCGGTGGAAGGGAGAAAAGAGCCTTTGGTATATGTATGTATGCATGTACCTCTTCATCCCACCATTTGCTGCCTCTTTCTGCACCCTCCTGTCCTCTTCATCACATGTATTGTCTTTGCACTCACTAGTACTTCTTCCTTGATACACACCCATTCCTTCCAACTGTTTCTCCTCTATTTTTTACTACATCATATGCAGTGGACAGGATGCACGGATTACCCGTCATCCAGGAGGTGCCAAGATAAGAGGGAGGGAGGAGGGTGGAGGGGAGTGGAATATATAGGAAATGGAATGAGTGGGAGTGGTTTCTATGTCTTTTTCTTTTTGGCTACCCCCTGTGTAGCCTTTGGTATATGTATATATGTTTTTATCAGCTTTGCCTGGTATCCTTTCTGTTCTACTCGTTTCATTTGTTCACCTGCAGCACCTCCCTCACATTTCCTCATGCTGCATCTTACTTTCATTCAAATATTCTTAAGAAATGTATACTAGAAGATACATTTTCTTTCATACATGTTGGCTCATTTTATTTTCTATTTCCCCAGGCAACAGTTGGAGAGAGCCAGCGGTTCTACATCTGTGGTCAAGGTCCCCTTATGAACACTGTGTCACACTTTTGGCAGTTGGTGTGGGAGTGTGATGTTCATCTCATTGTCATGCTGACATCTGTTGTGGGTGACACACAGACAGGCAAAAGCTTCCCCTATTGGCCTCAGACAGATGGCACCAGTGTCGAGTGTGGCCAGGTAAGTGATGGAATTGGTCCCATTAGCCCAGTGTTTCTCAATCACCCTTGCGTAACCTTTAAAATAAATTGCATGTCTCAAGGAACCCCCGTGCAAAAACAAACAAACAAACAAAAAACACATATATCATATCTTCTCATTTTATTTTCGTAATAATAGGTTAGATAGGATGATGTCTATATTACATTATTACAATAACCTTTTGCGGAACCTTAGGGTTCCGTGGAACCCTGGTTGAGAAATGCTGCATTAGCCCGTTGTCTCAACTTTTTTGCAGGAGACTCACGGCTCCCAAGTAACTGGCTGTAGCCACTGGATTTGCCCATGAGTCACTCAAGGGAGAAATGGGATGTTGTTGGGTATGCCAAGGGTGTAGCAGTGTTAAATGAGACGTTCGATGTCTTCTCTGTGATGATTGTATCTGGGGGAGCTTGTTTCTCTGGATAGGCCTTTGAGCATGGATGATTGTAAAACTGATCAGTATTTGAGTAAATCATAAGTATAAACAGAGCGGGTGGTCACTGATTAAGTGAAATGGCCTTGCTGTGGATTTACTGTGTCTTGCTGCATTGCGTTTGACCCAGGGCAGTTGGTGAATGCAGGGATGACCCGTCATCCATGAGGAGCTGAGATGGGAGGGGTGGAAAGGGTGGTAGAGGGGAGTTAAATGGGTGGGAATAGGTTCGTGACTGACATAGCTACCTCCCTTATAAGGGGGAAAAAGCTATATATAGATAAACAGTTTACAAAGAAAATGGGTTAATGTCACCCCACTTCCTCTTGCATCCATTGCCTCCTTTATCCTGTCTAACCACCTCTCTTGGTCTTCCTCACAAATTCACATCAATCAATACTGTTTTTCACATTGTTTTTGTTTCAAACCACCTCCACTATTTGATGTACCCTATCCAACAGCTCTTTCTTCCCTCACTGTCTGCCTCATCTCCAAATTTCTCACTGTGCAAGCTTGTAATAAACACCTGTCATACCTCAAATACTTTGTTACAAATACATCTAGGCTACTACTTTCAATCTCCCCCAAATTCTAAGTTTACTTCATACACTCATGAGCACAATCATTCATGTACCCAACCTCTGCCTCACACACGACTCGGTGGCACGGTTGGTAGAGCACTGGACTGCCAGCGCGGTGGTGCTCGCAGTGCTTGGTTCGAATCCTGCCCAGGGCCGAAATTATTTCGGTATCACTGCGCTTCAGGTCGTTACTCTGACTCTCGTGGGCAGGGAGTTGGGGATGTGTAAGGTCATAGCATTACCCGTAGATCGGTCATACGAGCTCTGAGCTCTCTTCCGGGAGGGAAATAGCTGTCGATCACGAGTCCAACACGTGATCCAAAGACCAAGGTGAATATCTGCAGGGCCCCAGCAAGGGGAGGGGTAGGGGCAGACAATGCCCCGGGGCAACACATTTTGGGGGGTTGGCACTTTTGCTGAGAAGAAGGTAAAGCAAATTCCCCCAAATGTACTTTTAATGCATGATTTATTTATCATGAGTTGTGTGCATGAATGATGTGTGTATAAATGTTTTGTGGATGAATGTTACATGTGAATTGTACCAGTGACCATAGATGTGGAAGGTGGTGGTAGTGGTGGTGTGTGTGTGTGGGGAAGTGTGGCACTTTTCGACTTATCCCCCGGGGTGGCACTTACCCATGTCGGGGCCCTGCCTTACCTGCACATTTCTCACTCTGTCCATATTTGTAACAAACACCAATCACACATCATACTCTTCATCACAAACACTTTCAGGCATTTTCTTTCTACCCCCTCAAATTCTAAGTCTCTGATGCATACTATGTCATGTCACAACTAACACCACAGTAGGATGAAAGAAAGAGTTGAGTAAGCATACATACATACATATACCAAGGCTTTTTCCCCCTTACAAGGGAGGTAGCCAAAAAGGAAAAGGCATAAAATCATTCCCACCCATTCCATCCCTGAATACACTCCACACCCCTCCACCCTCCTTCTTATCTTAGCACCTCCTGGTGCTAAGATAAGCGAACCTATATATTTTGATTGCTAACTGCAATCCTCTTCAGTATATAGTTTTGCTTGCTCAACTCTTTCTTTCGTCCGACTGTGGTGTTAGTTGTGATTTACAAATGTGTTACTACATTTCTCACCAGTGACTGTCATGTGCACAATTACTCCTTCATACAACCTTCTCTTTACATTCCAGATACATACATACATATACCAAGGCTATTTCCCCCTTACAAGGGGGGTAGCCAAAAAGAAAAAGGCATAAAATCATTCCCACCCATTCCATCCCTGAATACACTCCACACCCCTCCACCCTCCCTCTTATCTCAGCACCTCCTGAATACTGCCATCCAGATACATATTTCTCATAATACTTTTCATTCCCTCTAGATATCTACTTGCCTCCTTTTCTCAAGCTCACCTACTTCCATTACTCAAAATTGCCACGTGTGATCTCAAATACCTAAAACCACTTCTTCCTGGGCTCTAACCCCTCAAACTCATATCCAACCCATTACCATCACCACTCATTTTGGTTCTCATCACCATCTTTTTGCTCATATTCACTCTCAGCTTTCAAACTTCACCAACAACCTCTTCAGTCTATTCTCTGAATCATCAACAAGCATAGTGTTATCAACAAAACAACAACTAAGTAAATATTTTCTTGGTGAAGAAAGTGGAAGATTGATATACCTTTTTATTTTATTTAATCTTGTTTTTTCTTACATTTCAGTATCGCATTTATAGCAAAATGAGTACAGTGTTATCAATAAACAACAACTAAGTAAATGTTTTCCTGGTGAAGAAAGTGGAAGATTGATATACCTTCTTATTTAATTTATTTATTATTTCTTACTTTTCAGTATCGCATTTATCGCAAAATGAGCACTGTGACAGGCTCGCATGTGACAAGCCGTCTTCAGCTGGTGCATGCCCCTTCTCGCCGTACTCGAGCTGTCTGGCACTTGCAGTTCACAGATTGGGCTGACCACGGCTGCCCAGAGGACATCCAAGGATTCATAAGTAAGAATGTGTTGTCTTCATCACAGCATATTGCATATGGGTTTATCTTGCAAAATTATAAAATCTTGTGTCATTTTGTATGCCATAACCCACAAATCGAGGTGACTAGGCATGAGAGAGGGACTAAGAATTTTTTGGTAGCTCACTGCTTCTGACCAAGGGCAGTGGACAAGATGCATGGATGACCCGTCATCCAGGAGGAGCCAAGATAAGAGGGAGGGAGTGGGGTGGATGGGAGTGGAATATGTGGGGATGGAATGGGTGGGAGTGGATTTTATGCCTTTGTTTTTTGACTACCTCCTTTGTTATATATATATAAAATATACACACACACACACACATGTTAACTGATACTAGATGGTCCAGAGTACACAGATATTCATTTACCACATAAACTTTTTTCATTCTAATTCTTTGCAAACACAATCAAGATAAACAGGAGTAAGTAGCTCAATGGAAGCATATTCGGAAACTGAGATGTTGTCAGGCTGAGGACTTGATCCTAGCCAATATATATGTATGTGTGTGTGTGTGTGTGTGTGTATATATATATATATATATATATATATATATATATATATATAATATACACATACACATGTATACATATACAGGCATACAGAAAGGCTGCTTCATATATTCGGCATTGCTGATTAAGTGCAGTTCCCTTGTTGTGGATGTACTGTGTCTTGCTACATTGCTTCTGACCCAGGCAGTAGGTGGGATACAGGGATGACCTCTCATCCATGAGGAGCTAAGATGAGAGAGGAAAGAGTGGCGGATGGGAGTGGAATGGGTGGGAGTAGGTATGTGCTTTGACTTGGCTACCTCCCTTATAAGGGGGAAAAGCTCTTGGTATATAGATTGACACATAAGTTCATAAAGAGCTGGAGTCTAGGAGCCATGTTATCTGCAAATTTTCAAACACTAATTCTGTTACTCTGAGTCCAGTGTTTGAAATTTTTCCGATAACTTAGACACATACATACACATACATGTACACACATACACACAACATGCATACATATGTCTATATATTTTAAACTTTTCCTTTTATTTTGACCAGATTTCCTTGAGGAGATGAGTACTCTTCGTCGGCACACATTTGGAGAAGTGTCTGGGGTTGGAAGGAACCGCAACACTCCTGTTCTCGTCCACTGTTCAGCAGGTGTTGGTCGGTCAGGGGTAACTCTTCTGTGTGACCTCCTCCTCCATGCTGCTGACCATAACCTTCCCCTGGATCCCCCAAAGGTCCTCCTTCACTTGCGCCAACAAAGGATGGCCCTTGTGCAGACCGTAGCGCAGTACAAGTTTGCCTATCAGGTGCTCATTGTGTATCTCAATAGAGCCAGGCTTATTTAAAGCTTGCGTTGACATGGCATTTTTGGATCAATTTCTGTCTCATTCCCTGTTGTTAGGGTTTGAGTTTTGTTTGGAGGCTATTATGTTGAAGTAGAAATTACCAAAATTGCAGCACATATCAGGACGGACTGGAACTTGGTGGGCAGTGTTTGAAAAAGCATATAATAAACAAGCTTCAGTTTTCTGTACAGAGATTTGAGCTCATCTGTGATCATTGTACCTGGATAGCAGCAGTGGTGTTTGTGTGGAGCCTGCCATGTTTGTGTGTGTGTGTATGGATGTATGTGCATGGATACATATGTACTTGTGCATGTGTGTATGCATACATTCATGTGTATGAGCATCAGCTGCAGCAGTTCTGCTTGGGTTTTCACAAGCAATGTTGATACTTTTCTTGATGAGTTGGGCTGGTAGTAGAGGGATGATATAGACAATCAAATCCAGCTTGTAACTGATATATTAAGAAACCCATTTGTGCAAACATGGAGACAAATGGGAATGTCATGCATCATATACTTCAACGCTTGCTCTGACGTTCTTTTACAGAGCCATGTCATAAACCGTGTTCATCAGTGTGTAAATAGGTTATTCATAAGTTTATGGTACTTCCAATTGTGTGATATTTATAGTAGTAGCATGGGAAGTTGAAGAAGTTTACACAGTGTGTGTACATGCATTTTGTAAAATATGTTCATTTTTGTTTTGTGTTTTTAAGAATTGGTACGATACACTGAAATGCCACAAGTTGTTATACTGCAAAATCAGAAACATTAGTGACCAGGTTTTCTTTTTTAATTCTGAATTTCTGTAGATAATTATATTTATATTTTTTATTGCAATGGAATGTATTACATATAATATTATTGTTGGCTGTGTTGGCTTTTTTGTGATAACAGTCAAGGTAAGCCTTGGCTTATTGGCCCAGTCCCTCTGACCTCACCTCCTTGCTATCCCTGACAAATGATCAAGATTAGTGTTTGAAGTGGATTAGTCTTTGGAGGCTCCTTATCCTTGTATTGGACACAGAACATCTAATTTATTAAGATTAATTGGCAATAGTGTCTAAAAGAAGAAAGTCAATAATGCCATACTTCTTGATGAAGTGTTGAAATAAAATAGGCTTAGCCAATTGTAAGGTACAAGGCACCCTTTAGCTTGGTAAAGTTGGAAAAAGTAAAGATATATTTCCTGCTAAAGGCGTCAATAGATATCATGTGTAAGTTTCTGTGGCAATAACTCGAGGAAGGCTCCTCCCCACCTTCATTTGCAGGATTCTCTCACTAATTGTAGGATTTCCTCCCAGATGTTTTCTCAAAGAACATATCCTCTAAGTTCGGATATGGACTATTTTGTTCATTAATGTTAGCAGTGATTTACATCCACCTGACCAATTTGTTGCTGTAGATCTGTTCTTTATTCAAGATTATCATCTCATTGTCCAGAAGTTGCTCAAATGCATCTGAAGTTATTGCCAGAATATTCTCACAATGATATAAACAGTGTAGGTGTGTGTGTGTGCATGCATGCATGTGTGTGTGTATATATGCATATATATACAGTATGAATATATATATATATATGTATATATAAGCAATGAGTTTACCTGAAGTATGGCTTGTATTTATGAAAGAATTGGCAGACACAGGAGTGTATGTAATGCATTTAGATCAGTTTTGACATTGTTTAATGACTACATAATTCGGCAGGTCGACAGAACCAATTAGTATAAAATTTTACCTACGTTACAATTTTCTTTAGTACTTCCACCTCCATTTTCCCAGTGCATAGAATGTTTAACAAGATCTAAAAGATTTTAATGGACCCTTTTCCTTTTAATTACATACCAAAACTTGCATGGGTAGCTATTTTATGTGTGGCAGGTATCTTGTGATAGATTAATCGGAAGAAATTCATATTCTGCTGAAGATGCTTCCAACCTTTTATTGTTTCGTTTGTAAAAATAAACCCAAGTGCATGACACATATAGCATGTAAGTTAGGGAGGACTATAATTCTATGAAGATGTATATATTTTTTCTTTGTGACTACATATATCATAGATGTAAATGAATATGTGTGTTTGTATATATTTGCGTGTTTATCATTCTTACCAGTTGAAATGTGCTTCCTTTATGTGCTCTTAAGGTCAGAATGTACTACTATATGGGCCAGCAGTGGCCATTTGTGCTCATGACAATCATTTATGAATCTGTGCAGTGTTGGTCCTGCAAGATGGACGTCAGAGAGAATCAGCTCCCAGCAGCCCATCTTCAAAACTCATCAACGCCTTCACCTCTATCTGGAGGTGTAGCCCTGAGGGGCTGATGCTCTGTTCCCAGACTTGGCCCAATGTCTCTTTTCATCAGTTTTAAATGTCTTTCCAATTTTTTCCGAGGAGAGCTAACACCTGATGGCTGCTGTTACTACTATAAGCCAGTGACATAGAACATGTCACACACTAATACAACACAGCAGCCCAGAGTTTCTTTCCACAGAGATCTATGGGAGGGCCTGGGGACTGTTTCCAGCCACAGTAGGGGCTGCGGGTTTCGAACTGTTGAAACTCAAGGCAACAATTATGATTATAAATCTGTGCCTTCCCCTTGCCTTTTTCAAGCTGTCAGCACTGCATTTTTGTGTGCAAAGAAGGAATAGTTTTTAGCCCATTTTAAAGTAAAGAAAATGACCTAAAGATATTCTGGTGTACTTAAACAGGCGCTTCCCTAGGATAGGCACCTCATCATAGATAGTCAGTTTACCCTTCTCGGAAAGTGTTGTATTACTGAGTTGGGAGTGTTGTTATCCATCCATACTTTTAATGTAATGGCTTGTGTGTATTTCTCTTCCCCAATGCCCCCCCCTCTCACTCTCTCACACACCCTTCCTCCCTCAATTCCTCTCTCTCTCTCTCTCTCTCTCTCTCTCTCTCTCTCTCTCTCTCTCTCTCTCTCTCTCTCTCTCTCTCTCTCTCTCTCTCTCTCTCTCTCTCTTCCCCCCTCCCCTCAAGAAAATTACAAAAGTGTTAATTGCAGTATTTATGTATATTTCAAAAAAGTGCCATGTTAACAGACTTCCAAATGATTTATTCTGGAAAAGGAGTGGTTTTATTATCCATTTATCCTTTCTTGGACCAGGAGAAATAGAGAAGAATTTCACATGCACTTGTTTGTTTATCTATTCTTGCCCATGCCAGAGGGCTTGGCCTTCCTACAGACCCACTTTTCTTCTTATAAGAAGATGAACTGACCCCTTGCCAACACCTTGTGGCGTTCCTTGTGTTGGACTTCCACCAGGGAAGTCAGTCCTCAGTGTAAGGTAGTGATTGAGACAAAATATATTCAGCTGCAGCTCAAGACTCTTCCAACCATCAAGAAGTAACTTCATTCTTACTATTACTTATCCTTTCTTTTGGCGATGGTACCTAGCAGTAAAGATAGGAAGTGGTCAGTCAGCACTTCAATAAAGCTTTTGATGCTGTTTCACAAGAGAAGTGGTGGTCTGGGTCCAAAATTTTAATCTGGGAACCTTAAAAAGGGCTCATTTAGTCAAAGGAATTAAATAAAAGTAAAGGTTTTGACAAATAAGATGTTACACTTCAATGTATTCACGTTAATGTTTGCATAATACACATACTAGAAAATCACAATAATTGTAAGAAAAACTAATATCTCAACCATACAACAACCAATCTGAGTAATACAGAAAGCATTATTTGAAGTTGTTTTCAAAGTATAAGACTGGGACATGAGGGTTTTTTGGTTTGCACATATCAACAGTCAAAATTCAGTAATTTAAAAAGTACAAATCACCTAGACAGCAAACAGTCTAGAAAACCATGTCAATTTTTTTCACGAAGAAAGTAATGTCTACAAATTTCAGAAAGTAAATATTTTTCGACGCTCATAGATATAAAAAAATTCTAGTAACTTGTTTGACAGAGAAGAGCGTAATCAAGTTCTTACGATTTTTCAGTTAGTGATGGACCATCACCGAAAATTTTCCCAGTATTGTGATTGGCCGGTCTGTCACTGTGAGGGACTACCAACAAAACTTGTTTTAATGGAATAAAAGCTAACATGATTAGAAACTAGTTGAACTGTCGCAAAGCAATGAGTTGCTCTGATCACTAGAGGATCTATTTCTGCCTGAAATGCAGAGTTTATGTAATGCCAACTATGATCTAATGGTTATGAGACTTGGAAATTGATAGTGATGGAGTATAATGGAAAGATAAATGCTGAGAATAACGAGAAGGGGGCATGCTGGGTGAGAGGAGGCTGGAATTAAATATGTTGAGGCATTCAAATATAGGAAATAGAATCAGACAGGAATGTAAGCCATAGAGAATGATGGTCGATGTGAAAGACAGACAGAACATAGACGAAAGGGGTTGCTGTAGTTTGCATTATGGAATGGTTTAGGAGAGATCTTTGTTCAACAATAGACTCAAAATAACAGATTGAAAGGTGTTTTACGGAGTCTACATATTTCTTCCATAGATTTCAAGTCAACGGAAAACCTGAGCTGTAGGAAAATCAGTCAAATATTGTCACACACAACGCTTCTTAAAACTTCGACAAGAAATGCCTATGGGGAAAATTTCGTCACGCTCACAAACTTGCACACATTTGTGTGTGTGTCATTGCAGACTTTACTTTTCAAAATATAATGGAAATGGCCTTTTCCAGCCGAGCTCCGCACTTTCCAAAAACTAGTGGACTTCGTTGCTTTAGGGAAACAAACCATGAACTGCCAATATTCAAGAGACAGACCATCACAATTGTTTGTGTTAATGATTATATTCCATACAGTGCATCTGTATTAGTTTTGGCAAGACTAGAAAGATTCCTTCCCCGACTTCGAAACTCCTTCACTAACTTAACCAAGCCTTTCTAGACATATTCAAAAAATAATGTTACGTAGGGTGTATGGACGATCATATTAAAAAACTGCAGGAAAATGTGACGTCACACAGTGCAGTAGGAGGAAAGGATACGAAATTAAAGAGAGGACCCAATAGCGAAAAATATATATATTGCCACGGTCCGTGCGGACGCAGGTGCGGATTCGGACAAATCCACCACCACAAGTTTGACGACGACAATATGTGTATTTAGAAGTGTCACAATGTCTCATTGAAACAGCAAACCGCGCACCTTGAAAACATGTATCTTTAGTGCGTTAGGCTCTCCTTGACGTTCCTCCGGCGCTTTGCCTTCAAGCCAAAAATTTCATAAATCAATCAATCAATCAATCCTCTTGACATTCAACTTCAGTTCAATATGTATCGTCAGACGTCAGCCAGAACAAAAATCGTAAATTACGGCACCGTGTCAAGGGGTTAATTGAGATAAGGTCAACTTAATGTGTAACTTCAGCTGAATAAGATTGCCTGTCGCAAAAAAAAAAAAAAAAAACGTGAAGAGCGTCACTTTTTTTGGAGAGGTTCGTAGACTTTCGTTCAATGCTTTATTGTTTTCGTTCATTGCGTTTTTCGCGCGTTTTCAAACAAACAAGGTTTAGAGACGACAGTAGAGCTGTTCCAGATAAGTTGTTACGGACTAAATCTTGGCCGTTCTATTTGTACCCAACAAGCACATACACATTTCCAAAGATCCGATTTCACTAAATTATGATGTTTGTTTTCAAACACCGTGATTCGCTGAACATCAACAAATGACGACTCTGACGGCCAATCATGTTTGTATTCTTTTACTACATCATATTAGTAGGCGTGGTCACGGCACAAGTCTTACTGAAGTGGTCCCCAGTTATTGAGACAGGTCAAAATTAAACTCTAATGGCCCCAGTCGACCGTTGATATATTTCTCTCAAATTTTCTAGTGTGTGCAATTTTGTGTGTGTGTTTATGAAAAAAAATGTACCAACAATGTCAGTGACTCGTAAGTGAACGTATTCTGTGACAGTTTTATTATAAGAAGTACAGTAAAAGACCATGGATCATTGTGTACTGTACGGCACATTCAAATCTTCTGGAGCAGCTCGCCGATGTAGGGTAAGTACATAGAACAGCTATGCTAAGCTACATACACGAACACATACTGACACACTTATTTTATATTTTCCGGTGTAGTGAGATTGAGACACCTGAGGCAACTGATGGGTTAATTGAGATACATTAGATGTGGAGCGGTGGCGCCAGAGTGTAGGGAAGGGGAGGGGGTGGGGTAATTCTGTCAGACGCGAGAATGTTGAGTTTATGGCCCGCCAAACCGAAGTATGGTATCTTGTTTAGAACACACCTACACGCTGCAGCATGCGAGAAGGCCCGTACATGATCAACGTTGACTGCGCAGAATTATATGTTGTTTCTTTCGCAAGCAATGTTTCCTCTATTTTTTTGCTGTGAAAGTATGTGTGTGCAAAGTCGTTTCGTATACAATGGAAGCGCTAGTTAGGAAAGAGAGAGAGAGAGGAAAAAAATATTGGTTTGACGGTTGGTAAATTACCATATTTTTAGACAATTTATAAGTTGTTTGGGTGGAACTTCTTTATTGAATGGATTTTAATATAATTTCAAAACCATGTGTGCACATTTTTTCTTTATGTGCGCTAATTGTAAAACGTGCACGCGCACATTCGCACAGCTTAGAGGGACCGTTGTTCGCAGGTGTATGAGGGTGGTAACAAGACTGGCTTTAATGGATTAAGAAGAATTTAGAGAATTAAGTCTCGAAGTTTGTGGAAACTGGTTATGTAATAGAAAGTGCAATCCAATTTTGTATAGCCTGGGTCACTGTCTTTTTGATGGGGCAAAGATCATGAGTAACATCGTCAGGGTTGTATGAGGCAAGGTCTAAATATATTCTTAGATCTTGGTATAAGGTATAGGGAGAACTTTTGCGCAGTCATGTTGATCGTTTACGAGGACAACTACACTTTCAGGTAAACGTCGTGGGAATTCGCATACAGGATGTGGTGACGTACAAAAATTGCTGTTGTTTTACTAACCCCCATAGAGTAATTGACTAACACGCCAAGGCAAAATTCCGAGGTCCTGTTAACGAGGAAATGTTACGAAGCAATACAAATCGCAGTACGTTTTGGTGAGTTTGAGAAAAAGAAAAGAATTATTGCACGGGTTTTCATATACAACGCTTCTAAGGAAAGATGACAACAGGAAAAGAAAGCGTATTTTTGTCTGTCATTCAATTGGTTGCATACGTGCAAATGCTTATGAAGAAGGCGGACCTAGAACGAAGGCTCAACTCGACGCTCATTTGTTTCTGTAAACCAGTGGGTTCCGTGAAGACATTTCAAGGGTTTCGTGGCAAAATATATATATATATAATTATTCATTTATTTGAACAGGAATAAATAAAATAAAATATGAAAGTGATGAAATATTTTGCATTTTAGGAGTGAGACGGAGAGTAACTGTACGTGTGTACCACTATATGTGCGTGTCGGTTAGTTTTAAATCTTTTACAGTCTGTCAAAAAAGTCTGTTAAAATAGGTCAGAATTGTGATGCTGAGTACTGTACTATGCACTTTTATTTTGTCGTGTGTGTGTGTTTACCTAGTTGTATTTTACGGGGAGCTATGCTCGTGGGATCCCGTCTTCATATCTCGTTTTATCCAAGGTAAAACGAGTATTCGTTTTACCTTGGTTTTATCTAGACTGCTTTTAAAATTCGTGTATCGTTTTTGTACACTACAATTTCATCTAACTTGTTCCAAACGTCTATTACCCTGCGGGGAAAGCTGTTCTTTTTCTGTTTGTTTGTTTGTGTGTGTGTTTGTGTTTGTGGGGAGAGTTCCATCTATATTTGGTGAGAGGATCGTTGGGGGTTCCGCCGAGTACCAGCAAATATGAAAGTGTTCCGTTAGGTGGAAAGTTTTGAGAACCACTTCTGTAAACTTTATGTGACGAAGGCCTGATCTTCAGTTCTCTGATGTCGGGACAAGCCGTATTGGGGCAACAGACTGCGTAAACAGTCTTTGTAAACAAATTCCTGCCTTGCTCTAAATGTGTCACATTTCAAACCGTCTTGCTGCTCGAACGCGAAGTACTCGTAGCATAACTATGGAGACGACATTAGGTAATGGCATTTTACTCCCAGTAATATCTTGATTAAAATTTAGACAAAAAGGAAGGAAAGCAAATCATACTGTTAAAAATGAGGATTTTGTGTAAAGATGGGTGCATGTGTGTGTGTGTGTGTGTGTGTGTGTGTGTGTGTGTGTGTGTGTGTGTGTGTGTGAGTGAGAGAGAGAGTGTGTGTGGGTGGGTGTGGGTGATTCGCCATTGTATTACTTAGGACTTGCGTGGACATGTGGGTCATTGACTCATCCACATTACGTGCGTGCGCGTTCGTGTGTGGGGTGCGAGTGGATGGTTATGTGGGTATTTGGGATGTGGGTGGGTGGATGGGTGGATGGTTGTGGGGATATCGTCTTAGATTACGTGCTTGTGTGGGTGGGTGCTTGCGTGGGTGCGGGTGTGTGCGTTCGATCGTGTACATGCGCGTGTTTATGCATGTACGTATTTGTATTTACCTACCTAGTTGTATTTACCTAGTTTTATTATACGGGAAGGGGAGCTATGCTCGTGGTGACCCGTTTTTGTATCTCTCAAGATCAAGTTTGTTCTTAAATTCTTGTATTGTGTTTGCACACACTATTTTTTCATCTAATTTGTTCCATATATCTGTCACTCTGTGTGGGAAGCTGTTCTTTTTTCAGGTCTCTTCTGTAGTTATCCTTTTTGAGTTTCATTGCATGTCCTCTTATTTTTCCTCTGTCCTACTTTAATAGGTCCTCTTCATCAAGGCGTTCTTTACATATAATTCTGTAGACGCACGCGTGTGTGTATGCATGTATTTATGTATACATTTTGTGTGTGCGCACGCACACAGTTGTATGAGTTTCCTGTTTTAGTCGTTTTTTTGTACGTATGCATGTTTGTGCACAGTAACACCCCTTCTTATGCTTTCTTGCATCGTGACATCTTGATTTTGCGCGTAGTCTCCAGGCCCATTTTATCCCGTTGTGTTAGCGTGGTATGTCGTACATCATACCATTATCGTACATTGTAATTGTGTGTTGCTTATTAGGGGAATTATATGTTTCCCCCTCTTTATAAAATTGTCATATGTTTTGTTGTTTGTTGTTTGATTATTTATTGTAATTATGTGTAATTATTGTGTATATTGTAATTATATTGGATATCGCAAATGCGATGCTTGTCTGTTCGCGTCAAATTGGCAGCGTGGCGTCAGTTGAGAGCCAGCTCTCGTTGTATACACACGCATTAGTTGTCAGTATCAGAGATTACAGTGTGTTTCCCACAATTTGACTTTTATTTAGTAGCCACCCAACACACCGTGTCCTCTCCGTTTTCCCCGTTTCCGAAAGTAAATTTGTCCTGCGCTGTCCTGAGAGGCGCTCCTCAACTCAGAGTCCATTGTCCTCCTGATAGGAGTGGTAAGGCGGATACGGTTACTGATAAGCTTACTGATAAGGTTATCGTTCGATCCAGTTCATAGTTGACTCTGCCACCAAGGGAAAGTGCTGAATAAGTCTGGACGATGGGGATCCCCTTATCGAAACGATGAACTCCTCCCTTATTGGCCCATTCGCCACGATGACGTCACTGGGAGTTGTCTTTTGTCGTCAGGGAGAGGACGGGTTACTTTATTCACCTGAGGGTAATGTCAATACCGTACGACGCTGTTAAAGTTGTAAAGGCAACGAATGTTTTCAGAAAATATGTATGTGTTAATTTAGTTCACCTCTGAAGTCTTGGACAAACCAGTACGGAAGAAATTATCTAATAAAAAAAAGAACAAATTGTAGATTGAACGAGAGGGTGTTTTTGTAAACTTTGTGTCCGTTTTCTTTCGGCTCACTTGCGTGAGTTCTGTTTCGGATGCAGATGTCTTTGGGTAACTCTTCAAGATCTGACTTTCTGGATATGTATTGTTTTTACTTCGCTTTCTTTGAAAACCCATAAATTTTTGTCATAAAACGTAGCAGTCGCAGTAATTGCATGACGCTATACCGTTGGCAGGGCAAAATTAATTTCTTTGCATTTATCATTCGACTGGTTACGAACATTGCGGCAAAGATGTGTAGACCTTGTCTTATTAAACATTTTCCATTGAAAATATGTTGGGGGAGGGGGAACTATTTTCCACAAATGTAATAAAAGTTCATTATGATTCACACAGCAACGTCTGTCTACGATGTCGTTAGTACTTGAATAAAGACAAATGAGTATATTAGTCTACTCTAGATATATGTTTTTATTTGTGTAATCTAAATACTGAATCCTCTTTACTTACTTTTTAACGAATGTATATATATATATATATATATATATATATATATATATATATATATATATATATATATATATATATATATATATTTAATGTACACTATTATTAATGATTTATGTATTTCATAGTAGGTGTTCTACAGTAAGTTACGAGTCCAGTAATGCTAGGTCAGCAAATGGTTACCAAATGTAATTGGATGTGATAATTATATAACTTAAAATCGGCATTGGCTACGTTTGACTATAAAGATTTGGATTCAGCATCTACGGTGTGGCCTGAAACCTATGTCTTTTCTCCAGCAGCTAAATTTTTGTAGATCAGTGTTGTAAAAATAAAGTATTTGGGGGGTTGCGTGTATGATTATCACAAAGTTTGTATCAAAATCATTCAAGCAAGCAACTAACGCCATCCTAAGATAGTGACGAAATTACTATGTAAATACGTAAATCTCTCTTGGTTAATCAGATGGCATAGATATTTGACTCTTGTATTTATTCTTGTCGCAGCCTAGCAATTTTAATTAGATAAGGAAATTCACTTTGGACATTTATAAAGTGAACAGAAACGGGAAACATCGAGGATTTCAATAGATAAGATTGTCTGGAGACACCTGGCAACTTAAATTCGTTTGGCGGCTAGCGAGTGACGCGTTGAGCAGAGCAAACCGTTATCAATCATACACAGTAATGTAGACGTGGAGTAAAGATATAGTCGGTGTCACGTAGAACATTTTTATATTAATATAAAGAAATTATATGTAGTGATCAGAAAAATGTATAAACGAATACGTGTGAAAAGACTAAGTGAATGTACTGATAAAGTACAGTTAATTTTTCGGTGATTTCGTGTATTTGCCGTTGGACATTTGTGGCACTTATTTTTTTGCCATCACTTTCGTCCTATGTATGCTGTGACAGTCTTGATTGCCATATTTTTCCAGGAATAACTAACAAATACAATGTGACATAGAAAGTGATACCGAAATACACAAACTTTTACTTGCGCTTTGTCCGATGCAATGTACAACTTTAAGATGTGCTTCAAAGACTGAGTGTACTAACCATTCCGACGTGTGGCAAGGGCAGGAGAGTTATTACAACAAGCACTTATGTGTACATGGTTGTTGTGCCTTGCACACTAGGACATCTTGACACGTTCATTATCCTCTGCATGTGAAATGTATTTGGAATGTAAGTTCACATAACCTGCCCTCTTTGTAGCAGTTCTCTTTATTTTTAATTGGGACTTAAGTCCACTCGACCCCGTATTGGGGCTGAGTCAATTTCTATATAGTTAGTGTATTAGGGACTTTACTGACAGCTTTAGTGACCAAGTCATTGGACATTCACTCATGACTGGAGACTAATCTTTACTTAAAGAATGTCGCTGATAACGTTTAACTCCAACTATTCCTTCGTTCAGTCACCCTCCTTAAACCTTTCGTTTTTCCACTTGAGTTTGATAATTTCTGTAAGACTAGATGCGCTGATTATGGATAACAGAATATCAGGGAACAAGGACCCAACGCTATCACGAAACCAACTTTAATGTTGACTATGGAGCGACAGACGTGTGGCGTGTAGATGGTGTTTATTATTTAAGTATACCTATGCATTTTTTTTTATTTGTTATTTACATTATTATAGTTTTTATTATTTCATTATTATGAATTTTTTTCGCATCCGACCTAGGTATGGACCAAAAGGTCTCCTGTCGGCATGCTCCGCCTTTGTAATCCTTTGGTGATGCACTGGTATGTACTGTGTGGACGACCTAAGCGTCACGTGATTTGAGCGGGATTTCCTCGCTAGTCTCGTGCGTGAAGGTGACAGCAAGATCTATATACAGTATATATAGATCTTGGATGACAGAAGCCAGTTTGTCTCCAGTTCCAGTAACTTAGTCATCAGATACATTTTATCTCAACCTTCTCTTTATCAACATTTTTATGGTCGCTTTTCTTCAGAACTCTGTGACTGAGCCCCCCCCCCCCCCTGTCCGTAGGAGACCACGCAGCACTAGGTTACAAAGGAATTATAAGGCGGAGCATGCCGACAGGAGACCTTTTGGTCCATAACTAGGTCGGATGCGAAAAAATATATAAATGATAAGAAATAGATAAGATAATATAAAAAGATATAATGATATAAATAATAATGAAATAAATAATACATAGGTATAGTTAAATGACAAACAAACAGGTAAATAGTAAATAATAATAAACTGACAAACAGATAATAATAAATGGAAATCAAGCAAATAATAAGTAAACAGACTAATAACAACAAACAAATAATCAGTCATCCAGTGGAATCTGTTTTTGCGCTCCATAAGCAGGAGCTTTGTAGACCTTCTTTTCCACTTGTCTATAGCTAGGACTCGTTCAAAAAGGGACTTCGAAGACACTTGAATCCTGTATTCTGTTTGACTTGAAATTGGTATGATATTAGGGCAGGATAGATAAGATGGGAGAGAGGGTGGGAGGGGGGATTTGGCGGTCTAGTGGAAGGAAAGAATGAAATAGAAGGAAGTAAGAGTTATGATAGATGTGGGGCAGAGCCACTTGCTCGGTTAGTTTATAGTCTTTAAGACTTTATTTTTTTTTCGTTGTTGGTATGATGCTTTTCGTTCCTTTCTCTACAGGATGGTCCTCTGCGGGTATTTTGTATTTTTATACGTTTTTGTCTTCTTTGCCACCCTGAAGTGTGTATAGAAAGTGTAAAATTATACACATAGGTAAGAATAACAATACGACTGTATACTACATCTGGAAAAACTTTTAAGTGGAGAGAAAAATGTATCTTGATGTAATTATCGTGATCAGCCCAAAGTAAATTTAAGATTGTCTTGTTCTACCAAGAACACCAAATTTTTGGATGAAATACTATCTTTTGACTTCTAAAATCCAATTATCACCAACTAAATGTAAATATTCAGTCTGCCATTACATGGAATATGCTGCTTTCGTATGATCCGCGAATCTCGAGATATTAACAGATCGAAAATGATACATAGACTTACAACACTGATAAAAAAAAAAAAAAATCCCAATACAAATTAAGTAAATTTCCCGAGCGGAAACTTAATTAATTTCATGTGTATCCGACCTTGTTACAGACCAGAAGGTCGCATGCCGGCCTCCATGTTTTGTCATTGTACGCAAATACCACAAATAAGCATTACACACGAAAGTGTCATATAAAAGATCTGAGCATGTTGACGTCAGCACAGACTAGTACTCACCCGTTTTCGAATCCTACCCAGGGCTGAAATAGTGTCAGTATCGCTGCACTTCGAGTCGTTGCGCCAACTCTCGTGGGCGGGGAGTTGGGTGTGTGTGTGTGCGTGTAAGGTCACAGCGTTACCTATAGATCGGTCATACGAGCTCAGAGCTCTCTTCCGTGAGGGAAATAGCCGTCGATCACGAGTCCAGCACGTGATCCAAAGAGCAAGGTGAATACTAGCTCAAAAGTCCCAGTACTGTGTGATTTTAGATCAAAGAGAGCTGTAACAATAAAGTATTACATAAACACATAAGAATGAAGGAGACTGCAAGAGACC
The DNA here is from genome assembly GCF_046742065.1 of Oratosquilla oratoria. Taxonomy (NCBI): domain Eukaryota; kingdom Metazoa; phylum Arthropoda; class Malacostraca; order Stomatopoda; family Squillidae; genus Oratosquilla; species Oratosquilla oratoria. The sequence goes on along the minus strand of NC_134803.1, from coordinate 55,318,133 downwards.
ATAAGGCCTACACTAGGCAGCTCCATATTGGTGCCTTAATATCTCGGATTTATATCACAGTGCATCATATTTGGATAATTTTGTATGATTGTGACATTTATTATTATTTACTATTTACCTGTTTATTATTACCTTTGCATTTATTTATGTATTTTATTTATTATTTACATTATTATAGTTTTTATTTATTCACTTACAATTATTATGATTTTTTTTTCGCATCGACCTAGATATGGACCAAAAGGTCTCCTGTCGGCATGCTCCGCCTTTGTAATCCTTCGTAATCCTTTGGAGGTCACTAAAGCAGCAGCAAGAAACCTTTAACTTGAATCTAAGTTTAAATGGACTTGATTGAATATATTTGACTCACAACTTTTTAGTGTTACATTAGATCAAGTTTAAACGAAGAACTTGCAAGTTCATCAATATTTGGAGTTCTGTAGGAGAGAGGCCAAGCACAGAGTATGGGATCCAATGTATCTAACGTTTCGCCCAGCAGAGCTTCTTCAGAAATAACCTGCCGGGCGAAACGTTACCTTGGATCCCATACTCTGCGTTTGCCCTCTCTCCTACAGTGCTGTTGCAGTCGTTGCTGCTTTCATTCATCAATATTTGGAGTTCTTTTGAATTTTGAAATTTCAACTAACAATACCTCATCCAAACGTGATCCCAGCACAGGATGTTCAAGAATGAAATGAAGGGCAGGTTTTTGATTCCGGGGTCATCCTGATTCCAGAAGGGTATGATATGACTATGTAGAGCTTATGTAGGCAGATATACTGTACAGGGTCCCGGACTCACGGACAGACAAAATGTTGAGTTTATATATGTATATATATATATATATATATATATATATATATATATATATATATATATATATAATATGGGTTACGAGGCTGGATAGAGTGAGAAACGAGGTGAGGAGGAGAGCAGGGGTGTATAAGGAGTCGGGAGATAGGGTTGATGAAAGAGTATTGGGATGGTTTGGACACATGGAAAGAATGAGTGAAGAAAGATTAGTAAAAGAAGTGTGGAAGGCAGAGGTGGATGGAGTGAACAGGAGGGGGCGACCGAGGATGAGATGGATGGATGGGGTAAAAGGGGCGTTGAGAAAGAGGGGAATGTCTGTTGAGGAAGGAAGGGAGAAGACAGAAGATAGGGGTGAGTGGAGAATGGTTGTATATGGGTGATGCTGTGATGCATAGAACGGAGTTTGTGGGTTGATGGGGGTTAGGAAATGGTTATATGTGCATAATGTTTTGACGCAGCTCTAAGGGATTTCTCCCCGTCTTAAATGTTACTGCATGAAGGGACGGAGAGGAGGGGGTGGGCCGCCGATCAAATGAAGCGGCCTTGCTGTGAATGTACTGTCTTGTTGCATTGTTTCTGACCCAGGGCAGTGGGTGAGATGCAGGGATGACCTGTCATCCAGGAGGAGCCAAGAGAAGAGGGAGGGGTGGTGAATGGGAGTGGAGTGGATGGGGATGAAATGGGTGGGAGTGGAATTATGCCATTTGACTTTGGCTAGCCCTTGGTATATGTATGTACTTTTTTTAACTCTGGACTTCTAGGTTTCAGAGAGGTATAATATATCTAGGTTAGTTCATTGGTTGAAAATGTTTAAAAATGGACAGGCATTCCCACTTATGTATATGAAGATCTAGGAGTTGGTAGGGTTGTATTATTGTACGTCTACGGGATATGCGCCAGGTTTCAGTTATACAGAAACTGAAATACATTCGCATTTATTTACATAGATAAAGATCTAGGGATTTACAGGATTGAAATGTAAGTATATGTAATATGCATCCCGTTTCAGTACCGTAGTTGAAAAAACTGACAGACATTCGCATTCATTTATGTAAATATTTTGTGAAGACCAATGTTTCCGTTTCAGACGCCTCGAAGCTGGTGGGTCCTTACCCAGCAGGGGACTTTGATGGGAATGGCATAGTGAACGACAATGACCTCCGCATCTTGCTGGGTGCTGGCAACATCACCGAGGAGAGCCTGGCTGTACAGCGCACACATCATATCGCATATGCCATCATTGCTCCTATTATCATTTCCATCGGGATGATGGGCAACATCTTCGTCATCGTGGTGCTGTGTCATCCGTACTTTCGAGGTAAGAGCATGTTAATTTTTATTCCAACGAGAATGTATGGAAAGGGTTGAGGAGAGTGGTTGTTGGGGCCCAGATGGTTAGGAAAAAATGTATGGAAAGGATTGAGGAGCGTGGTTGATGGGGCCCAGATGGTTAGGAAAAGAATACAAGTAAATACTCAAGGTCTCTCTGAAGAGGTTTGGCAATATTCTACAGAAGTTGGATACCCATGTGAAATACCATCGAACATAGCATAACGACGTCTATGGGGTTACTACTTACTTCGGGTGGAGCAGGATTATAGTCAGATCCATGCTAGCAACAGCTGGGCGATCACCTAGCCTGACTGATTCAGATAAGTGCAGGCAAGTTTACATTGTCTGGATTTATTACTGAAGATAGTAACTGCTAGGTCCATAGGGCTGTATATTGGCACCTTCACCTACAGAAGTCCGCCTTTACAACAGGTTGATCTCTTCATATATAGGCCAGCTTCCGTTCAACAAGACTGAAACCAAGTATTTTGACTTTGCCCCTTCATGATCGTTTTGGTGGCTTCACCATATTATTTTTTGGTTCTCTATCGCTAGAGAGAGAGGGAGAAGTGCATGTACACTTGCATAGATGTAGCTTCACCGTATTATTTTTTGGTTCTCTATCGCTAGAGAGAGAGGGAGAAGTGCATGTGCACTTGCATAGATGTATGAACATTACTGTACATCATACAGAGAACCCACAGTCGGAGTGAAAGAAAAACATTGGCGAACTAATACAGAAGTTAACGTTCTCCGGGTCTCCCAAATTTTCTTTCATTCCGACTGTGGATTCTCTATGTAATTTACATATGTGTTACTATTACTACATTTCTCTTTAATGAATTACTATACATGTATACATTTGTACATGGTTGCAGTTCTCATGTAGTGTATGATCATGTTATGCATACTTGAATGCATTCAGCACGTGCGTCATATATGGTCTGGAAGTGTTAACACTTCAATTCTGTTACACGCCATGTCCTGAGACCCCATTTTAAACGTTTATCCATAAATTGAAATTAGTGTGTTTTAGATACTTGTCTCCCTTTGGGAACGACTACAAGACAGATTGAACGACTATAACGCAACATTTTGATTCTCTTTTACTGATACATTTTTAATCCCTTTCAGGTGTTACCTACAGATACTTCATCACTCTTGCCATCTGCGATCTTCTTGGTCTCTTCTTTTCCATCTCGGCCTTCGTCCATCTCCTCCATCCTGTTACGTCGATGTACTCAACAGCTGTTTGGTACTCTTACCTCGAGATTCTATTTGTCAACGCGCCGCTTAGTATTTCCAACCTCATCGTGGTATGCGTGACTGTAGATAGGTTCTTCTCGGTTTGTCGTCCACGGGACTTCAAGACGGTCCATTCGTGGCGGCTTGCCAAGAGGGGGATCTTCGGAGCCATCTTGCTTTCTTGTGTCATATGGATCCCCACCTGCTTCCTCAAGACCCCAGAGAAGTTGCAGAACTGCGAATCTGTTGTCATATACGGTGCTCATGCGTATGAAAACGCAACGGGTTGGGTCTCGTGCATGGCAATAGATCCCTTAGAGGAAAAATGGTACCTCGTGTACTCCTGGCTCCGGCAGATTCTTGTGACGTTTCTACCCATAATTATTTTGATTGTTCTGAACATCATGATCATACGAGCTTTCATCAACATCACCAAGAAGCGGCAAAAGCTTCAGGGTAACTCCTTAGATGGACGCACAAAGTTTAATCTTCGGCCTGATTCGGTACACAACGAGGATAAAATGAAGGAAGACAGAGAACTGTTGATCCTGCTCTGCGCTATTACCATCTCTTTCTTCATCACGATGGTGCCCGCCGGAATCTTCAATGCTATGTACACAGAGTTTTTATCCACCGAACTCGAGTACGAAATTTTCAGAGCGGTAGCCAATAACCTTGAGATTTTGAACCACGCCATGAATTTCTACATTTATGTACTTTGTAGCAAACCTATTCGTAGGGCCATCACAAATTACTGTATGCATAGGAAGTTTTCTCTCTCTGCATCCAACATTTCCAACAACAACAACAACAGACCTGAATACAATGGTGCAAAGAAACGTGTAAGTAGTGACACAAGGGGAAGGAGTTTCTCTCCAGATGGATATGAAAAGACTCAAGATAATATTTTGCCCGCAGGAAATAGAGAAACTGCTATTATCATACTTCCCAGCGAGCTTGAAGAAATCTCCCCTGCACACAATTACTCCCCAACTGCAGGAGGGAACCAACCTTTCTATGATAACCCACTCTACACTAGTGAGAACCCCCAGTATACGACGTGTACAGGGCGGGCTGAGGACTCTGATAACACAAATAAGATTTTTACGATTGATCAAAGTTCGCGCGTACCCATAGGAGATCTTTCTGTTCACAACGAGGTTGGATGAATAGATTATTTTGCTTAGGTGTTTATTCAGGTGAATTTTAGAGCTTCGAACTGTGTTATATTTCAACTGCCTCGGCCGTTGGCTGATTATTTTCAGCGGTTGGTGAAATTGTTTATGTTAACCACTTCCACTTAGGTGCGATTACGCCTACGTAGGCGTTATGACGAGCGAGGGGGTATACGAGGATGGCAGCCTTGGCGTCTTGATTATATATATATATATATATATATATATATATATATATATATATATATATATATTGCAGTTGTACATGAGTTACCCCCGGATTCTGTGAACTGGTTTGATCACGTTTTCTGTGTTTATTATTACTCAGAGTAAAAGAGAACGAGTAATACAGCAGTGACTTTATATTCTATAACGCGAGTAGTGTGATGCATCGTACATATGGCAGCCGATGCTGCGCCAGAGAATTTGAGTCGTACTAAAGTGGTTAAACCCTTTTTGTTGACATTGTATAACCCTGAAGACGAACCCCGGACAGGGTTCGAAACATCGGTAGAAAAATCTGTTACTCTGAGTCCAGTGTTTGAAAAATTTCCGACATGACTCCTGGACTCCAGCTCTTTACGAATATATATATATATATATATAATATATGTGTGTGTGTGTATATATATATATGAATTTTCATCTTAATTACATTAACTTTTTCCATTTTAATACCTTGCAAACACAATCGAGACTAACAGGAGCTCGATGGAAGCATATTTGGAAACTGATACGTTGTCGGGTAAGGATTCGAACCTAGCCGATACGTAACAAATGAACAGCGGCTTAACCAATTGCGCTGTCAAGAGCTTTGTGGTGTTATAAAAATTGATCACCTAATTTCATATACTCAACCTTACTAACGCTATAAAGTAGCCTACAGACCCCTCTTGTACTACATCAAACCGTTGTCTCAAATAATGATGCAAATATCCGGGTGCTACATGATGAATATGCCCCGGTATTGTTATTTCTAGGGAACAATGACAATTTTGAGAGGTTACTCAGATTTCACTAATGTGTGTTCATGGCTTGGAGTGAATTAAGTAGCATGAGCGAGCATATATACCCATGAATTACCATCCAGGTTAAAAATTATTATAACCTCGATAGCTCAGTTGGTAGGGCGATGGCTTTGTGATTTTACGAACCCGGTTCGAATCCGGGGACGACAGTCGGAATTATTTGATATATACCCATGTATAAACATATATCCCCATGTTTCTATTACTGTATGGACAAGTGCATTGATTTACACAAGCACTGCTCTCTCTAGCAAGAAGGAATTCCTAAGGATGTGGTGATATCGGCAAGACTTCCGGTCGGGTCTCTTGGACCTAGGGCCCAGACAAAGGGGGGTGGGGGCACTTTTGGTGAAAAGGAGGTTAAGCAAATTCCCCGTAATGTACTTTTAATGCCTGATTTATTTATCATGAGTGATGTAGACGTTTTGTGGATTAATGTTACATGTGAATCGTGCTAGTGACCATCAGATGTGTAAGGTGGTGGTGTGGGGGGCGGGGGGCACTTACCCATGTCGGGCCCCTGCTTGGACCCAGACCGATGTAGAGAGTGTGATGAAAAATAAATTATGAACGGACGAAACCTAGATTTTTGGTCTGCCCTTGTTCGACGGAAGTACAGGAATATAAATGGAAACCACTGAATTTCCCCCAATAGTACTTTGGTGTGCAAAGTACTCATCATACAGACATCTCGGTCACTGTAGTTATTCTCTGTATTATAGCCTAGAATTTAATTTTAACCTTTTGCTGAATAAACTTACTTGGTGGCAGCCGGAATGTCGGCACAAGTCTGTTTTTGTATTGGAAGAATACATCGACAAGGGAGAACTCTCAACTATTTACTAACATATCCTAAACCTATGGATTGCTGTTCCTCAGCACTTGTTAATTCATAAAACAGATAAATTTTTGTAGTACATTATTTTGATTTGGGGCTTCTGGAATCAATATATATACATATATTTTCTTTTGGAGTACTATGTTTCACTGGAGGATTCTGTAATTATTTGAAAACTATATATATTTTTGTAGTGCACAGGGATTCCAAAATCGCTTAAATCAACCGACACGTTTGGTCAGGGAATCAGGAAAGCTGTCTATATCTGGAATTCGGTGAAGAGCCTACGCCAGGAGGCGTTGAGTAACTGCGGCCGAAGCCGTCACCTTTGCCCTATCACACGCTTGAGAGATTGATGGGAATCGGAGATGAGTGCGGGACTCGAACCCAGCAAGCACACTTCAGATGGTGCCACCACCACAGTTGTCTTGGGCACGTATTTACTGAATTGTATTTGGGCAAGATCCTCACGCAATTTTAGTCGGTTCAGCTCCTGACTTGAAGAAATATTATTAGATTAAATCCTATCTGATTAGCTTTGCGTTGCCCTTAGTATTTAACCTAATACGGGGATTGGATGAAAATGAGACTAGATCTTTTAATGTTACGTGAAGCGAGGTCGGGGACTTGTACAGTACTTTTGGACCATCGCATGTAGCTCAGTCGCTAGCGTCTTGACTTCGTGATTATTTACGCACAGGTCAGGGTTCGAACCCCCTTGGCAGAGGTTCTAAAAAAAAAAAAAAAGTCAATCTTTATCATCTCTGACGCGATATTATACCAAAGGACAATAGCGTTGATTACTGATGACGAAATACTATTTCAAAGAGCAATGTTAACCTTTAGGAAACTGACATCACGTTTTCCTTTGAGATGTCAGTGGATAGTCACAACAAGCCCATATAAGTTTTATGAATTTTAGATATTTGATTTCGGATTTCAGATTTTTTTTTTTTCATTACCTTTGAAGAAAATCTACACTGAGTTATATGATTTTTAGATATTTGAGCTCAGGTCCAAATTTTTTTCATTACTCTTGAAGAAAATCTATGTCTTGAGTTTTATGATTTTTAGATATTTGAGCTCAGTTCCCAATTTTTTTTTCAAAAGTCTTGAAGAAAATCTATACACTGAGTTCTATATTTTTTAGATATTTGAGCTCAGTTCCCAATTTTTTTCATTACTTTTGAAGAAAATCTATACCCCGAGTTCTATGATTTTTAGATATTTGAGCTCAGTTCCCAATTTTTTTTATTACTTTTGAAGAAAATCTATACCCTGAGGAACGTGAAAACTAAGACAAACGACAAATTCGTAAGACCTCGCTTCCAAGTTTAGGTTAATGGTGGCTACACACTAAGCTAGCATGCTACTTGCTTTTGCTATCTCGTTTGAGTAGCAACGGCTTCGGTTCTTAGACTTCTGTAAGAACATATCAACAGTCTAACATTCATAACTTCTCAGTTCGTCATTCAGTCTTTCACTATATGACGCGAGAGTAATTTGACATTTGGAAATTTGAAAAACAAAATATCGTAACCGAAGTCCTTATTGCTCAAACGGAATAGCAAAAGCAAGTAGCATGCTAGTGAGAAATGCCTAGTGTGACACCACCTTTACGAAGTTAGTGCTGGATAGACCAGCTTCTAGAGCAGGGGTTCTTAACCTTTTTCCCAATTCCCCACTGGTGGGGAATGGCGGAGTTGCCAAGTGGGGAATGACCGGTCGGACAAAGAACCACTTTTTTTTATTTCGATGTGTTTTTGTTTCTTTTTGCTTGTTTCTGGTGTCTTTTTGTTTTCCCCACTGTGGTGGCAAATGGAGAGTTGCCCACCAGTGGGGAATTCCCCACAGGTTAAGAACCACTGTTCTAGAGCGAGTAACTAGCAGGAATCTATTTGAACGTATCTCCCGAACTGCACACGGAAAAAGTGACGTGCGTAATCAGGTAGATTTAGAATTTTAGCTCTACGTTTATGTAACTCTGTTGCGTCATCGGAAGCGGGTTGGGCTTGTGTTCGCTTAGCTGTAGGTTCGAATCCCGCACCTCTCTCTGATTCCCAGCAGTGACTGTTGCCTGTCTAATGATGCAAAAAAAAAAAAAAAAAAAAAAAAATCGAAATTTTTTTTTACACTCAAAGTTGCACCTATTTTTATATACTCAATATTAATATCTGAGCAACTTTGGCAGTGTGAAAAAAAGGAAAACACGTTAAAAAAAACTCCGATATATTTTTTTTTTATCACTATGCCTGTCCCAAAAGTCCTTCAAATGTGACGGCTTCGGCCTCAGGTACTACTCAGCGCCTCCTGCCGTACAAGGTTCCTCACCTTGTTTATGTTTGATAATTTAGATTCTAAAATCGAGGAAGTGCTCGATGACCTATGAAATCAGATAGAAAAGTATCGCAAAGAACTTCAGCATCAATTAAGGAAATTTATACTGAGCTATTTAGATGAGTATTTTGCAAGAAATTCTCTCATAGGTTGCCTCCTTAGATTAAGCTCACAGAGGTAGATTTCAAGTTCCTCTATCGTGCTTCTTTTGTTTTCATTTTTCTTTTTTAATTACGAGATGTGTTTGAGTCAAGTCTTAGGAAATAATGTCAGTACCAATGTTGCCCAAATCAAATGCTCAGGAGTTAACTTTCAGGGCGGTAAAATATACATATTTTCTAAGATTATGTATTTTCCTTAGATTATGTATTAATTATGTATTCTAAGATAAAAAGCTTTGACAAAATAATTTTTATTAAGATGAAGAGTCGCATATACAGACCAAAAGCTAGGAAATTCATGACAATTAACATAGGATGAGATAGTTATAAAGATTTGCATGTACAGATCCAAGTCAGGTAGCATGACATAGGATGCAGATAATTGAATAGACCCCTCACATATATATGATATATGTTTCTTTTCTGAATGCCGTCAGGCGATTTTATTCACATGAGACACTTCCCGCCACGGGATTGTATGCTAGTCATTTCTAACATTGGTAGTATTTTTGCTTTGATGATCTAACATTCTTATTTCTGTATCAGAATGTGATTCAATATCCATTTACAGTTTTATTTACATTTGTTTGCCTCTCTGTACAGTCCTGTGAGTTACAGTATTCCTTCTTGTTTTTATTCATGTACGATAGGCGTTGTTTCATAAGTAAATTCTACTAACACTGAAACAGCCTTTCAGTCGGTATATATCAGCAGGTAAAAATCATTCCTCTTTTTCATCCAACTTTATAAAGGCGCTCAGAGACTGTTCAGCTAAGCACACTACAAAAAAGAAGTAATAAATGACAAAAAAATCAAGTGTGATCATCACTGCGGCTCGTACGTTTGTGTTTAGTATCTCACCACAGACTGCGGAGGTGGGGGAGAGAGAGTGACGTCACTGATGCCGAATGTAACGGTCAAAATTTACATAATTTTGAAATGAAAATTAAATCATTGAAGATACGCCCCACACGTTTTTATCAGACATCTTAGGTTGAATTAACAATTGACTACCCCGTTCTGAAGAAGCTTGGAGGAGACAGAAACGACAGGCATCTCGATAAAATGTTTATTATCCGAGATAACAGTCACAGGCCCTGACGACAGCCGACGGCCGGGTTAGGTCCTTGCGGACTGAGTATGGGAAAAGGAATGGGGAGGGACGAAGGAGTAAAAATTATTTTTTTTCTTTATTTTTTTTAATATTATTCGTTTTAATGATAATGACTATCATTCACTGATAAATGAACAATTTTATGTACTGCCATTACAGTTACCGATATCTTTATATGGTAATCTTACATCTTAAAAAATCACTTGCTTTTTCCCCCAACCGTAGGTTCGGGCAAAATTGATGAAAACAGGAAGTGCACTACAATCCACTACAGTCCATCACTACATCTAAGTGGCCGATTTTTATTCTTTTTTTTTTCTTCGTTTTTTTAGGAAAAAAACAAGTTGGTCGTACAAAACTTCCCGTGCTAGGAAGAAGATACCCCTCGGCTGGACTCTCATACTACAACGGCAATCATTATTCATGGTCGTGGGTGGGGGGAGGCGGGTGGGGGGCTGGGGGTGGGGGGAGAAAACTTGCTTTCTGTTCTCATGACTTGTGTGTGTGTGTGTGTGTGTGTGTGTGTGTGTGTGTGTGTGTGTGTGTGTGTGTGTGTGTGTGTGGATGGGTGTATTTGTGTCTGTGTGTATGTTTGTGTGTCTGTACACCTATGTGTGTATATGTATAACTGTGTATATGTATATATGTCTGTGTATATGTCAGTGTGTATGTGTGTGTTATACTGTATAACTGTGTGTGTGTCAATGTATGTGTGTATCTGTGTGTATAACTGTATTTGTGTGTATGTGTGTGTGTAAATGTGCATTTGCTTGTATGTATGTGTGTGTACGTGTGTGTGTGTGTGTGTGTGTGTGTGTGTGTGTGTGTGTGTCTCTTGGGAGAAGACCACGTTAGATGAATGGCAACAGAAAGTCTACAGCAATGTTGACGTTGTTCAATTTGCATTTTATTTTCCTTCTAAGCTTTGGAACGATACCTGTCCGGGAATTTGTGGCAACATGCAGCTAGGA
>NC_134803.1:55282119-55292119 GCF_046742065.1 Oratosquilla oratoria | reverse complement strand
CACACAGCGCAAGACTGTAAACCATTCGAACTCTTGGAAAAAAAAAAAAAATCTTCGCATCTCTCATTAGCGGGTGCCGGCCAGCTGTTCCCAATTTTGACAACTTTCCAAAGGTTCATAAAACCGCACTCTACCATTCAATGGTAGTTCGAAAAACCTCAAAAATCTCTGCTTCTAGTGTATGAAAACGGAATATAACCCTAAAAAACCTAAGTTCAATATATTGTACATTACTCTGCTTAAACGTAAATTTAAACTTCTAGAAAGTCTGGGAGCTATTGACCCCTACCATATGATATATCAAAGTCTATTCCGACAAAAGGAGGCACCACTTACACCACGTAGGGCACTTGAGGGAGCCATGGCCCTCTTCTTCCTAATTAATTAGGTGAGAGGGCAGTATCATCCTGGTAGACAGGGTTTCCAAAGGGGACGGGGGGGAGGAGGAGGAGGTGAAGACCGGAGGAGATTTGGGGCCGGGGATGGAGACGAGACATTCGGGAGAAGTTTGAGAAAGTGCACGGAGGCACCACAATTCTCACTTCCCCCTAACTTGATGGGATGTGGGGGTTTAGGGTGTGTGTGGTATCGATAGGGAGGAAGGGGAGGAAGGGAGGGAGGGGGGTCACTTAAGATCTAAGCTTTCGGATACCTCTGATCGGCGTGTTATGGTACCCAGAGAATCACAGTTGGCGTTTGCTGGTACTCCATAAATTGTGACCGCTGTTGGGATATACATAATGACGGCGGCGCTGCATGCGGCGCCTGACATAGTGCTGCTGTAATTTACATTGGCTCTATTTCATCTGTAGGCAGAGCAGTAGTTAACACGTACAAGAGAGATGGTGATTATTTAAATGCTATACTATGTTCGTGACTAAGTTAAACATACACCCAATTTGTAAGAAATGTTTTTTTTTTTCCTTTTCTTCCGTGGAAACCTAATTGGATATGTAAACCTTCGTCACCAGCGAGGACAGGATGGTAGATCCAGTAAATTATACAAGCAATCTATAAGTTCACTTATCCAGACAAAGCCATATACATATACATACATGTATATATATATATATATATATATATATATATATGTATATATATAATTATATAATTATATATATATAATTATCAGATAATGTTTATGACCATCGCGCAAGGATTCGAACCTGCGCTGTAAATGACGACAAGAGGCCCGCCATGACTACCGCCTTAGACCGCTTGTACGCAGGTTCGAATCCTTGCGCGATGGTCATAAAAATTATCTGATTAATGTCGCTGTCCACTAGCGAATTCCTCGTATATATATATATATATATATTTATACATATATATATATTTATACATATATATATATTTATACATATATATATTTATACATGTATATATATTTCCTAAATGTCCCTTACGAACACATCGGCTCATCTGCATAACAATAATGGTTGAAAACTTCTATGTCAATATGCATAATTTTATCATGTCTTCAGATCACGCAGCAGAACAGTGGTATAAAATCCAAACACATAAGTCATTTGCACGTCCATTCCTTGTTAAAAGTTTGGCAAACCACAAAAAAAAGGACGAGAAATCATTTTCAAAAGAAATAGGAAGCAAAGGTAAGTTGGGGGATGTGGGGGGGGAAATGACACAAACAAATGATCAGCAACACACACATAGGCATAACTTCTGTCCCTAAGGATCTGCTCTTGAATACGCGTGCCTCTCGTTCTTCCTCTTCACGACAAACTTCCTTTTTAGTGCCCGCTGGATTGAGGATTTAGAACTGCCAGGAAAATTAATCAAGCTCTTGTGTAATGTATACCCCCTTCTCATTAAGTACGTTTTAGGCTAAGACATTTCATTCGTTATCCTTTTCATTCTTCAGAACAATGATTAATCCCACTTTATCGACGATATCGTATGCCTTATTTCTGGTCTGGATGAGAATAAGGAAGAAGTAGAAGAGAAAAAAAAAAAAAATTAAAGTTTCCCAGAAGCTCAGTTACCATCTATCAAACCATCTATCAAAGGCTTAGTGCCTTACGGCCACGTAGGTTTAAGACTTATCTATTCCTGGTTGTAAAGTTACTTATGTACACAATATCACAAAGGGCACGGATGCTAGCAAGGTTGACCCGGAAAAAGGCTGGGCGCACGGTTGTAGTTGAATTCAGACGCCCAGAAACTTGACCACAGACTTGGGCAACTCACGGTCCCTGGGGGGGGGGGGGGTGTAGTGGATGTGGTTGGGTAGGAAGGGGAGCTGTATGGACCAGGAGAGGGCAATGAACAAGCAGGACGGGAGGAAATATGAAGAAAGCGCAAGGCTGTTGTGACTGATAACAAGAAAGGCATATCGTTCTTCATTGGTACGAAAATAGAGTGAGAGAGAAGTAGCTGGAGATGGAAGATAGTTATAGAAGTATTAAAGAAACAGTGTGCATATGATGGTAAAGAATACTGACAGTGTACGAAGAATACAGTAGGAAACGAAGGAAGGGCTATGGAAGGAGATGGAAATGCAGTGATAGGTTGTGTTTGGGCAGAGACGAAGATCGTTGGACTTAGAGACCAACAAGACGGAGGATAAAGAAAAAAGTGATTGCACAAATAAGCAGATACAAGAAAGTTACTATCCATGAATGAAAAAGCTTGTTCAAGCACACTGTGAAAAAATAATGTTCAAACGCTTACATATAATTAGAAACATAAACCTAAGCAAACTTACATATTAAATGCGTGTTCTACATATATATATATATATATATATATATATATATATATATATATATATATATATATATATATAATATAAAATGCATAGAAATGCAGTGTATATAGATAGATCTACATATGTATGTATTGGTAGTTATGCATACACTTATGTATCATAGTTTGTATATATGTATGTATTGGTATATACGTATGTACGTATGCATGCATGGGTGTATATATCTATGTATGTATATATCCCTACTGTCCAGTGTCACACAGTCTTTTGGTGATTGGAGACGTATCTCCATTCTCCTTAAAAATATCTTCTTGATCTCCGTATGATTCCGTCCCATCGGTGCAATATTGTACCCAAGGAATGGAGGGGTTGGATGTCGTAGACGAAAACACAGTATGTATTTATGTACAGTATGAATGTTGGTTATGAATTGCAAGGGGATGCTGGGAGTGGATGGAAGAAGGCCAAGAGGAAGACCGAGAAGGAGATGGAAAGAAAACGTTGAAGAAGCCCTCAGCAGACATGACTTGCCCAACATCGAAACTCTGAGGGAGGAAGAAGGGGCCTTCCATGATAGAGCCAGATGGAGGAACATGCTGGGACCGCTGACAGGCATAACGCCTACTACTGGGAGCTGAAGTAATAAGTAAGAAGTAAAGAATGAATGTTGGTATGTATGTTTGGGAGTCTAAGTTTTGGTAACATGCATTATTAGTTCACATATAATTACTGTGAAAGGTTTGGCGCGAAGCGCGAATTACAGTATCTGATATTCTAATCGTAGATACCAAAATAGCACCCCAGAAGTATGGAAGTGCATATTTCCTTAACTGTATGAATGTGTGCATGTACATATGCATATTTATATGTATGCATGCATGTACATATGCATATCTGTATGCATATGTGTACGTGTGTGTATATATATGTATGTATGCATGGACATATTTAACCCCCTCCCCTGAAGGGAAGGAGAGGACAAAAAGCGGACACGTAAAACCTTGGTGATTTTCTTGGTTCATCAAACACGTACCACATTTCCCCTTCAGTGCTAGGACTCCAGACCACTACATACGAGAAAGCCACGTAAAGGTGCTACAGTGGGCAAGTTGGTCTCGGGGGAACACAGGAAAAGATTCTTTGAAGGGTGCTTGTGCCTTGAAAATACAACAAACAGCGACGAGTTGGACACCACCCTATGGGGAAGCGGCAGTTTCATAGAGCATGAGCGATTAAGGGGAGACTATAGCATCTTCCCAAAGAGTGATCATGTCTTCACTTGAGTACGGGGAAAAAACCTAAACGGGAAGAATAAAAGTGCCCCTAAAGAATAGCAAATCCCCACAAGGAACATTACTCTGGAAGGAGACAGCATTTTCATGCTTAAAGGAGTATTCTCCTAAGTGGGGTGCGGCAGTGCATAGCAAGGGCGCGTGGGGGTCATCAGGGACCACCGACTAATGAGACGATGAATTATCTACGGTGTCAGAAATGAGATAAAAGGTGATGGCGTAGTTTCTCTGAAGACGACTGTGGTCATTGCCCAATATATCTTGAATGATGGACACAGATTAGGTCGGCTCGAACCAGCGGAGACAGCCACTTACTCGCACGGAAACACACACACATACGTGGAGACAGTTTACCATACCCCGGTTCCACACATTCGCCGTTGATGGATAGCTGCGTGTAAATGCAGTGAGCTCCACAAGAACCGAAGATAAAAGTCATCTTTTTTTTTTATTATTTTCCCTAATAAGTCTGCCAAATCCTGCAGTGGGCGTGATACAAAACTAGACATGCGTTCCTTCTCAGCCCAACAGAACACAAGGCGGACTTGTCACACCGTGAAAGACAACAGAGAGAGTCTGGGGAGAGGGACATAGTTCGTCCCTCCCATACATTACACGCACAGACTCTACTTTGCAAAATCTATACTCCACTTCACTTTATCAAGACACGTGCGTGTCAGTTCCTTCCCAAAGGACGACTCAAAGAGGCATGCAGGAAAAACATCTACATAAGTTCCTCCTGGGAGTTACGGTGGTACAACAAGAAGAGGAAATCTTTAGATCTTGTGTGACAGTACGCTGTCGCTGTCAAATGAAAAACGCTATCACTTTTGTGATAACATATACAACTGCCGTGGTAACAGCCGACCACTATCACACACAAATGATCAATTGATAAAAGGACATTCGTTATCAACGAACACATGCTACGGCATCCATGTAAAAAAGTCTACTTTCAAATGTATGTAAAACCTCACCAATACAATCAACGACTTTGTCCACAATTAAGACACCAACTGCAGAAAGTGTGTTACATAGGCTAACATATGTTTCTATAAATGAGTGTAATTCCAGCAAACGCATATGTATATTTACATACACATGGATATATGTATATGTATATATCCGTATATATATGCTTGTGTGTATGTGTGTATGCATATCTGTGTGTATACATGTGTGTATGTAAGGATGTGTATGTGTACTGTATATATATGCATGTGTGAGTGTATGTCCACACACACACACACATACACACGCACACATACACATACACGCACACACACATACACACACACATAAACGCGCACACACACACACACACACACACACACACACACACACACACACACACACACACACACACACACACACACACACACACACACACACACACACACACACACACACACACGGTATATCTCATCATTTTGCAGTCATTACTTTCAATTCATCACCAATACAGAGCCACTCGCCTGAACCTCGTCATTCTTCTCCAACTCACATATTTGCTTGTGGAGTGAGAGTGAGTGCGTGGGAGTGGGGGGGGGATGTGGGGGGGGGAGCCTCGGCGAGAACGAGAAAAAAGGGTTCATGATTGATTGGTGTGGGTGCATGTGTTTGTATGTATATATATATATATATATATATATATATATATATATATATATATATATACATATATAGATATATATATATATATATATATATATATATACGTACATATACACACGTATATGTGTATTGGTGTGTATGTGTGTGTGTGTATGTGTGTTATGTCTGCGCGTACGTGTATTCGTATGTTTAAGTGTGTGTATATATGTGTTTGTGAGTGTGTGTGCAACTTTTCATGTAAAACATACAGATGTATACTTGAACACACACTTCTGAAGAGATGCAACTTTGCCTATGTACAGTACAGGGCAGTAGAAGGCCGTATGGAGAGATCATTTCCAAAGTAAAAGTGTTAATATATGTGCGTCGTCAACCGCAGTTTTCTCTGATAAAAAAAGTAATACCTCCATAATATCCTACAAACACATTTCTTATGTGAATGATTAAAAAAAAAAATGTCATCAGTAATGGTAATGATAATAAAGTGAACGCCATGAATACCAAACAAGTTATTAGAATTTTATGAGTATATTTCCTATAATATTATAATGGTAATATTTTTTTTTCTATAAATATTTTGATAAATCGATAAAAATATGATAATTAACTTTAATGATAGTGCTAATGATGATGGAACTGATAGCATTGTGAAAACTAACAATATTATAGTAACAATGATAATGACATGTTGAATTCACCATAGATAATAGAAAAATAACATTAATAGTAATATTAAATCCGTGTAGCAACAATGATGATAATGACACTATCCACAATACCAATACGTTATCATACAGATAACAGTAGTGATGATAATTTTACTAATAACAGACTATAAGTACAATAACAATGATAATGGTAATAGTAATAATGATAATTGTAGTAATGGTATAAACTATTATATTGGTAATTATCAATAACAGTAATGATAATGTCTGAATGTAGTGTGATGGGTCGGTACTCCAGCTCATTTGGATGAAGACCTAAGGTTGCAGCCTCTGTAATATATTTTTTGCAGTTTGAAGATTTCCTCGATTTTTTCTTTTTCTTTCTGTATTTGACCGCTTTATGAACCAAAAGGTCTCTTGTTGGCAGGCCTTGTCATTGAAACTTATCATAATTAAACTTTCTCTGCTGCAGTAACGTAATTAGTGACATTTAAGGTAATCAGAAAAGATAATGATAGAGACACCAATAGTATAAAAAGGGCATTACATCAAATCCCTCTTGATATTAACGAGAGTAATTGTTATGCATCTAATTGAATGAAAATCAGCAATATTATTTTTAGTTTAGAGGAACTGAGAGAGTAGTCTTGTCATAGTACTATCATGAATAATAGTGTTGGTAGTAGGAATGTTGCTGCCCTTGTATGTATAGATATCTATTATGTACACATACACACACAACACACACACACACGCACACACACACACACACACACATACACACATTAGGAGTTTGCAAATTCTGTTATTCTGTTTCTGTTGTGTCTGTCAATAACGTCTCTAATCATGTTACCTTCATTACCATTATCATCATTACTGTCATTATTACCACGGGAATTAGTCTCATAATCGGCTTTATTATTACATCCTCATCACTGCTGAGAGCAATAGTGATAGCAACAATAATGATCATTATCATGGTTATGGTACATAGGGATGCAGGAAGGATAAGAAAAAACAAAAACAAACTACCAACCCTTTCCGGGAAAGAAAGCATGTAATGAGTTTGAGAAAGCAAATGAACACCCTTCCGGGCAAAAGGGTGTGTGTGGGGGTGTGGGTGGGTGGGGGGAGGGAGGTAGGGAGGGAGGGAGGAGTTCGTGGAAGCTATCGCTGTTTCAAAACGTAAAGAAGAAGTAGGAGAGATGGAGGGGTAAGGGGGGGACTTCGGGCGAAGGGCATTCGACGAGCACGAGGAACAAGGACATGGGCCGGGAGAAGGTATGGGAACAAGTAATGGAGGCAAGTCAATGACTGATATGCGCAGAAAGTCTGGACGAAGTAGTGGATGCGAGACAAGAAGAAAGTCTAGATTTTTAAACCTTAGGCAATAAAAAATGGGCACAGGAAGAGTGGCATGGCGACTTCGGGGGTCTGGGGGCGTGTGTATAGGTGGGTGGGGTGAGTATGCGGGTGGGGTCGGGAGTCGGGGAAGGAAGGCGTTGGGATTTATGAGGACGTTAGTCAAGCCAAGGCCATAACGACGAGAGAGAGTGTATGTGGGTGGCATATCAGGATCTGGACCGCTTGTTGCCCAGTGCCGTGAGGACCGATCGACTGACGTTCATTCGGTCCAATTGGTTGACATTTGTTATCAAAACGGACAAGGTTACCATCTCAAATGAGGAGTTACAAAGACGTAATTTTTCATATCGCCTATGGTAACGATAATGTCTATTATTGTTAATATAATAATAATTATCATTATCTTGATTACTTATTATCAATATTTATCATTGTATATCCATATATGTATATATAAACACGAAAGGCAACTGCAACCTTTCGAAGTGTATATAAAAGAATCCATACCATACATGGCGGTACATGATTATTTTTTTTTCCGTAGACACAGAGTGAAATAACGCTCTGCGGGATTGTTTCACAACGTGGGTTGGGGTGAGTTGAGTTGGCTAGGGACTGTGGGCAGCATCAGATATTTTTTTTTATTATTTTTTTAAACAACTAAAATAAATTCCACACCGTCAAAATGTCATTTTTCTCTAACATATATGCTTTCTTTCTGTCAGTCCACTACTACGGATTTTGAGGCACCTTGTCATAGTTATCATCATCATAATCATCAACATCAACATTTTCCTCACCATCCTCACCATCATAACCATCATTATCATATGCATCATGATAACACAAAATATGTTTTGTCATGTTGCGGTGTTTTCGGTGTGCTGTGTTGTCAAATGGTTCTTTTGGATCAATTGTAAAAATTGGTACCACGTGTAACAAGCTCAGTAATGGTCATACAAATAATAGGAAAAAGAAGTTAACCTAAATAGTTTTTTGTTGTTGGTTTTTTTTACAAGAACGGCTTTAAGAGAGCAAACACATTGGAGAGCTGAATTTGCTGCTGATGTTGGAGATTTTGCAGTTGGGATCACTGTGGGCATTTATTTTATTTTATTTTTTTCTAAAGAAACTACTACACCTTAGGTCGCTGCTCCCGAAACATTCGTCTGCTCCCGAAACATTCGTCTGCTTTTATTTTACTTTATTTATTTTTGTTTCAGCGTGACTTTCATCTTTGATCCCCCACACATACATATTCGATCCCGCATGCAACTTCCTTGACTTCAATTTGGACTTCAGCACTCACTTAACGTTTCCACGAACAGAAACTCCTTGCCATGGACTCAACTGAAGAGGCTCCGATGAGTGATCCTGGAAGGCCGATTTCGCACGGTCAGCGTCGCAAGGCTAGCGAGCGTTTGCCGCCATTCTGGAGTCCAAATTGCACTGGATCCGGAATGCTTACCTGAAGACCCATCGACGTTCTTTTCCTTTGATGTTTTGACCCTTCCGTGGTTACTGACGGCGACGACGACGACGACGACGAGGACGAGGACGACGACTGGAGCTGGTACCCCAAACATTCCCTGGGTTTTCGCTTTCGCCTCCAGATGGATACCACATAACTTCCTTTCATTTTATTTTTCCTCACGCCAACATGTCTGCCTTTCTCTCTCTCTCTCTCTCTCTCCCTCTCTCTCTATTTTTTGTTAACCAATAGCTTGCCTGCCTGCCTAATCGCTTGCATGTTTCACTCAATTTTTTTTTAGTGAGATGATGGACCGCACACATCAATCACTAAATATAATGACACTGACCTTGTTCACTTACTGGGAACCAACGAGTAGTTCCTGTTGATCCCGGCACACAAGACTCGCCACCTCACATGGCCTCACATGCCTTGACACACAGACGCGTGAGCATTGGTTAAGAACAAAGCTTGGGCAAACATGTCTCGGTACACAAACCACTCGGTACCTCGTGCTTTGGTACAAGACATACGTGCCACTGGGTACCTCGTGCTTTGGTACAAGACATACGTGCCGTTTTGAGCCTCAAGTACAAAACATACGTGTTGTTTTGAGCCTCATTACACAAGATAAGAGACAATTTTTTTTATTATTTTTTTTTTATTTTTATTTATTTTTTTTTTAGGAGGGGAGGGGGGTTCGAAAAACACGACCATCCCGCAACTCATTGCATGTGACACAATACATCTCAAACTTTGGTACTCAAGACATACTTCATCCCATGCCTCAGTACACTGTACTTTTTATGCATTAGTAAACAACGAATGCTTCATGCCATGCCTCGGCAAGGGAAACATCCTA
>NC_134803.1:55272119-55274619 GCF_046742065.1 Oratosquilla oratoria | reverse complement strand
TTCCTTGGGCGCCCAGCAGTTCCAAAGTGATGTGCAACATCGACAGTGTGTAACTTGGTCCTCAGGTAAAAAATCAGTATTTAATTTGCAGAACTTAATTAGCACCTTACAACGAAAGTACAGCCAGAGGAAGAGAAATTATTTCTATGTTGAAAGAGTAAGCGTGTATGTGTGTGTATTTACCTAGTTGTATTTTACGGGAAGGGGAGCTATGCTCGTGGAGTCCCGTTTTTATATCTCATTTTATCTAAACTATCTTTAAATTCATGTATTGTTTTTGCACACACTACTTTTTCATCTAACTTGTTCCAAATGTCTATTACTCTGTGAGAAAAGCTATTCTTTTTTGTGTGTTTGTATGTGTATGTGTATGTATGTGTGTGTGTGCGTGTGTGTGTGTGATAATTGTATATATGTGCATGTGTTGAAGTGCGCATAGAAAGAGAGCTAGATAGATGAATAGATAGATTGGAATATGAAGAAACAGAGAGAGGGAGAGAGAAGGGTTGCTAAATGCGTCTAGACACATTGGCAAAGGCATGCAAGTCATCTACGTTGTATGATTCCTCCTAACTATCTAAATCACCATATTCAGCGAGATCTATACCGACGTATACTCATTCATTTGCTTATTTACTTTCATTAACCGTTTCTTCTTAGTTTATCATTCTTCGTCGAGTGCGCTACTTAATAAAACTGATTATGGTTATAAAACTGATAACGCGTCGCCTGACAAATAGAGATTGAGTTACAGTCCGACGAGTCTGACTGCAGAAATATGTGACTTATTTTCTGTTTATTTATTTGTCGTATGTAATTTGGGGTGGGCGAAGGGGGCGGGGGGGGGAGCGAGACAGATTCGTCTAAGGTGAGATGGAGGTATTGAAGGCTCATCAGTCTGAAAAGGCCAAGCAAGACGAACATCGATAGGAGAACATTCAGTGGCGAAGTGGCGCTGTTTGAACCTCCGTGGCACTTACCTCTGGCCCTACCTCTCTTGCTCATCTCGAACTTGACCAGATCCACCACATCGCTGACGGCGTCACTGAAGCCCACGTCGTGAGGTCCTCCTCGGCGAGGCGAGGGACTTCGTCGGATGGGCGTCGGAGAACGACCTCCGCGTCTGGGGGGGAAAATCGGCGGGAGGGGTTGCCGGAGTGAGTAAGAAGTGTCTCGGGAGGGAGGGAGGGGGGGGGGTTGTGGTCAAGAGAAACCCGGGCGGGAAGAGAAGGGGGGGAGAGGGGGAAGCCAAGATGCCGGAGAGATGGGATGGGGGAAGAACAGCGGATTGGGTAAAGGTATAGAGACAGAAGGAAGAAGAATCGAATTGGGTTAAAGTACACTTGGAAGTGTGGGCGAACATAACAAGAGGATGTCGCCTCCATATAATGTGACATGAGGCGAAACAGGTGTATGTTTTAGATTACCTTATCCCGAAAGCGGGCATATATGTTAATACTCACACACACACACACACACACACACACACACACACACACACACACACACACACACACACACACACACACACACACACACACACACACACACACACACACACACACACACACACACACACACACACACACACACACACACACACACACACACACACGACTCTTGGCGCAGTGGTTAGAGTTCCCGGCCGCCACTACGGCGGTCCGGGTTCGAATCCCGCCCAGGGCTGAAATGATTTCAGTAACGCTGCGCTGCGAGTCGTTACTCAAACTCTCGTGGGCGGGGTGTGAGTGTGCGTGTAAGGTCACAGCATTACCCATAAATCGGGTTATATATGAGCTCTGAGCTCTCATCCAAGATGGTAACAGCTGTCAATCACGAGTACAACAGGTGATCCAAGACCATGGTGGATCATACAAACACACACACACACACACACACACACACACACACACACACACACACACACACACACACACACACACACACACACACACACACGTTATATCATATTGATTTACAATGAAAAAAATTGTAATTACAAAATAATATTTTCCTTTTTACTAATTATTTAAGGACAGGTTTAGTTTCGTATTCTTGTTATGCAGAATTTATTTATTGTATTTTCTTAGATTAAAATAGAATGAATCCATTTAGAAAGCATTGATTCTGAAGAAGACGTAATTCTAGAGGATTTCTTTTGTGGACTGTAACCACATATGAGACTTTTTTTTTCCTGTCAAGGCGAAGATGTTGTTAGGCTTGGCAATACCATGAAAGGGGTGAAAGTTGTATACATTTCTTATGACAGACAGAAGGAAGTCACGTGACTAAAGAGGAGGCCAGGGTAGTGGAAGAGAAGAAAGTAAACTGGAACGGCGTGAAAGAATGGGTCACCAGGACTCCTCGTGAGTTGAAGAAGAGGAAGAGGAGGAGGAGAAGGAGGGAGACAAGTAGGGAGAGATACTTGGTATTACCTGTGTGTCATGGTAGGCGACTGGAAGCCTCGTACTGGGGACGGCGACCTGGATCTGTACATACT
>NC_134803.1:55242119-55267119 GCF_046742065.1 Oratosquilla oratoria | reverse complement strand
GGCCTTTACATGAATTCAACGACACAGAAAAAAAAAAATCACTCATAGGTTCAAATTATCCATGATGGAACTTACTCATTGAATGCAATAGCAAGGCAAGAAACGACAACTATTAACTATGGACACAGAAATATACATGTATATAAGATTGTAGCTCTTGCTGTTATGTCGCTAAATCTAACTTGTTTCCTACCAATAAAATGAACAGTACTTGACTACGTTGTTACTGCCTACTGTCTTCAAAATTCACATCTATTTTCTAGGACTTGAGGATATCATAGGGTAAGTGTACATTTAAAAAAAAATAAAGGGTTGCAGGCGCTTGTACTCGAGGCGTCATTCCTGTGTATTGTGCTCATCCTATGAAGTACAGATAGGTACACTCCACACTCCTCCTTCTAAGTCTACCTCTTCTAGTGTTGCTCATTATGAGTACTATCTCTGTTACATGACAGCTAGAGGTAACGACTAAGTTTCTATTGAACCCATACATCACTACGGCATAAAGCTAATAAGTGCCCTCACCAATACCTCAGTCAGCGTTCTGGTACGGACATTCATGTGTGTATCAGTGATACATGTATGCATACAAACATACATACTTACATACACACACTATAACATCTACATCAAATTTCCAGGTTCACTGTGGTCGAAGGATAGACATCATTATCATTGTATGCACTGCTCTTCTACTAAAAATTCTAAGATCTAAATTCTACATTGGCAGTTCTATTCAGAAAAATGTTGTTCATGTCATACAGTATTACTTAACATCATATAGTTCGTTGCGTTGTCATCTAGCGTTGGTCGAATAGGCTTACACAAAAGAAAAGATTCTGGGAAGAAATATAACTAAATATTCCTTCGATGGAACACTCACTGATTTGGCCGAGACTTCCTGGTATTGATGAATAAGAATCATCGATTAAGAGTCTACCGAAGAAGAGGTTTGTCTTTACTGTAAACCTTTGATTGATCTGTTTGTTTGCTCAGGCTTTGAAAGACATTAAAGATGATAATCTACTCTGGGATTAACATCGTCATCATCATCGAGATCGTTGTTTTCACGAAGATGGTGAAGAGGGAAAGTGTGGGAGAGGTAGTGAGGGAAGACAGAAAATGGGATATATGGTTCGAGTGGTTGCAAACACAGAATGGTGGGGAATTGTCCACAAGGACAGAATCCCCGGGCAAGGGTAGGCCATAACTGGTGTGAAATTGTCCACAAGGACAGAATCCCCGGTCAAGGATAGACCATAGCCACGTTTGAAAGATATACCAGGAAGAAACGCCTTAACAGTATCAGTAGCAGCGGAAGAAATAGTTACTACTTGGTAAAGAGTAGTTGTTACCACCAAAGTGTCGACCACGCATGCGCAGAACACCCATGCAGAGCGAGGACAGACATGACCAAACCTGCAAACTATAGACGCTCTGAGCGCCAATTTGAGATTCCACTCTCTCCAAGCGAATGTCAACGACATTTTTGAGTCATTCTCACAACCAACAACATAATCAATGCTGGAAAAGAAGTAAGGAAAACTTTGATATACACAAAGCATATAAGTCCTTCTTAAGTGTTTCACATTACCGCTATCCTACCTTGCTTTTTATGTAACATTTATTTCATCTATCGCCATAATGTGAATTGATGGGATGACCAATATGTTCCTTGTGGGGCTCAAAGAAGGAGCATTACTTGTGCGTGGTTAAGACATCTGACTCAATTTAACATTTGGAACATGTTGTTCATCTTACAGCTTTCGGGAATAGGATAACATTCATCTCTTTGGCATGAAAATGTCTAGGTGTACGCAAGGACTGGTCGTAGTCATGAATGTGTTCGTAAAACACAGGTGAATCTTAAGAAAACGAAGGTAAAGACAACAGCAAAGTAAAGAAAAAGCAAAAGTATGACGATTGCTCCCTCTGCCTTGCGTGCTCCTTGACGACTGAGCCTACTCCATAGCTCTTTGAGTAACATGACTGAGCATTTCTGTCTTTATACTTCATCTCTCCATTCACTAAGTGGTGATGCGCAAACAGCGTTGTTCTATGAGACAATAGGTCACACTGGATTGTTCCTTTATTCATCATCATCATCAGCAGCAGTATCATCATCATCATCATCATCGTCATCACCATCGTTATGATCACCTTCATCATTATCCTCATGAACACCGTAATATTTATCATGACCACTACACCACCATGATCAATCACCGATTCGGTCCTGCCTGCCTACCTTACGTGCGACTGCGTTAAGCTGTCTTGTCGACTTGATCGATGTGCGCTTGTGGAGTCGGCATCCTGAAAATCATCTTCTCCATGTAGGTTGTTTGGATCCAGACTTGTCTTGGAGGCTTGATGGCTTTTGGTCGGCATACTAGGAGCTGCTATACCCATAAGCCGGGCAAACAAACTCGGTTTCTGTGACACCATTGCAGATTAAGGTGATTTTATAGGCCAAACAAAGACATGCGGACAAAAATAAAGAAGAACAAGAGAAAAGGACAACTGATGGGTAGTAAGAGGGAAATAATGCGTGGTTAAAAATAAAGGAAATCAAAATCGCAGATAAAAAGTATTTTTTTTGAACATACAAATACAAACGCAAAGTAATATTACGCCCACGCTCACGATATTTAGAACTATGCATACATACCCGCGCAAACTGACACACGCACACAAACACACATACGGACGCACACATACACACACGTACGCATGAGCGAGATACAGTTGGAAGTGAGAAATCATGAGGCAACACGCTTTGGCATACAGAAATGAACAACATATTGACCCAGTGGGTTAAAGAACCAAAGTTATATAGAGGCGATATTTCAGCGACTGAACCACTAAAGTACCAGGGAACTGTCAGTAAAAATCATGTAGTAATCGAATTAAACCTAGAAGTAGGGAAGGTAAAAATAGACAGAAATAAGTAGATGAGTGAATGAATGAATAAATAGTAATCCTACAACAGGGAAGAAACAATTGTGTATATATATATATATATATATATATATATATCTATATATATCTATATATATATATATATATAATGTGTGTGTGTGTGTGTGTTTGTTATACACAAAAGGGCGAGAAGTCTTCCTGAAAAATACGACCCAAAATGAATAGGAGAAAATGAATATAAACACTGGTATATGGACGTGTATGCGTGCGAGCGTCTGTGCGTGTGCGAGCGCGTGTGTATGTGTGTAACTGTATGGTGACAGAAACCTCGAATTCATGGGGAAACTATGGACAGATTAATAAAGAATGAAGGACTCGGGTGATTTTGATGCAAGAGTGGGGATAGAGATTGATGATTGATTCGGCTTCACGTCGCGAACTCCCTCCTATCAGGAGGGTAGGACGGTGCTCTTTTGTAGCGTGAAATTAGGTGAATCATCCCCTTGGTCCAACTCGTTGGCGGTAGGGTTCAGACCGCGGTCACCTCGACCTCCGCCGCAAGTAGCGACGCTCTAACCCGCTCGGCCAGTGAGCTTCTTTAGAAAGAGATGGTATTGGAGATATAATTGGACCTTTTGGTGAATAAATGAGTAAGACTCAAGGAGAGATGTAATTAACGTGGTCAACAACAACAAATGAGGGAAGGAGGTCACAGGCAACTGGAGTGCGAGTATCGTGGACTCTAGTGAAGAAAAAACAGAAAAGACAAAATTCAGAAGTAAAGTGTGCCGAGTAGGAAGTGCAAAATAGAGTTGACGCTGGGTAGATCAAGTAGTTAGGACATCTTGAAAGAATGAGGGAATGCAAGATGGGAAAGAAACGATGAAAGTGGAGAAATAATGGAAGAAGAGAAACATGAAGACCATGGGAACGTCGATTGGATGGATGGATGGATGGATGAAGTAGAACTAAAAATAGATGGGCTAGAGACTCCACATTTTCAAGAAATTAGAACCAATGATATGTGGTTCAAGAAGAGACAACAACGGAGAGGAAGGCTGGCCCCACTGTCATAGTTTTTTCTACGAAGGAGAATAAGTTCGAATTAAGTAGAAAATACATGTTTAAACATACACACACAATAGAGTTAGAGGCATTAAGTTACACATACACACATAAAGAGATACTCAGAGATGTGGATTGGAAAAAAATCATATAATTACACACCAGAAAAAAATCACAAATGCAACACGTATATTCACTAACACACAGACACATGTAGATAATGAGAAAAACAATCAAAACATATATAAAAACATAATATCACTATATATGTATGTATATATATATATATATATATATATATATATATATATATATATATATATATATATATGTTGATAAGTATTTTTGACAAATGATTTGGATGATGGAGAACATAAACACAGGGGAAGGCACGGAACCCTAAACACTCCAACGTTTCGCTCTCTGAAGAAGTTCTACACGAACGAAACGTTAGTGTTTTTAGGGTTCTGTGCCTTCCCCTGTGTTTATGTTCTCCATCATCCAAATCATGTGTATACATATATATATACATATATATGTATATGTATATACATATGTTTATATCTATATATATATATTCGTCGACAATAACCGACATTTCTATCCTTTGGGACAATATAGGACCGAAGAGATGGATTTTTATAGCTTGTAAAGGAGAGATGGCAGGTAACAGAAGGAGAAGTAGGAACGCTGCGTTAATCTGCTCCGTAGGGGTGTAACTAAAGTCCCTATGTGTACATATGCATGTACACATAAGTGTATGTGTTTGTGTATATCTATATTCATCTGTGTATCTTTGAGTGCGTATGAATTTCAATGTGTGTAAATTTTATGCATGTATGTGTATGTGTTTGTGTGGACTGCGCTGTGTGTGTGTGTGTATGTTTGTGTTGACTGTGCTCTGTGTGTGCATGTATTTTTTTGTGTGAACTTTGCTGTGTGTGCATATATGTGTTTGTGTGGACTTTGCTGTGTGTGCATGTATGTGTTTGTGTGGACTGTGCTGTGTGTGCATGTATGCGTTTGTGTGGACTGTGCTGTGTGTGTGCATGTATGCGTTTGTGTGGACTGTGCTATGTGAGTGTATCTATATCGCGGTGTAGGGGAGGAGGTGTCTTGAGATATTAGAGTGAAGATAGTTCCAAAACCTCACAGCGTGAGAGAAGAAAGTCACAGATCTTTCCAGCTGAGTCTCGTAGAAAGTAACTAATTGTACAGAAAAGGTACGAAAAATTTCAGAAAATTTAGTGGTGAGCAATATCGCAAGAAGGCCAATAGGCACTGAAGAACAGTGCCCTTCGAAAATAGCAAGATATGATGAAGATACAATGTAGCGGCGGACAAGGAGAGGCAGAAGAAATATAAGGAAAGCAACTGTAATCAGATAAGAGGTCTTTGACTCTGCTTGGCCCAAAAGGGGACTGTGAGAGACGAGTCACCCCCAGTGGTGGGCAAAAAAAAAAAAAAAAGAAAAAAAAAGAGAGAGAGAGAGAGAGAGAGAGAGAGAGAGAGAGAGAGAGAGAGAGAGAGAGAGAGAGAGAGAGAGAGAGAGAGAGAGAGAGGAAATATCAAGACACCTCCCAAGGCGGGAACAGACGTTGATCGAAAACTGAGACGGACTGAGGATGTATTCATCCTCCCGTCCTCCTTCCATTCCCAGCAAGGAACCCTAAGGTTTAAGTAAAACGACACCATCTGATTTTCAGAAAAAAGGATTACAGGTGTCATGGGGAATGAATTGTGCAATATGTATATACATATGTATACACACATACATATATTCAATATGTGTGAATATTTGGAGTCTGGGATCCATGTCGAAGGGAGAAGTGTAAACACCAGACTAAGGGAGGTTTATTGCCGACGTCATAGTCCTAGGACCCTCTTCAGGGGTATGAGGGGATACAGTGATCAAAAGGTTCTTTATATTGCTCACTGTTGGAGCTGAGGAAGGTAGCCTGTCCCGTGCAATTATATTCTGGAATTAATTCACACAACCTAAACATTAAATGTTATTTTCGCATTAAGTAAACACACGTGTATTTGTATATGAACACGTGTGAATGAGTTGGTGAGTGTGGATTTAAGATTTTACGTGGGAATAGTTGCCAGCAATTGTCTGTAGATACATGCATATACATGGTACTTGCTGACACGGGACGGGGAAGGACCATGTTCAGCATCCGTGGTGTTGGCTACCTTTCCCAGTTCCAGCAGCGGACAATATAAGGAACCTTTTCAACACTCTCCCATCATACCCCTGAAGAGGGTCCTAGGACTAGGAACGAAACGTCGGGCAATAAGCATCCCTCACTGGTGTTTACGCCTTCCCCTTCGGTATATGTATATGTATATATTCATATGTATGTATGTATCATGCATGTGTTTGTGCTTATGTGTACATGCGTGTGTATGTGTGTGACCGTTTATGTGTGTACATGTATAGCTTGTGTGTATATACACATATACTTGTATGCATTTATCTGTATATATATATATATATATACATATATATGTGTGTGTGTGTATACGCTAATAATATATACTGGTAACTTGTGTTCATTTTTGGAAGATTGACCACTGGGAGAGAAAACTAAACGAAGCAAAGCGCTTTCGTATATTACATCCGGTGCAAAGTGCATATAAAAGGAGGATTACAGCACTATATATATATATATATATATATATATATATATATATATATATATAAAAAATATAAAGATATAGAAATATATATATATATATATATATATATATATTTATATATATATATATATATATATATAATATATATATATATATATATATGCGTCCGTAGAGGGACGCTATTGGGTCACGTGGGAACGCCTAGGGCTCACGTTGGAATACATAAGTTACAGGTGTCATAATCTTTATAACTTAGATATTTATTCACAAATGTAGTTATCTAATTTGTATAAAACATGGTGCAGCTTGATCCTAGCTGATGTGGATTAAGGTGGATTCTGTCAAAATCATCCGGTCGATTGGTGCAACGCCAAAACCATTACTTTCAATAAGAACATGGTGGAAAGAAATTTGATAGAATGCAGCTTAATCCACACCAACCAGGATCATAATATGAATCTACACCATATTATATACAGATTTGGTGACTACATT
This sequence comes from Oratosquilla oratoria, assembly GCF_046742065.1. Lineage (NCBI taxonomy): Eukaryota > Metazoa > Arthropoda > Malacostraca > Stomatopoda > Squillidae > Oratosquilla > Oratosquilla oratoria. Next base: position 55,259,994 of record NC_134803.1, on the reverse strand, counting down.
CGTGAGGAAATATCTAAATTATAAGACATATAAAACCTGTACCTTATGTATTCTTACGTGAGCCCTAAGCGTCCGGGCGTCCTCGAGCGACTATGGCAGACCCAAGTGACCCAGCAGCTTCTCCGGGTTCCATTTGCGAACACACATATATGGTGCTGTACCCCCCATTTTCTATACACTTTGCACTGAAGATGTGATATACGAAAGCGCTCTGCTTCATTTAGTTTTCTTTTCCAGTAGTAATTCTGGCATATATATATATAGAAAGTATAGATGTGTATGTTAAAGACAGATTGAACATTCTTAAAAGCTCTGCCAAGGGATTCGAACCCCCACCTGTGCGCATATAATAACGAAGTCGCTAGCGTCTTGACTTCGTGATTATATACGCATAGGTCAGGGTTCGAATCCCTTGGCAGAGCTTCTAAGAATGCATACGAATATATGTTTAGAGAAATAGAGAAGATTGAGGAAGGACGAGGAGACACAGGGACAGGGAGATCAAGAAAATAACTAAACACGAAGTTACGAAAAAGAACTCTCGCCATAACATTGACTGGCAACACCAAAACTGCTGATCAATCACAATACATCTGTCTTTGTTTGACCTTTCTCAGTGAAGCAGTAGTGAAGAGGGGGGCATTACGTTTAGTGCGAAGAGTGCATGCTCGGTATACGTGGCTCCATGTTGGGAGAGAGGGGCCATGGTGAAGAAAACGGACGGAGGGAGACCACGTCGAAGGAACACAAAAGAAAGGGGCATGGCAGGCAGGCCTACCTGACTCACTCACGTTATCAGACGGATCCAACTTCCAGACATTTAACCAACATCTACCTAGCTGTACAGGACTTTTCTTAATGTCTATATAAATTAAGTACACTCAGACAACCTGACCCTATGCTGCACATGCACACATATGGACACCCACACACCTATCCACCCACACACACACATATAAACACACACACACATATAAACACACACACACACACACACACACACACACACACACACACACACACACACACATATATATATATATATATGTATATATATGTATATGTATATATATATTATATATATATATATGTATATATATATATATATATATATATGTACAGATACATCATTGAATGCATATATATATACATATATATATATATATATATATATATATATATATATATATATATATATAAAGTCTACGACTGTGTTAAAACAGATTCGTGATATAGATATTATATATTAGAATATATAATTACATATGTATAAATAACTGTACAGATATATAAATGTGAAAATATATGAATGTATAAAATCATAATTACATATATATGCAAATATGTAAACATATAAATAATTATATATATATATATATATATATATATATATATGTATATATATATATATATATATGTATATGTATATATGTGTATATATATACATATATATACATATATATACATATATACATATATATGTATACATATATATATATACATGTATACATATATATACATGTATATATACATACATATGTATATATATACATATGTATATATATATACATATGTATATATATACATACATATGTATATATATATATGTATATATATATACATATGTATATATATATACATATGTATATATATACATATATATACATACATGTATATATATGCATACATATGTATATATATACATATGTATATATATATATATACATATGTATATATATATATACATATGTATATATATATATATACATATGTATATATATATATACATATGTATATATATATATATATACATATGTATATATATAATATAAATGTATGTACATATATGTGTATTTATAAGCATATTTGTATAAATATATAACTATCGGAAACTTATATATGTATATACATGTATGTGTGTGTTTACATAAAATTATGAATATATATGTAAATACATATATATATATATATATATATATACAGTATATACATATATGAATGTACTCCTATATCAATATATGTATACGTAAATGTACATGATTGTATTACATATAACCATTTTATCATATCGATACTGAAGATTCCAGATGGTGCTCTTGTATGATGAAGAGTTTGATAGATTCACTTCTGTTGTATTCCCGGGTAAATCGTGTGTACATATAAAATATTCATATATATGTATATATACATACATATTATATATGCATGAAATATACATTTCTATTTGCATATATATACATATATATATACATATGCTTATAATTTTTTGTGCCTCCTATATTTCGCTTTAATTGATGCAAAAATGTTATTTAGAAGGTAAGTTTAATACGGAACAATAGTTAGGGTAATGGAAAAGGTAGATTTATTTGTTGCAAGCTGTCTTGATAATTATTTGGGTGCAATTTATGGGTGTAAACAAATAAAAATGCATTCATATAGGCTGAAATAAAGACCCTCTATTCAATGCTCATATGCATAATGTATAGACTTGTCTATATATACATCCATACAGGCAAAACTACACACACATAATACTCTACAATGATATATAATTCTTTGTTTATGCATATATTCATATAAAGCTATGTACATGTATACATTTGTTTACATATGCATACGTATGTAAATACTTATGTACACGTTCATGTATACATATACAAAAGTATAGACCTTTGTGATGGATCCATACATCAATTTGTATTTGTGGTGTATAGGAAATTCTCTGGGGAAGTCGCTTGTTGGTTGGGCTTGGGTGTGTGACATGTGTGTGACATACGTGTGATATGTGACGTGTGGCATGTGACATGTGACACCTTGATTTAACGTGTTTAGGTAAGGGAGTTGATCAATGACCTCGTTTCCTCTCTGTTTTGGAAACAAGATCAATGACCTCGTTTCCTCTCTGTTTTGGAAACAAGATCAATGACCTCGTTTCCTCTCTGTTTTGGAAACAGGGCCAATGACCTCGTTTCCTCTCTGTTTTGGTATATGAAGCCTAACTTTGTGATTCGCTTTCAAGTCTCCTCTCAGTTTGTGGTCTCCTAGATTACTTTAAGTCGGGGTATGCAGACATATTAAAGGGATCTTAATATGATAAGTGCTAGTGTGATATTTGAGGTCTTATATCTTGTCTTCGTCCATTGTATTTGAAGTATATTTTTTCTACTGCAGTCTGTAATTTATTATTTATTACGTGGTAAGACGCCATATGTATGTTGTTTTGTTTTCTCTGTAGCACAGTATATGAAGGTTGGTGGCATGAAACTAACTTCACACACACTCCCTCAGGGGTTGCAATGGAATGCAGAAATCACATGGTACAAATATACGAGCGACTACGTCCTTAGGAGAGGGACGTGGCAACATTTGCTGGGTGAGAGTGTGTGGGGGTGGGGAGGGGGAGAAGGGGAAGGAGATTTATACTCCGCCGCTGTTCGTGGGCTTTTTCCACCTCTCCCCCGCACCCGCATAGATGGGATTGAATGTGATAGACCTATTTATGCTGTCTCCGTTAGTGGCCCACGCCTCCAAGAGCAGTCTGCCACTAACGGAGACAGCATAAATAGGTCTACCACACTCAATCCCATCTATGCCGGTGCAAAGGAGAGGCGGAAAAAGCCCGAAAACAGCGGCGGGGTGTAAATATTCTTCCCCTTCTCCCTCTCCCCACCCCCACCACCACACAATCTCACCCAGCACAAGACCACCGAGCAAAAGTTGCCACGTCCCTCTCCTAAGGACGTAGTCGCTCGTATATTTATACCATGTGATTTCTGTATTCCACTGCAACCCCTGAGGACGGGTCCCGGACAGGATCCGAAACGTCGGTAATAAACTACCCACTTCCGAGTCTGGTGTTTCTTCGTTTCCACCATATATATATATATATATATATATATATATATATATATAATATGCATACATTGTAAGTTTAATTCATATACTCGTGTGTATGAAGGTATATAAGTGTAATTCTATATGTGCATATGTATATAAACATGTATTTATATGTATAATATATAACTAATTCGACGAAATGAGCTATTATGATGTGTTTGTATGGATCTATTTCAGTGTTAACGGCGGGTAGGAGAAAGAGAAAGGGAGCAGTCGCCGGTTGCCAGATCTCTTTTTGTGTCTATGCGGAGGAAACAGAGTCATTGCTGACAAAGAGTTCTTGCCTGTGTCAGGAGTGGAGTGTGCATCCCACGGGGCTGCACCTCCAGCTAGACGCGAGCGTGTTGATGGAGCTCAAAAGACGACCGTGGAGGAGATGAGCCTCTCCCACGCCTGTTTCCCTCGTAGGGTCATCAGGCTGTCATCGCTGATGCCTGTCTTGATTATGCATATGTATTTGCGTGTTTGGATGTATACATTTGAACAAGCACACACTGTCATTTTATTATATGCGGTTTGATTTACGTAAGGGCACCCAAACGTTTATCAATGTGAACTGCAATACACATGGTTATGTACAAAGTGTTCGAATGGTACTTAATTACAAAGAGCAGCGGCAATATATGAATTAGCAGTACATAAGAGAACTAGCAATCTGCAAGCGGGACAATGTGAGTTGTTTGCATGGTGTAAAAGGGCGCTACATCGTCATGCCAGGTGAAGCACCAACGACCGGTCTGCTTACAAGTTTCCTTTTCATCATCATTTGACCCAGGGGAAAGATACTCGTCTCTTTACTAAGGAACCAACTCGTCCTTGTAAGCAGCTCGTTCGAAGCACTATCTCTAAGGTCTACTCTACGTAGCCTGAACCATATGTTCTACGGAGGAGATTTACCAGATATAGCTTGGATTTCTCCCCTGACAAACATCCTTGTCAGTATTGAGAATATCATGATGATTATTCATAATTGATATGCGTATCATTGGAACCGGTAGGAAGAGGTAAAGTAAAATACCTGTTCAGGTGTTATGCCAGACACGTATGTACACGTATAAATATATATATATGTAAATATATATATAAATATTTTGGAACAGAAATAGATGTGAGTAGGTGGATGGGGTTAACCATGGTTAAGAGAATACACCACACCTTCCCATGCAGAATCCACACGTGTATGTTATGGAGTCCTGCCTAAAGTGTTGAAGCGCCTTGGCCATACCTCCAGGAAATATAATCCGTGTTCAACAAATTTCCAGCAAATAATCAGTATCCAACACATTTCCAGTAAATCATTGGTATTCAACAACTATATATGAACAGCGGTCGTGGATTATCCTGAGTACTGTCTTTCAGTGCCAAATTTATTTCGTGTTTTTTTTTTTAAACATGAAAAAGTGTGAAATATGAATTTCTGTACGACAAACATCACGTCATATTCTAAGTGCTGGCGAGGCTCCTGGACTGGTTTTTCTACCGTATTGATTAGGGGGCGATACAGATTAGAGGGCAAGGCGACACCAAATAGTTAATGCAGAGTTAACGCACGAATGGACACACACACACACACACACACACACACACACACACACACACACACACACACACACACACACACACACACACACACACACACACAAACTTCAAGTATGGCTCCAATATGGTACACAAAAATCCAAGGTATCATGGGGAGTGTCTAAGTTAAAAATCAATGTCTGCTGGAACCCAATGCAGCCTGTTGGGATCCTCAGGGCTCAAGGGAGGTTCTGGTGAAGTAAGAATTGGAGAGCAACATAGCTAACATCATCAGAGTTTAATCCCCAAACGCAAAAACATGCTCACACACTCCTAGATACTCTCATATCTGCTCATCTCTGCACCTACTTTGAATACTGAAACATCTGGGACATAGGGTTGGTTTACATGTACATTTACTATTTCATGCTCGTCTAAAAGCAAAATATATGAAACTTTCTTTAGTGTTCAGGCAGGTAAATTCTTCAAAGTTCGGCATTCATCACTGAAAATATTTCTTTTAGTTTGCCTGTAAACATTTGGGTAAAAGAAGGGGAGATCATTTTTTTTTGTGACTTGTGATTCAGTCAAGTAGGTACTAGGGCGCGTAGAAGCACACCTGTCTGGATGATATTGGGCTATTCAAGACTCTTTGGGAGGAGACGGAGGTCCCCAGACGTGAGAGGCGGTGTGCCTTTGGGATAGGGGCTCTGCGCGCACTTGGGAGGACTTTGATTACAGTAAGACTCCCGGGGCGGGTGGTCGTCGGACTTTGTTCCGCAGCTCGATTTCTATTTACATGTAACCCTCGCCAGACTCGTGGTGTTCTGTAGCTTAAGGCTCAACAGTCACCATTAATTTTCCTGCTATGCAGTCTGAACATGAACTGATCTTAGCAATGGCCAATGGACACCAACACTTCAAGAGGAACATCTATGAGATATAATAGTAATGATTACAGTAGTAATGATAAAGAAAAAGCTTCTGTTCCAGACGTTGGTTTTCTGAAGACTTTCACTCCTGAGGTGTAAAATCACTGCAACACGCATACATATACGTTTACTTATACTACATATACACATATATGATGTATATATGTATATACATATGTATAAATACATGTATATACATAAACACACACACATACGCACTCCTGAATGTATATAAACATTTTGAACAATCTGAAAACCATCCGCCCAGAACATGAGCCGGTAGTAAAGAGATGGGAAGAATTGAAATAAATTGGAATATCTAAAAAAATACTACCGCATCTATGGATGGACCCGCTGTCTTTTCCTGTAATAAGACAAGACCATGATATCATTACACGGAGTACCATCTCTGTCGCGTTACACCGACATAGCACATCCGTGATGCAGGCAGAGCTGTGTGTCTCTGCCGGACCACAGAGAAAGTGACACCGTTTCTTTAGCCTACTACTTGGAAGACACATTATAACTTCTTGCAACTATCAGACACATGACAAAACTCTTCATAAAACAGAAAAGAATCCAGTTAGTATGAGAGGACAATGGACGGCTAACATGACGGTGGGAAATGACAGTAATTCCGTCCAGGGACAGAGACTGACTAGAAATTGGTTAATTCATTGCAGGAACTAACTCTGAATGGGCAGAGTTCAGGAAAAATTAGATGATGATAGTTTAGTCCAAGTAAACTTTATTTTTCTGAAGTTTATGCAAAAATTAATTTATTTAAATGGCTTTCGAAGTAATATAGATATATCACTGATCAGGAACAAATGTGTAAGGTTTGTGTGTGTGTGTGTGTGTGTGTGTGTGTGTGTGTGTGTGTGTGTGTGTGTGTGTGTGTGTGTGTGTGTGCGCATGTGTGTGTGTGTTTGCATGTGTATATAAATGTGTTTGTACGTGAGTTTAATTTATGTGTTTGTATGTGTGTTTTTTGTGTGCCTGTACGTGTGTATGTTTGTAAGTGCGTCTTTGTATGTGCATGTACAAGTGTGTAATTTTTGTGTGTGCGCATGCTCTCTCGTATGTGTGTATGTCTGTCCATATATGAATTTGTATATATCTTATATGTTTGTATAAGTTCCTTGTTTCTTTAAAATATATATATTATACTTCATATATCATATATTATTATTACGTTTCATGATATTATTAATGTTACATTTTTACCTTTTACATCATGGTCATATGAATTATATCAGTCACTGAATTCACCATATTAGGAAATTCATTTTGATGAAATATATTTGTTTATGAATTTGTTAAAAAGGGGCAATGGTTTGCCTTCACAGTCGTTGGAAGTAACATTTTGAGAGATTTGGCTTTCATGTAAATTTTCTCACAATTGCATCTTAACTACCATGATTACATACACGAGTTCATCGCTATATTGAAGCTTATTACAGCTTTATATAAACGGTGATACTTATAAGTGTAGCTAAACGTACGTATTGCTTTCTTCACCGTAGTTCTTTTTAAAAAACATTTGAAAAGAGTCGAATATTTGCAAAAATCACATAACAAATCAGTATTTTAGTTAACAAAAATCTGATGTTAAATAAATATTAGGCTGCAGAACTTTAACCAAACAAATGCAATGACTTCATAAAACTTAAAAAGATATGCCTAAATATTAGAGTGATTGGTTTTAGGTGATCCGCCTAAAAAAAATCTAATTTAAAAATAACCCATATTCTCTTGTGAAAGGTGGTGGAGTAGTAGGGGGTGGAAGGTGTTGCGTTGCAAAGTTATACTCAGGGGGCCTCGCCTCCTCTTAAAACCATCATAAAAATGATGATTATAACAATTATGAAAAATAAATTAGGACAATGGTAATAATAACACATAATAATGATTATGAAATAATAAGTGTAATTATAATGATGATAGAAATATATTAAAATAAACGAATTAACAACAGTATTAATAATAACACAAAAATAATTATGAAATAATGAAAGTAATTATGATGATAAAAATAATAAAAGAAGAATAAAAAAAAATCTTATGGCATCAAATATTGTCACTACATCTACGGTACTGATGCTATTGAAATAATGATATATTACGATTATTAACAATAATAAGATAAATGATAGTAACAAAATCATAACATTACTACTAAAAGGAATTACTACTACTGCTACTACTACTTCTATAGTAAGAACGAAAGTAATAACAGAAATAAACAAAAGATAATGATAATGTTAGTATTGCTGACGGTAGGTAATGATGTTAGTAACAGCAAGTAACGAGAATGACATTTGCAATGTTGCTTGTTAACGGGTAAAACACCTCTAGAACTTTCTCCCCGAACCTTGGCTAAGTGCAATACATGCGCAAGACATATAGCTGACTATCCAAAAATTGATTTGTTTTGTTCTCAAATTCTCAAATACAAAAGTGCATAATTTTTTTTTTTTTTTTGGATTTTGGTAGCAGCGACAACAACAACATTAACAAAAACACCAATAAAACATGTTTCTGGACACAGAAATTAGCATATTTCCTAGTGCATATGCAGACAAAAAAAAACAGCTGTATCCGTATACTAGTATACAGTAAATGTGTATGCATATATATGTATATATAAAAGTGTATGCACACACACACTTGAGTACCCACACACCCAAATATATATATACGAAAATACACAAACACAAACATGCAAACACACACAATGTATATATGCATATGTAAATATGTATTTACTACATATTTATATATCGACATATATACATAGACAAATATATATAAATGTATACAACAATATACATATGCATATACAGATGTATATATGTGTATATATATATACACACATACACACACATATATATATATATATACATATATATACATTGCCTATAGATATATACATTTCTCTATATGTATATATGTGTATGTGTGTTTGTGTGTGTTTGTGTTTGTGCGTGTGTGTATATGTATGTGTTTATGTGTCTGTATGCAATGTGTGCGTGCTTATGTGAGTATATATATGTATGTACGTTAGCGTATGTTGTGCGATTAAATTTGTGTGTGTATGGTGTATTTGTGTGTGTGTGTGTTTGTGTGTTATAGACTTGTGATTATATATACATACATACATACAACTCTACGGTATCACGGGTACTTGGAGCACTACACAAAAATGTGACGATATTGGTCTAAATTCCAAGGCTTCCTACCAATTTCATTGGTCACCAATCGTAACACGTGGCATCTTTGGAGTCTACTACTACAGAATGCACACTATCTAACATCGAGTCTGTTGGCTCTACTATGTGAACGCGTCAGGAAACACACTACTTGTAACATCACTCACTAGTTAACCTAGATGTCCTTTCTAGTTACTTTCAAGGGGAAGAGTATTTGGTTTTCTAGTACTCGTCATCGGTTATTTACTAGGATTGCAAAGCTCTGGTATGATAGTAGTCCGCATGGCCGGAACCGTTAGGTAAGGGTATTTATCAAAAAACACAAAAGGAATTTACTTATCAAAGTTTTCATATTACTACAATCGTTTCTGAACGAGTTTAGGCTCTACTGTATATGGAAGGAATTAATTTTGCAGTTTATTTGAAAAATTAATTTTCACTTGAACAAGCATCTACCGAGGCCATTATATATAGTATATATCGCACTAACAAACGATAAATGTGCTACAGATTACATTTACGATAGCAAAAGCCGGTGGACATTTGGCGTGATTTTTAAACAAAAATTGTACTCCACTGATGGTACTACTGTTACTTGAAACTGATGCATGGATGGTGGTAAGTTTGATGGAGGCAAAGTTGACGTATTGTCTCCATCCTAGGCATGTGGTCGAATGTCACCGCTGACACTAAATGCGCTACTACGTACTTCTCTTTTTAAAATAAAACAAAAAATACAATCTAGCTCTTTTTACGGAGTGAGTACGGGAGTTAGCTTGGGTGTGTATATATATATATATATAGATATATATATATCTTTTTGTTACTGAGCGGTGGTTGACAAATAGTGGCGAGTGAATTGATCTCAGGGCTTACTGTCTCGGAACTAGTCCCTTGCGACCGCGATGCATCCACAGACTCTGTGACGTTTTCGGTCTCGTTCTCGTTCTCGTTCTCGGTCTCGTTCTCGGTCTCGGCCTCGGCCTTGGGGCCTTCGGAGTTCTCCATGGGGTCTAGGGTGCTCTCCATGTGATCGAGAAGTCGAACCCCTTCCTCACACTCAAGAGCTTCCGTGGACTCGAACAGATCACTGTCCACCATTTGATCTAATTCCTGATTCATGTCATCCATGTCATCCATATCATCCAACGAATAACAATGTCCTTCATTATGATCATCCTTCTGTAAGGTGTTTGGTTGCGAGAGAGGAAGGATTTTGTCTCACAATGTGAACTGTGTGTGGGGGGGGTTTTGATAAGGGTCTGACCTATGGATGGATGGATGGATGGATGTCCGAGGGATTCAGAACTCTCGTATAGGTTTACTGTGGGGGGGGGGGGGGTCAGATAGGAAACATATAATTTTCTCTCTATTTAGTGTGTATCTGAACTTTTAGACTCGACTTTGATGAACACTTGATCCATCTCTGACAAATCGACACAATTTCCTAGCTATCTATGATATCATGGCTTAGGGCAAACTGAGGACACACTCAGTATTCTTGCTCCAGAGGGTTAACCTAAGAAGAAACGCTTTTAATTCTGCATTAAAGTGAAAGGGTCAGTGTCTATATCAGTATATGGATGAACCCCCCTCCCCCCCAGTGACTGATTACCCATCTTGATAGTCAGATCAATGATTATACCATGAACGGAGCAAAAAAGGTTTCCAAGATGGCGAGTCGCTTACCGTGAGTCCTTGAGGCTGGATCTGTCCGAAACGCGTCGTCTTCCAGTTCTCGATGATAAGCAGAGATGCATATACCTTACCGACAGTCATCTTTTCATAGGTCAGCTCTGAAAGGAGGCAGCATGATTTTAATCCATCGTGAACTTCTGTCGAATAAACCTTATTACAAAGGATTACAAAGGCGGAGCATGCCGACAGGAGACCTTTTGATCCATATCTAGGTCGGATGCAAAAAAAAAAAAAAAAAAAAAAATCATATTAATAATAAATAAAAAATATAATAATTTAAATAAAAAATAAAATACATAAATAAATGCATAGGTATAGTTGAATAACAAACAAACATGTAAATAGTAAATGATAATAAATTGACGTATAACTAATAATAAATGAAAATCAGACAGACAAATTATAACAAAACAAAAACAAATAATATAACATAAATTATAATCATTACAGCATCTTATGGGGACATCATTAATCAACACTGAGTTAGAATTATGACAAATGACCCATTAAGTAGAAATCCCTGACGAGAGCCTGTGTGTGGAGACTTCCAGGAAATCTGGAATATGGAGTGCCAAGTAGGCTCACGAAAGAGTTCCAGGGAAACTGGAATATGGTGTACTAAGTAGGCTCACGGAAGTATATGCAATGAGAGATTTAAAACTCAACATGGAGACTGATAAAGGTTAAATGAGTAAGACACGCCCAGAAAACACATTAAGGCTTATGCGAATCTCTACGTTATCTGATTGTTTTGAAACGATGGATTAACAAATTTAATTATTTTCAGTTTACTTGAAACTTTTATACGGAAAATCAATTTGCCGTGGGTTAGATAATTTGCTATCCTCTGCCCACTTACTAATTTTCAGATGTTTTATAAAACTGTTTTGTTCGTTCAGTTGTTTGTGTGTTTTGTTGAACTGCTTCATGTGTTTTGCTACATGTTTAGCCAACATCATCGTTGAGATCCAGCCACTGATGATGACATTGCTGGTACGTCAAGACGTTTGGTAAATAAACAATTTGTATCGGGGTAACAGCAGACATTTACATTATTTTATTTCCTCGAAGATAACCGGTACTGAGGAAATGAGGCCACAGACACGGCAAAGAGGAAATTTAAGGTGGGCAGAATTCTGAACAGAGGAAGGGATGGTAAAAGCGATCAACCCCTTTTTTAACGGAAATGTCTCTCATCATTAAGGAATGATGCGCGACCCTGGTCCGTAGGGGATGTCACTAAGGACCCTAAGATACTGAATGTATAAAACTAAGGCACTTTGTATCACCCCGGTACGGGGACAGTTGTATTCTGAATGGGGGTCAATCTTAGAGTGGGAACTTCATATCATCTCTATTAACTTAACATAAGAACATAAAGAGCCATGTACACGGTCAAACAGTTTGTCAAACCCGTATTGTCAAACAAGTATTTGAATTGACATTTGGCCGTGTGAATGGGGTATTTGGTTGTCAAACACGTTTATTAAACGTGTTTGACAACCAAATACCCCATTCACACGGTCAAACACTTTCTTATACGGGTTTGACAAACCGTTTGAACGTGTAAATGGCCCTTAACATAAGAATGAAGGAGACTGCAAGAGACCATAAGGCCTACACTAGGCAGCTCCGTATCCATCACCACCTGTCATCCCCATCCATAAAGTTGTCTAATCGTTTCTTAAAACAACTGATAGCTTCAGCGCTTACTACATGGTTACTAAGTTTATTCCATTCGTCGACCAACTTCGTCAACTTGATGATGTAATTTACAGATATCATTCCAACGATCACTTTATGATATTATTCTGAGAAGTGGACCACGAAAAGAAAATGAATAAATAAACGAGTAGACTTTTCACAACTGAGCTTGGGGCCCTAATAAAGGATGAAACGCACGAGAGGCTGTTTAGCCGCTCAACCGCTGCGGCTGTTTAGACGTTTTTATAGAACACACTACTTTTAATGGAATTGCGCGCATTAGCGGTTAAGTAACTAATGCGCGCAATTCCATTAAAAGTAGTGTGTTCTATAAAAACGGCTAAACAGCCGCAGCGGTTGAGCGGCTAAACAGCCTCTCGTGCGTCCGTAGCCTTACTCTCCAAAACCGAAGAACATTCGAGTCAAATCTTTCCCCAAACTTAACAAAGCAACATTGTCATCATCATGACGCCCCGCAATTCTTCCTGCTGGTGACGGCAATTCTGACGAAGACGACAACATCTTACCATTATCCGGCGGGATGATGAAGTCGATGTTCTTCTTGGCTTGGATGGGCCAGAGCTTCTTGATGGTGGCCCGAAGCTCCAGGTCCGCCTGGTCCATCTCGTCTGCCATCCTCATCTTTATGCTCAGGTTTTCTCGGATCAAGGCGAACAACGTTGTGGTAAAATGGACCTGGTGGTGTGACGACGAAAGCGATGGTGACATTAATAACATGTGGGAAAGGAAGTGTCCGTCAATACATATATATATATATATATATATATATATATATATAATATATATATATATATATATATATATATATATATATATATATATATTTATATGCAAGGTAACCACTTTAGAAAATAAACAAACGGAGGAGAGCGCTTTTGTATATTACATCCAGTTTAATTTACACGGATGTAATATACGAAAGCGCTCTGCTCCGTTCGTTTATTTTCTAAAATGGTTACCTTGCATTTATAAAACACACGTTCCTAGTGTTTTTATTGCATATATATAATATATATATAATATGTTTATATATATATATGTGTATATATATATATGTATATATATATATACACACATATATATATATAATATATATGTATATATGTATATATATATATATATATATATATATATATATATATATATATATATATATATATATATATATATATATATATCATAGCTGAAAGAATTCTGACTGAATTATTTCTAGTGTAGCTCCCTACTTGATCTTTATTTCAGGATTTTATTCTATCGCCTCTTAAGAGAACTATAATGGTTATTTGTTAATTCATTGATTGATTTATTTTTTGTTTGTTTTGTGCATAGTTCTCTTCTTATAAATTGTTCATTCCCCGTTAACCTTACTATCAACGACGTGTCTTCCATCTTGGCCCATACGAACACCATCTTACACTTAGTGAACACCTCTTAGAACTAGAAAATCATTTGAGGTGATTAAATGATTTCGTGGTAAAATGGACTAAAAATTGCCAGAAATTATAAAAACAAGATTGAATCTGAAAAGCTGTCCAGTTGGTGCAGCAGGAGAATTGTCCATCAAATCTTCGGTTCAAGGAAACACGTTCACGAAGCCATTGTAAGGTGGTTGCGCTTACCTAGAAGCTGTGTCAGCTTACCTAGAACTCCCTTGCCCTTCCTTCTTTCCTTCCTTTCCTTTCCGTGACTCCCACATTTCTGAATTTCCCCCCCTTTACCCTTCCTATTTCCTTTGTCTGAACCACATCACTCGTATTCTAGTCTGACCTTCCACCGCACCTTTGCGGACCCGCGGACCCTTCCCTGCTCCTGGCGTTGTCTTCCCACTCACCTTTCCCTCAGAGTCGATGGGCATATTCATTCGGATGAGCTTCTTGTAGGCTAATCTGTAGGGACATTTGTTGCCGAAGCCAAGAGGTGGATCCATGTTCCTGAGCATATCGTACATCTCCCTATAATGTACCTTGCCTCTGCAGAGATGACAGGGAAGAAGAAGAGGAGGAGGGGGAGGAGGAGGGCCAGGAGCACGGGGGTGGTGGGGTGGGGTGGAGAGGGAAGGTAAAGGTGGGGAGGATCGGAATGGGGAAGGAATATTTGGAGGGAGAAAGGTAGGGAGGTAGGTAGGTAGGTAAGTAGGTCGATTATGCGGACATGCATATACGTAGGGATGGATGGTAGGAGAAGGGAGGGGGAAGGAGGATGACAAGGGGAAGGGAAAAGGAGGGAGAGGGGTAGGAATGGAGTCAGTGAGGGGAAAAGGAGTATAGGAAGAGGGGAATTGATGGGTCGTCGGCAGGAAGGGGAAACGGAAGGGATGGGGGTAACGGGAAGAATATGATTTATTCATTATTTTTTATTTTTCTTGATGTGGAGAAACGAAAGATAATATGAGTCAGGATAATGTCGATGCCAAGTCATTACTTATATCTTTTGGAGAAATGAAAGATAATATGAATCAGGATGATGTCGATGCTAAGACGCATTTGATTGTGCGTTTGGAAGTTGACGTTTTAAGAACGTTTTGCTCAGACGTATTGACGTCTGCGCTGACATAAATCGACATAAATCGTCTTTGCTTATCATAGACACATTTTTAGTAATAAGTCTTCTTCTGATGTTTACCTTCCACTCTGTGTAGTTACTCAACTTATATATGCAACATTTTTACACATTTGATAACATAAAAAGAAGTAGCTGGATAATATGACTCAATGAATATATAAAATCTCATGACAAAGTATTTTGGTGTAGTAATTTATCGCTTTATAATGTTTGATGAAACTATATAGTGTTTGATGAAATGAATACTGAATTGTGTCGCAACACTTCGAACTGCGGTCGCAAGTCACAAATTCGAAGATTTTCCGAGGGTTATCATTGCCTTTCCTGGATGACGGGTCATCCCTGCATCCTGTCCACTGCCCTGGGTCAGAAGCAGTGTCGCAAGACACAGCACATCCACAGCAAAGCCGCTTCATTAATTCGGCGACCCCCCCTCTCCGTCCCCTCATGCAGAAAAGGAGAAGACGGGGAGAAATCCAAGATGAGAGGGAGGGAGGGAGGGGAGTGGAATATGTGGGGGATGGAAAAGGTGGGAGTGGTTTCTGTGTCTTTTTCTTTTTGGCCACCCCCCGTGTAAGGGGGAAAAGGCCTTTGGTATATGTACGTATGTATGTATCATTGCCTTTCCGCGGTCTTTCTGACAGTCTCTTTCCGCTGCATTCCGGATGACTTCGAGAGGAGGAAGACACGCGAAAACCGCGTAAGACCTAACCTAGTTTAATCTTGTGTTGAAAATGTTGCATATATACTGGTAAGTCTGTAACCATACTTACACAGAGTTAAGATACTGAAACAATTCTTGCTACAAAATGGCGACAAGGTCCTGATGCACAGTGAGTGACTGACAAATACGAAATACAAACGAGTCAGTTATGGTAAAAAATAGGAAGATGAAGATGAGAAGGAGGAAAAGGAGAAAGAGGATTCTTGCTACGAAATGATCACAGGGAAATGACGACAAGATCCTGATGCAGAATGAGTGACAAATACGAAATACAAACGAATCAGCTATGGTAAAAAACGGGAAGATGAAGATGAGAAGGAAAACGGGAAGGAGGAAAAGGAGGAAGAGGAGTTAGAGGAATAATGAAGAAGGAGGAAAAGGAGGAAGAGGAGTTAGAGGAATAATGAAGAAGGAGGAAGAGGAGGAAGAGGAGTTAGAGGAATAATGAAGAAGGAGGAGGAAGAGAAGTAGGAGGAATGACGGAGGAACAGGAAAAGGGTCATAGAATACTTACGTAGCGTTTGGATCATATTCAGCCCATATTCGTATGTATTCGTCCAGATGATGGGCCCCAAGAATGGACGAATCTCGTGTTAAATAGTCGAAGTTGTCCATGATGACAGCCACGAACAAGTTAAGCATCTGTTATAACGGGGAAGCATGAGGATCTTGGTCTTCAAGAGGTCGTAATTAGATCCAAATGGTGGGAAAGACGAAAGGTAGTTGGAGAAGTTACTTATGAGATAATTTTTTCTCTATGGGAACTGAAAGTTGAATTTCGACTTAAAAATGGAAATTGATAAAGACGTTTGTACGAGTTTCAATTCGTTCATATTTTTATTAACTATAACTAGAACGTGTGAGATTACTTCATATTACTGGGAATATGAACATGCATCTGTACAAATTATCAAGTCCCATGCTAGAGAAATTCCAGCATGTTCTGGTGACACGACACATTGAAACATGAAGACAATGGAAAATGATTAAGTAACAAATTAGTGCGATCATGGGAAAATGTTCAGTGAATTCTAGCCAACGGCTGTGTGTCGTAGAGAGAGAATAAAGGTGGTATAAATCCACTTCTCTTTCTGTATAGGTCCAGGCCCTTAGCTACTCTGGCAGTACGATTCGTTTCTATATTATTCAGCGTTTCATGCGGCGCCATACAGCTCCTGAACCTTGAATGCTTGTGGCAACACGCCACTACTGCAGTGTCCCCTTAACGCATAACCATTGTTGTATAATAGAATTTGTAATCTTTGTCAAACAATTATATATGTCAATTATAACCAAAATTATATATTGTAAATATTGTGTCACATACAAGGATAGCCCTAATATTGTAAAATGTATTTATATGTAACATTTTTTGCATACCCTGGACAAAACTTTAAAATATTCAGTATGTATGATTTATGTCATGGCGGACGGGCAATCCAACAAGTCCAGAAGAGATAAGAAATTTCATTTATCTTTCACTAATGGACGATACTCGTTTGACCATGTTGTGGTAACTAATCACATCAAGCTCTCCAATGTACTACTTTCCAGCTTTCAGAGTTTTACGTTCAAAATTATCCAACAGAAATTTAGGCTCCTCAGAG
>NC_134803.1:55229619-55232119 GCF_046742065.1 Oratosquilla oratoria | reverse complement strand
GATAACATACACAGATTGGCATTGGATTCTGTATTCATACTATTATTACGGATCATCTTGCTGGGTGCCTCGGAAGGAAGTGTGCTATTTGGTTCACACCCTCGCTTGAAGACTTCCTCATTCTTTTCTCGAGTCCCGAATGGAGAGTTCATGCCAGTTGGGCAAGTGTCTGTGACTTCCTGCATGGTCTCGCAGGTTGTTTTTATGTTTTGTCCTGTTTGCCCCTTCCCTCCACAATGTCTCACTGTAGTGCACAGGAGGACAACTATCGCACGGGAGGCTGTATGATGGTGTCCTTGTTCAGGTTGTTTCCTGCCTCTTCCGCACTATGGTCCTTATCTTCCATCCAGAGACATACCACGCACGCGCCAACCCTTGGTAGGATGTTGGTTGGCGCGGTGGGGTTCACTACGGAATTCTCGGGGCCACAGAGTCCCACAAATAAGAAAATAGTGGGAATGAATGGATGCATTATGATTTCATTTAGTGTTAAAGTGGCCTCCGGGAGATCAAAGAACAGCAGTTCATAGGAGTATGGGATATGCAAGAAAACGGGTTGGAAGCCTTCCGGGGTTAACCTGTTCGTTCCTCTCAGGTAGGGAACTGCAAAGTTGTCATCTTTATCCTTTTGGCTTCTGGCTCGCTTGTAGCTGTCTGCTGATTTGTTTTTATGTTTACTAAGCTTGGAAGTTCGAGGACCAGGAACATATACATCATCGAGGCTTGGCAATGGGTTCCCCACTGAGCGCGGTATTGGTATCTCTTTTCATAGAAGCGCCGGAAGGGATATTTCAGTGCTCATCATGGCTGGGAAGAGACATCGAAGTGGTCCCGTTACGCACATGATGTGTTGGTCATGATGTCTGAGGGATCTAGTGTTGAAAACATACTTCACATGCTTATTGTATCGAATAAACATATTCAGTTCACGGTGGAGAGGGAAGTGGCCGAGAAGTTACAGTCCATTGGCACAGTGACATACTGAGGAGAGAATGTGTGTGCAGGAAGTCCACAAAGTCGACTTTATACATTACCTCTCGAGGCACTGCACAAACGTGCATTCCTGGGTAGTGGTCAGGTTTTACTCGTGAACTGGTAGAATATGTTGCGGTGAATTTTTGTCCAAGGAGATTGCGGGTCACTAGTATGTAGAGCTCAAGGACATGATTATCATCATTGCACACACACACACACACCACACACACACACACACACACACACACACACACACACACACACACACACACACACACACACACACACACACACACACACACACGTACATACATACACAACACACGCGCATCAAGCACACACACATAGACACACATACACAAACACACACAAATACATGACATGCGAATAAGGTCACAGAAAACACATGTAAAAGCAAACTCTTCTACTTAGGATTATAAAAAGGAAAAATAAATGAAAAAGAAATTAGCAATCACAAATACAGAAAAAAATTCAAGCAGATATATGAATTGACACACTGCCACACACACGTTCACACAGAGATACAGACAGAAGCAAATGCAAGTAAACCATACAAGTACAACCAATGTACATACACCCCCATACGAGTAGAAAAGCGCATGTACACCAAAAATACACAGCAATGTACAGAAAAATACTCTGGTACACGTATAAAATATTCACAAGACTAATAAAGAAAGTATACAAACATACAACGTAAAAATGCAAACATACATACATACACACAAGATACACACATAAACACACACACATATGAACAACCACACATGGGGAAATACAGTAAAAATATAAGTATAGTCGTATACATGTCTAAACAATATGCATACGCAAATTAGATCGTCCATATCCACAAAGAAAAGAAAATAGAACTCAAGGAAATGTAACATTATCACACAAACAAATATTGTCACATTAAAAGAAATAAGAAAAGCTGCTAAAATAGGCCAACATAAGTAGAAAGACACACAAAAAATTGTATTTATTGGTTTTCAAATGAGTTTTTTGATTAGTAATACGTGTAAGTTATTTTTACGTTTTTTTACATGTAAAGAAAATGTTCTTTTATGCAATGTATATGTAGATTAATACATATATGTATTGTAATGATACCATAATTTAATCCACAAATCATGCTGTCATCAACAAATGGAAGAAAGTAACCGAAAGGATTGTTGTAGATACATGACAATGTTATGGTTTGCTGTTTGCACGATTGAGTATGGGGACTATTTTCTTTTTCAAAAAGACTATGCTGCTGCTAGTAACTTTTCCTATTACGAAGATATTTTTTTGAGTAATATGTTATACGAGTCTGAGGTCACCATGTGACGGTATTTTACCGATAACTTGACTGACAAGCGTGTTTGGTGTAGGTTGACTGAAATGTGAAACCTTGTGACTCCTACGAGTAGAAACCCTTTCACGACGTTTTGAGACGAATATTTGAGTCGCCGTTGTGCAAATGTCTTCAGGAAAGTCCTTGTGAAGCAACGACTGTGCTCTT
>NC_134803.1:55219619-55227119 GCF_046742065.1 Oratosquilla oratoria | reverse complement strand
AGTAGTAGTAGTAGTAGCAGTAGTAGTAGTAGTAGTAGCAGTAGTAGTAGTAGTGGTAGTAGTAGCAGCAGTAGTAGTACCAGTAGTAACAGTAGAAGCAGCAGCAACAGCAGATGTAGTAGTAGTAATAGTCGTAGTAGTAAGAGTAACGGTAGTAGTAGTTAAAGCGGTAACAGGAAAAGTAGAAGCCGTAGTAGTAGTAACAGTGGTGATGGTGATAGTAATAATAGTATAAGTAATAGTAAAAGTGGTAGCAGCAGTAGTAATAAAGTAGTAGTAGTAGTAGTGGTAGTAGGTGTGATAATTAAAAATAGCAGTAGCAATCGTAGTAGCAGGAATAAAAGAAGTAATAGTAGATGCAGTCGTGGTGCAAATCAAAAGTGTTAACTGAACAATGCCAAACGAATGAGACGAGGTGGGACCTATTTTATGTGGCACTATTGACAGTTGCAGAGGATGCAAAAAGATTCACAAGCAGCCAGAGAGAGGTGATTGCAGAATCAGGGATAGAAACAAAGGGTGGTGGTGGTGGTGGTTGTGGTGGTAGGAGGTATAGAACTTGGGTGAGATGCAGAAGATTGTTGGGTAGACAGGAGTCGTAGCGTTAAAAAATAAAAAAATAACATTAGTTGGCAATAGAGGCAGTTAAGTCTGCAACAATGATAGCAAGAGTAAAGCACTACTACTACTACTACTACTACCACTATTATTACTCTAACTACTAATACTACCATTATGACCATTACCACTGTTACTACTACTAGTAGTTACAGTAGCAGCAGTGGTAGTGTTTGTGATAGTAATAGTAGTTATAGTTGACAGCAGTAATAGTAATAGTACCTTCGTTAGTAGTAAAAGTAACTGTAGTAGTGGTGACAGCAGTTGTACTATTGCTATTAATAGTACCAGTTAGATTGATAATAGTTGAAGTAGAAGTAATAATGATAATGGTAATAATAATAATGATAATAATTAATGAAAACGATATTCATAATAATAGAAATAATCATAATAATATCAATAGTTATGAAATAGATAATTGTGATTCAGTATAATAACAGCAATTCATAATAATGATAAATAATGATCAATAAATTATGATAAATTATAATTAATAACTTAACAATTGATATTTATAAATATAGTAATTGATGACTGAATAATATCAATAGTTGATTATAGATAAATCATAATAATGATGATTATAATAAAATAAAAATAAAAATAAAAATAATACTAAAATGATAGTAATAAAGTAACAATAGTGATGAAATCATGAAAAACAGTAATGATAATAAATGATAAAGTAATGAAAATTAATAACGAAAATAATAAAACGTCTAATAATAGTTTTGTTTATATAACGATTTGATAGTGATAACGATAATTAGAAATTGTCACAATAATGATAATGATAATGTCACAATAATGATAATGATAATAATGATAATAATATTAATAAAAAGAAAGATGAGGAAGAACAGAAGAATAAATCAAGAAAACAGGAGGACGAAAAAAAAATACAAACAGAGGAAATTGAAGGCGAAGAAGGAGAATGAGGAAAAGAAGGAGAGGAAGAAAAAAAAGAAAGAATGATGAATAGGAAAAGGAAGAAATGGAAAAAAAGAAAGAAATTTGAGGAAAAAAAGGAGAACAGGGATAAGAGAAGAAGCCAAAGATGAAAAAAAGGGTAAAAAGAAAGAAAAGAGATTAAAAAAAGGGTAAAAAGAAGCAAAAGAACGAGTAGATGATTGAAAAAGAAAAACGCAAAAAGAAGAAAGAAGAAAATAAAAAAAATGAAAGAGGACGAAGAAGGACAACGAGGTGAAAAAAAAAAAAAGAGGACAAAGAGAAGAAGAGGAAGAAGATACAGAAAAGGAAGTAGATGAAAAAGGTGAAAATTAAACACGGGAAGCAGTAGAAGCTGAAGAAAAAGATGAAAAAAGAAAAAGGGAAGGCATAAGAAGAAGCGGAAGAGAAAGTGAATGAAAAATACGAAAAAGAAAAAGAGGAAATAGAAGAACCAGAAATAGAAGAAGAATGCCCTAAAGGCAGTAGTAGTATTAGTAGTAGTAATAGTAGTAATAGCAGTAGTAGTAGTAGTTGCAGACTTGTGGTTCTGGTAACGATGTAGTTGACAAGACAGCACAAGATGGTGGATCTGTACCTAGCAGCGGTTTGACTAGTACAAATAGTAGCAATAGCATTGGGTAGTAGAAGTAGTGGCAGGAATAGTACAACGAAAAGTTGTAGCAAAAGCATTAACAGAGGTGCAGGTAACAATAGTTGTATGAATAGTAGTAGTAGTAGTAGTAGCAGCAGTAGTAGTAGTAGTAACAATATAAGTAAAAATGATAATAGCAGTTAAGGTAGTAGTCATAGTAGTAGTAGTAGTAGTAGTCGTAGTAGTAGTAGTAGTAGTACCCGATGTACATTTGAGGCGCATAAGATGCATTCAGGAATCAGCTGGGCGGGGTACACTCCGAGTAGCATCGAGTGCCGAGATATTAGAAGACAAGACAAGACAAAACAAGACAAAAAATTGGTGGGGAAGGGAGTGAGTAGGGAGGCCAGTGCAAGAGTTGAAGATGAGGTACAATCAATATGAAAATGACGAAAGAGTAAATAATAACGAAAATGATGAAGAAAACAGAAGATGGACGACTGCAAAGAAGCAAAATTAGAATGAAATGGCTTCTCATAGCATCATCATTATTGCTATTATATTTTTTAATATTGTCATCATCACGATCATCATTATTATTGTTATTATTATCATTGTTCTTGTTATTATTATTATTGTTATTATTGTTATTATCATTGTTATTATTTATTATTATCATTGTTATTATTATTATTATTATTGTTATTATTGTTACTATTGTTGTTGTTATTATTATTATCATTATTGTTATTATCATTATTATTATTATTATTATTATTATTATTATTATTATTATTACTATTATCATCATTATCATCATTATTATCACTACTATTATTGCTCATTATATTCATTAGTCGATAACGGCAACAACAGCAATGTTAATAGGAGTGATAATAATAATGATAATAATAACCATAATAAAACAATGTCAATAATATAATAACAGTAATGATAATGGTGATAATAATGATAATTACAGCAATTACAATGATATTGATAATAACAATAGTAATGATAATAATAATGGCAATAATTATTATAATAAAAATATAATAATGATAATGATAACAACAATGATAATAATAATAACAATAATAATAATAGCAATGATAATAATAGTAATGACAATAGTAATGATAATAATAATGATAGTGATAATAATAATAATAACAGTAATAATAATAATAATAATAATACCAATAACAATAATAATAATAATAATAGTAATAATAATAACAATAATAATAATAGTAAGAATGATTGTCGAACTAATTTAAAAATGAGAGGTCGAAAAAGAAACGAAAGAAAGAAAACAAAAAAGGGGGGAGGGGAGGGGGGGCGGGAAAACAAGATAACAGCGATGATACTCATTACTAAACGACATCAGAGTGATGAGATAACGACGATCATGGGTGACCTGTCCCGTGGGTCAGCTTGCTTGAGATAGCAGTCAAGATAAAGACCAGGGAAAGTAGAAGACACGAGCAAGGCGGGGGGGGGGGGAGGAGGAGGAGGCAGGGTCGTAGGTGGAGACGTGGTTGGAGGACGGACGAGGGAGGAAGCGAGGGAGGGAGGGGGGGAGGGAGGGACGAGACG
This sequence comes from Oratosquilla oratoria, assembly GCF_046742065.1. Classification (NCBI taxonomy): domain Eukaryota; kingdom Metazoa; phylum Arthropoda; class Malacostraca; order Stomatopoda; family Squillidae; genus Oratosquilla; species Oratosquilla oratoria. The sequence continues at coordinate 55,223,356 of NC_134803.1, read as the reverse complement.
CCAGGGGGGTCGGGGGTGTGTTGGGGGGGAGTGTAGGGAGGAAGGTCGTAGACCGGGGGGGTGGTATCAAAGAGCAACGCATTATTTTAGGCAGGCATGACAAACAACCAACTAGTCAACAACTAGTCTAGGTCTAGTCTAGGCCGGCTAGATCATACTCTAGCTTTTACAATACCTTCTACTAGATCTAGACTACTCGCACTCCGGATCTAGAGAAATCTAGAGAACTAGACAATTTACCAAACGACTAAAACACAAAATGTCTGTTCAGGGGAATCAGTTTGCCCTCGTTCTGGGGACTCGATTAAATTGGGTCCTGGTTGCGGCCTCTCATGCGTCTGAGGATTTGTAGGTGATTTGGCCGGTTTGTAAATTTTGATCTCAATAATGACTAGTAACAATGACGGAGAAAACCTGGGAGCTGAACAGACATAGTCCATAAATGTCCTGGCCTGGACTGAAATTGGATAGAAGAAACTATCCCCTGGTTTGCATATATATAAATATATATATCTTTTTTTTAAATTCTGGAGCAGGGGTGGTTATGTTAAACTCACCGAAATAACAGTAAAAGAGCAGCGAAGAAAGATCGAAAGTTGTTATGTCGATTTAGATCAGTGTCGGGGTCAAATTTCATGTTGCCAAAGACCTGGGTGGTGAAGTGGTAGGAGAGAGAGAGAGACGATAGAGTGTGCTGTAGATTGAGGCAGGTCAACATGCCGGGGCATGAGCGCCGTTCTTGCAACGACGACATTACGGTGGCGGGGAAAGAAGTCACGTGGGGGGAGGGGGGGGAGGGGGGAGGGGGGCGTGTGGGGGGGGGGCTGGCTCTTTTCACACGTGACCTCCAACCTCAGCCACAAGATGGGAAAATGGTTGAAATATCGGAAGCAGGGAGCAGTTTCTCGGACCAATCAGAGGTTACTTTCCACAGTTACAGACTTGAAAGATGTTATTTCACTTCTAATGACATAAACGAATTAAATTGTGACTGAAATACTTGCTCCTCCCGATCTTCCTTTTAATATCCCCTTGGTTTAAGAAAAGCACATTAACAGATTCTTGGAAAAGAAACATAGTAGACATAGAAACCTGCTTACAGAAATAATGACAGTCTATAATGAAAAATTTAGGCGACTTAGAGTTTTACATCATCTTTAGGATCCTGATGCGGCCTTTTAATTGATTAATGTATATTCTATTTTCGTTATTAGGCTTCATTGTCCTTAGCAATTGAACCCTGGTACAGTAAATATTGATTATTTTTCGGTTCAGACTGCCAAAATTTCTTCAAGCACGATAATGACGTCATATCGGGTGAGACATGTGGAGAGAGTGAGAAATGTCGACATTCTTGAGGGTGAAGGGCAATAGGAGGACACATTGGATCAAAGCAGTGAATGAACGCAAAAATATTACGTACACGTTAAAAAAAATGACGTGAGCATTAATTGAACAAAGTTACATATATAGGATTGACGTGAAAAATCAAATAAAAATAGCAAGTGAGTCTACATATAGATTGCGCGTGAAAAAGGGAGCTAAAAAACGTAAATTTTATGTCAGAATAATCATGATATTAAATCTGTATAGAAATCTAGGCCAGTATTTAAATTTAAAAATATTGTAAAAGAACAGTATACAAAAATTTAGATTTGAGTAATCTTCCTGAACAATAGTATTTATGTAAAAATATAGAGTTGTATAGATGAAAAGACACAAAAGATACATTATGCATATATATATGTATTTGAATACGTAAATTATAAATCTATATATATTTACATGTGCTTAAAGTATACAACACTATGAATATATGTTTTATATATATATTATATATATGTATATATATATATATATATATATATATATATGTATGTATACAGTATATATATAATGTATACATACCTACAAAATTTATATATACGTCTTAAGAATTACGTGTAATGCACATTGATATATAAAACTCTCTCCCTCTCTCTCTATCTCTCTCTCTCTCTCTCTCCCTCCCTCCCTCTCTCTCTCTCTCTCTCTCTCTCTCTCTCTCTCTCTCTCTCTCTCTCTCTCTCTCTCTCTCTCTCTCTCACACACACTACTTCCGAGCTTCCGCGTTTGAGGTTTTAGAGTTTAAGCCACTTGAAAAATAATCTAATAATACTACAAGCCGTTACTGTTTCCCTTGGGCAGATGGATGTTCTGTGCGCGCGGGCGCGTGTGTGTGAGAGTAAGGTCAAATCAATGTATGAACCTGATCGTTAATTAAACCGAATTGCGCGAAGCAAAGGGCATTCACACCAAAGCCTCCCAAAAATGGAAACTTAATAAATTAGAAAGACTTGTCTCTTCCACACCAAGAGGAACTGTTTGACAGAGGTCTCAGCTGACGAATAACATTTTCCGAACATTACCCGGAGACACCGAAGAAAGAGTTGAAGTCACTGGGAGTTTCTTCCGAGCCAAGAGTCATCGCTGGAGTTACTTTTAACCCAAGAGGAGGAAACGAGAAACACGTGGAAGCAAGACGTCAATGGAGATTTGAGCCATTCCCGCTCATGAACACCAAATTGTCTTGACAAACGGGAGAGGACCCAATCTAGATCTCCTCCAAGTGGAGTGGAGTGGAGTGGAGTGTTATTGTTAACCCAAGAGGAGGAAACGAGAAACACGTGGAAGCAAGACGTCAATGGAGATTTGAGCCATTCCCGCTCATGAACACCAAATTGTCTTGACAAACGGGAGAGGACCAAATCTAGATCTCCTCCAAGTGGAATGGAGTGGAGTGGAGTGTTGCAACCACATACGCTCTGTTCACCTTTCCCTGTTCCAGTATTGCCAGGATGTTGCTGTAGCCATGGGTTTCCACCTAGGAGTAAAACCCACTGTCCCATTTCCAAGCAGTGGGAAGTGAAAAACCCCTGGTAGAGGAAAGCCCTATCAGTTTTTTTTTTTTTTTTTTTTTTTTTAGGCCGACGTTGGGTTGTCTCCCCTCCTGGCGAGAGCTGTCAGGAACCGACGCGACCCCCTGATCACGAGTTCGACACGGACGGTATCCATTGGGCTACCGTGCGGCCACCTTGGAGCAATATGGCCAACTTCTTCGTGGGGAGCATAATCGAAACGTACTCAGCAGAACAGAATATATATTGATTCAGTTTAACGTCTCGAAACTTCCCACTACCAGGAGGCTAGGACGGTGCTCCTGACAGAGGAATTTGTAGCATGAAATATAATGACCCCTGCCCTTAGTTCAAACTCGCCGGTGGCAGGGTTCGAACCACCATCATCTCGACCTAAATCCCTCGGCCAGCGAGTATTAAGAAACAGATATAAACAGTCGATACATGGACGACATTCTTCCAAGATCAGGAGCGACACTGAAGAACTCAGACTTCCGAGTCCAAGAAGCCGGAGGTGTTGTTTTTCCATAAGGAAGAACGTGTAGATCCAAGGTTCTCAGCCTATTTTCACACAAACCCCGTACTTATGAATTGCTGTTGTCTAGCCTCCTGGAAATGACTTCAAGACTAAATTTAATCTCTGGTTCTCAACCTATTTTCACACGGACCCCGTACTTATGAATTGCTATTGTCTAGTCTCCCGGAAATGACTTCAAGACTAAATTTAATCTCTTTGCATCCATTAACTGCTAGTGACTTTAGGTTGTCGGCTCCACTTGTGAACCACCGTGCTCCACTAGGAGTCCATGGCCCACAGGTAGAGAACCGCTGGTGTAGATG
>NC_134803.1:55209619-55214619 GCF_046742065.1 Oratosquilla oratoria | reverse complement strand
TTGTTATTTTTCATTTTATTTCTGGCTGGACACTAAGATAAGGTAATGAAAAATCATTACACAAAACTCGTTGACTCGTGTTGCGACGGTATCCATTAACCACAATTCGCTGCATCGTTGCAAGACTGTCGTAACTCAAATTTCGTGATTTTTCAGGAGAAGCATTTTAAAGTATCTAAGTCCTATAACTTTAATAATTTTACCCTAAGCAACAAAACTTACCATCTTGATCAGGTAAATAGGGCTCCACTTGACTTACGACTTTATTACCAAAAGACGCAGAATTGTACGACATTCTTATAAACCATTGTAACTCTATACATGAAAATTTTGAGTTACGACAGTCTTGCAATGATGCAGCGAATTGTCGACGCGGAGTCTGTTCCCTAAACCAGTGGTTCCCAAATTGGTAGTGACCTACCCCCCTGGTGGTGATTTAACCAATTTCCAGGGGGATATTGGAGGGGTGACAGAAAAAAGTTAAGAATTCTGAAAATCAAGAAGACAGGAATTCCTCAATTAGCTTCAAGCATGCAACTCCGTCCATCCTACTGATGTTCTTGACATCTTTGGAAATAGTCATTAGAGATGCACAATGTTCAAATACAATAAATAAACGAAAATATCTCTAGTGTTTTAATTTAGCCATATGTATGTCAATGTTGACAACATTTTGTGAAAGGGGTAACATGTTTAATGTGGCACGTTAAATTGAGTTACAATCTGAAAAAGTTTGGGAACCACTGACCAAAACGAAACACTTAAGTCAAATAGGGTGTATCTATTCAATATAGCCACTTCTACAAGGACAAACAAAGTGTGTACAGTCCTTTTTTGAACCATCGCACGTAGCTCAGTCGCAAGCGTCTTGACTTCGTGATTATGTACGCACAGGTCAGGGTTCGAATCCCTTAGCAGAGCCTCTAAAAATGTTCACATAAACAAAGGTTAGCTTTATGGGTTACAACAAAGGCGCGACGTACTCACCTTGAAGGACTGTACAAAGGTCCAAAGGAGTATTCTGATCGTATAGCCTTGCCGCAGGAGTTTAATCAGCCGAGCAGCTCGGAAGAGCCGAAGGAACCCGACGTTAATGAAATTTTCCTGCAGCGGGAGGAGACAAGGGAAAGAGGAACTGTCAGTGAGCGAAGGGTCTTGGCCATAGTCAAGGGCTGGGTGAGGATTACTATTGGGATCAGGGTGGGTGATAGTCATCTTTCAAAAAACAGTTAAAGTGAAGGAAAAATTGTTGTTCAGTAGTAGTAATAGTAGAAGTTGTTGTCATAGTAGACTAGTGGGAGAGTTAATCTAGAGTGATTGTTGTTTTTTGTATTGCAATATCTCATATATCTATATAGATGGAAAAAGTGATTTTTTCTCATGTTTAAGGACCTGGATCTGGAGTTATCAGTAGGGTTCAGAACATAAATACAACATTGATGACATGTAATATGAACAAGAGAACAATGTTTTAATTATCAATAGGACAAGGGATTGTTTGAACACCAACTGGATAATAAACAGGAGGTTTAGTTTGTGCCGTGTGGTCTTTCACGAAAACTTATATAAAAAAAAAAACCAATTTAGCTAAAGATTCTTATAATAGACATACTGTAAAAGCCATCCACAAAAAATTTAGTAAAAAAATATTCAATAACTACTGCCAAAAATACTGCAAAATATACAAAACAAACTGGTCCTCAAAGATACAGTGACACTGTAGCTGTAGTTGAAGCTCAGCACAAGGCTTTGTTCCTTTAAAGACCACAGTGCTACCAAGGAAGAAGGGAGGGCGGAGAGAGACAGAGAGAGAGAGAAAGAGGGGGGCGGGGGAAGAGAGGGATGGCTAAAGCAAGATACACAAAACAGGACAAAGGGCTGGTCGTTTTCTTCCTTCAATGCATTCAGAATCGACAGCACACATTATTTCGTGTTATATTATCTACCACTGACATAATAAATAAGAAAAATAAATCCACGACTCATTTATTTCTTTAATGGAGGGACTGCAACATCATCTATCATTATTTAAAATATAATTCCCACGGTTCATTTAACTTTGAAAAAAAAAATAGTTCTGGTTTGTCAATGAACGAATTTACTTTCTCTTTGAAACATGTCTCCCCCTAAATATAATCTTTAAATTTACCCTCCCTGACGAAGGCAGCGACTTAAGTTAAATAGAATTAAAGAGAGGCAGGTCAGAAAATGGAATTAATTGACCTAGAAGGGATACAGAAAGTCTAAGAAGTAAAGATATGCGTTTGAATTGGTCAGAAGAAATTGGTCATTCTGTGGTCGTCAACCACTATGTACCGTTCGTCATAATGAGTCTGTGTTTTGATTGCATTGAATGTTCACAAAAGTAAGATAGAGATATAAAAAAGAGGGATGGTGGGGATTTGGATTGGAGTCCCAGGTTAGACTGCGGGCAAAAGCCGCCGAAATTAAACATTCACTTCATCAGAGAACTGTAGTAATAACAGTAACAACAATGATTATGATGGTAATAATGATAATAGTAATAATGATAATAATGGTAATGATAATAACAATAATAATGTTAATAATAATAATAGTAATGAAAACAACAATGATAATAGTAATGATAATAATAATAAATAATAATGATAATAGTAATTGATAATAATGATAATGATGATAATAATGATAATAATAATAATAGTAATAATGATAAAAACAGTAAAAGTGATGAAATAATAATAAAAATGCTAATAATGCTAATTAACACAATGATAATGGTAATAATATTAAAATAAATGATACATATACCAAGGCTTTTCCCCCTTACATGGGAGGTAGCCAAAACGGAAAAGGCATAAAATCATTTCCACCCGTTCCATCCCTGAATACACTCCACACCCCTCCACCCTCCCTCTTATCTTAGCACCTCCTGGATGACGGGTCATCCCTGCACCTTGTCCACTGCCCTGGGTCAGAAGCAGTGTCGCAAGACACAGCACATCCCTCTCCGTCCCCCCATTGCATAAAAGGAGAAGACGGGGAGAAATCCCTTCGGGCTGCGTCAAATTTTGCTCACACATACTACCTCACCCCCATCCCCCCGCCCATTCCACCTCATGCAATCACATCATCCATATACAACCATTCTCCATTCACCCCTGTCTTCTGTCCTCTCCCGTCCTTCCTCAACAGACATTCCCCTCTTCCCCAAAGCCCCCTTCACCCCATCCATCCACCTCATCCTAGGACGTCCCCTCATGTTCACTCCCTCCACATCTGCCTTCCATACCTCTTTTACTAGTCTTTCTTCACTCATTCTTTCCATGTGTCCAAACCATCCTAATATTCTTTCATCAACCCTATCTCCCAGCTCCCGACCATGATAACAATAAAAAAAATCTAATGAAATATTGAAAATAGAATGGCAATTGCAATAACGATAGAAAAAATAGAAATAACAGTAAACCGCAATAAAAATGACAAAGCAATAACATGAAAATAACATCGATAATAATGATAATAATAATAATGATAATAATGATTAATAATGATAATAATGATAATAACAATAATAATGATAGAATAATAATAATGATAATAACAATAATAACGATGATAATAATAGTAATAATAATGATAATAATAATAATAATAAATAATAATGATAATAATTATAATAATAAAAAGAATAATTATAATAATTTGTTGATGAAATAAAGGTATATAATAATGATAACGATAACGATACTAAAAATAATAGTGATTGTAATGATAATGATATTTATAACACTAATTATAATAATACCGATAATAATAACAATAGAAATAATAAAAATGCTATTAATAAGGATAATAATAACAACAATGACAATAATATTAATGATGATAAGGATGATAATAATAATAATAAAAAAAGAGAGGATAATTAAAATACTTATGAAAATGGGCTCATGATCATGCAAAGAAGTAATGTCAAAAACCACATATATTCACGAATATGCATGCACAAGCATGCACATGTATATATGGTAAATATCGATATGCATTCGAATTATACATGTGCGTGTAAACATTAAACACACACATGTACATTCGTATATAAATATATGCACACACGCACACACACACACACACACACACACACACACACACACACACACACACACACACACACACACACACACACACACACTAACACACACTGTGTGTATGTATATATATATATATGTATATATATGCATAGTATGAATATATATATATTATATATATATATATATATATATGTATATATACATCTACGTATACACACATTGTACATACACATACATATAGATACCCACACATGAACGCCTGCATTCATACGCATACACACCCGCATCCGAAACCACATCTATATCTACTAAAACAAAACACATACGATATATATATATATATATATATATATATATATATATATATATATATATATATATTGTTTAGAAGAAAGTAACGTTTGATTTCTTCTAAACAATGTTCCTGGACTCTAGCTCTTCACGACTATATATATATATATATATATATATATATATATATATATATATATATATATATATACATACATATATATATGTATATTTATATATAATATATATGTATGTATATTAATGGTGTATATGGGCAGGAGATTTTTTCTTATTGATAGTTCATTGAAAGTGATGGGTAGTTGTGCACTTGTTATTTTATTAAAAGTATTGTTCATATGCCTTCCTATGGAATTATTCTCCTTTGAAAAAAGATTATGACATTAAAGTGGGTAGTCATTATTGCTAGATCGTGATTTCGGATACAAGACACTTCCTCAGTAGTTTGAGATACTTTTACTCTATGGTTAGGGTAAGAAAGCTCTGATGAATGGCGTGGTGATATTTCATTTTATATGTTATTGTTCATACTTGCTCTTTACTGGGGGTAGGTTACTGGATAACTGGGAGAGGTTACCGGGTAACTTGGAAAGGTTACCGGGTAATACCAGGTTG
>NC_134803.1:55192119-55204619 GCF_046742065.1 Oratosquilla oratoria | reverse complement strand
CATCGGGTGCCCATGCAGAGTTTCAACATCTCTGACCTTCGCAAGGCATGAGTATAAGAAGTTTAAAAAAGAAAAGAAAAATTAAGAAGAATACAAAGTAAAAACAAAAAAATATATATATATAACGAAGAAGAGGAAGCCAAAAAAGAACCAAGACATAAACAGACAGACAGACAGACAGACAGGCATCGCCTGACGGTGGATGCTGTTGCAGTTGAGAGCCTAATATATATTGCCTAGGGTAAGGAATCTAGAAGCAGCCAGGTCTCAGGTTTGGTCAATTCACCGTGTAGGATGTGTAATAATGCCAGGCCAAGCGATGAGAAGAACCAAGATTTGTTATGTTTTTTTATTCAAGTACAAAAAAAGGAAAAAAATGGGTGGGGGTACACCCGGGTTACACATATAATAATAATGACATAATAATAATAATGAAACTGGTAATAATAATGAAAAAAGACAAGGATATATAAAATAAAAGGAAAAAAAGAGAGATAGCCGTGGAATAAAGCAAATGAAGATGGACTGGTTGTCAGGAGAGCATTCAAAAACACTTTAAAAGACCCGCGGATCCACTAGCTCTGTGATGTCCTTGCCAAAAAAGTAAGAACTACAAAGTCTAGTAAAAAATGGCGGTAGTACTTCCCCGGTCGGTGCTTAGAAGGAAAGCAAAAAACACCTACCACCTGAAATCAAACAAAACAAGGACCCAATTAGCCTTCAGGTGGGTCTCGTGGGATGGCGAGGAGGAGGAGGAGGAGGAAGAGGAGGAGAAGGAAGAAATATTAGTCGTGGGATGGACACTGGAAGAGGAGGAGGAGAAGAAAGAAGAGGAAGGAATATTGGTCTTGGAATGAATATTGGAAGAGGAGGAGAAGGAAGAAGAAGAGGAGGAGGAGGAAGAAATATTAGTCGTGGGATGGACACTGGAAGAGGAGGAGGAGAAGAAAGAAGAGGAAGGAATATTGGTCTTGGAATGGATATTGGAAGAGGAGGAGAAGGAAGAAGAAGAAGAAATATTTGTCGTGGGGTGTGGATATTGGAAGAGGAGGAGAAGGAAGAAGAAGAGGAAGAGGAGGAGGAAGAAATATTGGTCGTGGGGTGCATGTTGGAAAAGGAGGAGGAGGAAGAAGAGGAAGAGGAAGAGGAGGAAGAAATATTGGTCGTGGGGTGGATATCGGAAGAGGAGGACGAGGAGGAGAGAGAAAAGGAGGAAGAGGAGGAGGAGGAAGAAGAGAAAGAGGAGGAGGAAGAAGTATTGGTCGTGGGGTGGATATCGGAAGAGGAGGAGGAGGAGGAGGAAGAAGAAGAAGAAGAGGAAGAGGAGGAGGAAGAAATATTAGTCGTGGGGTGGATATCGGGAGAAGAGGAGAAGGAGAAGGAAGAAGAAGAAGAAGAAGAAGAAGAAGAAGAAGAAGAAGAAGAGGAAGACGAGGAGGAAGAGACCGCTTTGATTTGTTGTTGTTGTTGATTTGTATTTTCTCTTTGCCGTTTTTATTGCTAAAGGGGGAGCGAAATGGCTTGTGAAGGTTGCGTGAACCTAGAGGTCCGTCTCAGGATGTGTGAGGAGGAAATTCGGCTTCTCAGGAGTGCGCTCCGTGAGAAGAGTGAACCCTCCCCACAACCCAAAGAGCGTTCCACTTCTTCACCTACTGTCACTGCCATGAGCGAGTGGCGCTCCGTGGGGTCCCGTTTGTCGAGCCCGCGTTCGGTAGACGTGTGCCCTGTGGAGCAACCGCTGGCTCTAGTCAATCGTTTTGCTCTACTGGAGGATGAAGTGGCTGAAAACCAGGAGTTCTTGGTGGTGGGGGACTCCATGGTTCGAGGCTATGACGACATCCTGCAGCGAAAGACTAAGCGACGTTGCAAGCTTGTATGTCAACCGGGCCGTGGGATCGTTGATTGTACCCGGTCCATCAGGGAGCAAGGACGGAAGAACACGGTTACGATTGTACATACGGGTAGTAACGATGTAGGTAGGGTGAGATCAGAGGAGCTTGTTCGGAATTACAAGGTCCTCCTTCAGGAGATGAAGGAACGTGGGAGCCGTCACATAGTCTGTGGGATCCTCCCGAGGATCTACACAGGTTCGTGTTGGAACAGTAGAGCCATAGGGATCAATGATAGGATATCGCAGTTGTGCACACAATTGGGATACCACTTTCTTGATCCTTGGTATCTCTTTTCTAGGCGCCATGACCTTTACGCTTCTGATGGGATCCACCTTACCCGCAGAGGCAAAGATGTTCTTACAAACCTCATTGTGGGAGTTTGTAATGAACCAGCTCCTTTTTTAGGGTAGAAGGCCAAAGGGAAGGGGAAATAGAATGTACTTGGGAAAACAGTGTAGAGTATAGCATTAATGTAGAACAATGTACCAGTATAGGACAAAATATAATTTTAGGATATAATGTCGCTAGAGGACGAAATGTCACATTAGGATATAATGTCATAGGACAAAATGTCGCAATGGGATATAATGACAGTGGAGGACAAAAGATCACGATGGGAAGTAATGATAGTGGAGAACAAAATATCACGATAGGATGTAATGATAATGGAGGAGAAAATATCACGGTAGGATATAATGTCATTGAAGGCCAAAATGTAATTTTAGGAAGGGATACCGGACAGAATGTCAATGAAGGCCAAAATATCATGATAGGATGTAATATCGCTAGAGGACGAAATGACACATTAGGATGTAATGTCTTAGGACAAAATGTCACAATGGGATGTAATGACAGTGGAGGACAAAAGATCACGATGGGAAATAATGATAGTGGAGAACAAAATATCACGATAGGATGTAATGATAATGGAGGAGAAAATATCACGGTAGGATATAATGTCAGTGAAAAACAAAATATAATTTTAGGAAGAGATACCGGACAGAATGTCAATGAAGGCCAAAATATCAAGATAGGATGTAATGACAGTGGAAGACAAAAGATCACGATGGGATGTAATTATAGTGGAGGAAAAAATATCACGGTAGGATATAATGTCACTGGAGGACAAAATATAATTTTAGAAAGGGATGCCGGACATAATGTCACTGAACGACGGGAGGCCGGCGTGAATCACGGTGACGTAGGGGGACAAAATGTACAAAATAGATCGGATGACCGTGATGGGGGAAATGTTAATTTTGATAGGAGAAATGTTAATGAGGCATTGAATGTCAATGAAGGACCAAATAATAATAATATAGAGCAAGGCATAAATAAAAAACAAAATGATAATATAAGACATGATATTGAAACTCAAAATGTGGCAAAAAGAAATAATCAGGAGTTTCTTAAAACTATGTACTTTAATGCTCGTAGTATTAGGAACAAATTTCAAGAAATACGGCGTATGTCAAAAGCGAAAATCTCGATATGATAGGAATAACTGAGACATGGTTAAATGGTACAGAGTTCGAAGCTGAATTTAATATTGCGGGATTTAAACACTTTCATCAGGATAGAAACCACAAGAAAGGTGGGGGTGTTCTATTGTACGTTAAAAACAATGTTCATGCTTGTGTTTTAGAGAAAGTGAAACAGGATGCATATGACAGTTTGTGGGTTGAGTTAACCCAAACAAATGGACAAAAAATGAATATAGGTGTAATATATAGGCCAAAGACATTATCATTAGCAGACGACAAACTGTTATTTCAAGAACTGTCTAGTTTCTGCAACCGGGATTTATTGATAATGGGTGATTTCAATTTTACTGACATTGATTGGATGACCCTTGAACATGGCCATATAGGTAGTCGCTTGATTGATTTTCTTGGTGACAATTACTTAATTCAGCATGTAAAAGAGCCCACAAGATATGGAAACTTACTCGATTTATTGATCACTAGCCGCGAAAGCATGGCAACTGATGTAGAAGTCGGTGAATCTGTTGCAAATAGCGATCACAACTTAGTCAGATTCAAACTCCTAAACAATTTTAGAATAGATACTTGTGCTTCTAAAATACCCGATTTCAGTAAAGCTCAGTTCATAGAACTACGTCAGGAGCTTCAGCTTACAGATTGGGAGGAAAAATTAAACGAAAGGCCTGTAGATCAGATGTGGGAAATATTTCAAAATACGCTCACTAAGATGATTCAAACTTACATTCCTTTTAAGGACAGACGTCCCCCAAATCAGGCTCGCCCAAAGTGGCTCGACAAAGAAACTGAAAAAAGTATTGCTAAAAAGAGACAGGCTTATAAGAAATATAAGTGCTCGGGTGCATCTAATGACTATGAAAGTTATGTATTAATACAGAGAGATTTAAAAAAGACAATAAGAAAAAGAAAACGACAATACGAAATGAACATCGCTGAGAAATCCAAAGATAATCCCAAAGAATTCTATAGTTACATTAGAGATAAAAAGGTTGTTAGGAATCACATTGGTCCACTATTATCTGCTGACGGTCAACTTGAATATTCAAATGAAGGAATGTGTAATCTCTTAAACAATTATTTTAGCTCGGTATTCGTAAACGAAACACCTCAAAGTGAATTCCAAACTGAAACCTGTGAAAAGTCTGGGGTAAACTTACTCACTACGGTAAATATAACAAAAGAAACAATTAAAAGGTGTATAGACAAACTCAAAGTTAATAAAACACCAGGGCCTGACGGTTGGCATCCAAGAATCTTAAAGGAAATGAAAAATGAGATTGTTGTTCCATTAGAAATTATTTTCAAGAAATCCATCATATCCGGAGATGTCCCAAGAGAATGGAAGCTAGCTAACGTTACTCCCATATTCAAAAAAGGTGACAAAAAGAAACCAAATAACTATAGGCCTATTAGTTTGACTTCGATCGTAGGAAAAATAATGGAAACTATCATCAGAGATGCTATCGAATATCATTTAGAAAGTAACCGTTTGATAAATGATAGCCAACATGGTTTCAGACGGAAACGTTCTTGCGTGACTAACTTACTCGAATTCTACAACACAGTTGTCTCGAATTATGACAAAAGAAACAATATAGATTTAATATATCTAGACTTTGCAAAAGCTTTTGATACCGTCCCACACGAAAGACTACTTACTAAATTAGCTTTGCATGGAATAAGTGGTAGCCTATTAGGTTGGACTAGTAATTGGTTGAAAGGTCGAAAACAGAGAGTTGTTTTAAATGGAAAAACTTCTGGATGGAAAAGTGTTGCAAGTGGAGTTCCTCAGGGTTCCGTTCTTGGGCCACTTCTATTCATAGTATATATAAATGATATAGACCATGGACTAAAATCTACTGTTTCCAAATTTGCTGATGATACAAAACTGTGCGGAGTGGCAAATGATCACTCAAACCAATTAGATATTCAAGAAGATTTAGATAAATTACAGCAATGGTCTGAAAAGTGGCTAATGAAATTTAACACAAGTAAATGCAAGGTAATGCACATAGGTAAAAATAACAGCAAGTACGATTACAAGTTATTTGGAAATTCGTTAACAAAAGTGGATAGTGAAAAAGATCTCGGCGTAATTATCAGTAACGACCTCAAATCATCCAAGCAGTGTATTTCAGCCTCTGAGAAAGCAAATAAGATTCAAAGGATTACAAAGGATTACAAAGGCAAAGCATGCCGACAGGAGACCTTTTGATCCATATCTAGGTCGGATGCAAAAAAAAAAAAAAAAAAAAAAAAAAAATCATTAATAATAAATTAAAACTATAACAATGTAAATAACAATTAAAATACATAAATAAATGCATTGGTATAGTTGAATAACAAACAAACAGGTAAATAGTAAATGATAATAAATTGACATATAACTAATAATAAATGAAAATCAGACAGACAAATTATAACAAAACAAAAACAAATAATATAACATAAATTATAATAATTACAGCATCTTACTTAGGTATTTATCTAAATGATTCTTAAAGCTTCGAACTGAACTACATTGCACTACCTGTGCAGGAAGTTTATTCCATTCATTAACTACACGGTTGGCAAAGTTGTTTCTACCTACTTCCAAATTGAATCTATTTCCGGACAGTTTGAGACCATTGTTTCTTGTCTGATTCTCATTCAATGTGAAAATTTGGTCACTTTTGATGTTGTCAATTCCCTTTAAAATCTGGGATTGATTGCGCGATCTTTTGATTTCAAAAGTCCATCACTCATTAACAAGCTATATAAATCGTTAGTTCGTCCACATTTGGAATATGCTGTTTCCGTATGGTCACCGAATCTCATTAAAGACATTGACAGACTGGAAAAAGTACAACGGCGAGCCACAAAACTGATTCCAAATATCAAAAATAAATCATACGAAAATCGACTTAAGCACATGAATCTCTTTTCCCTAAAAAAGCGTAGACTCAGAGGTGACTTGATACAGGTCTTTAAGATTTTAAAGGGAATTGACAACATCAAAAGTGACCAAATTTTCACATTGAATGAGAATCAGACAAGAAACAATGGTCTCAAACTGTCCGGAATTAGATTCAATTTGGAAGTAGGTAGAAACAACTTTGCCAACCGTGTAGTTAATGAATGGAATAAGCTTCCTGCACAGGTAGTGCAATGTAGTTCAGTTCGAAGCTTTAAGAATCATTTAGATAAATACCTAAGTAAGATGCTGTAATTATTATAATTTATGTTATATTATTTGTTTTTGTTTCGTTATATTTTTGTCTGTCTGATTTTCATTTATTATTAGTTATATGTCAATTTATAATCATTTACTATTTACCTGTTTGTTTGTTATTCAACTATACCAATGCATTTATTTATGTATTTTAATTGTTATTTACATTGTTATAGTTTTAATTTATTATTAATATGATTTTTTTTTTTTTTTTTTTTTTTTACATCCGACCTAGATATGGATAAAAAGGTCTCCTGTCGGCATGCTTTGCCTTTGTAATCCTTTGTAAGAAATATTGGTCATGGGGTGGATATCGGAAGAGGAGGACGATGAGGGAGGTGAGAGAGAAGGTAAACGGAGGTAAACGGAGGAAAGGCAAGGGAAGGGTGGTGGGGAAATATATGATATATAGGAACAAATAGAGTAAGATTTAGGTCTAGGTACTAGGGGGAGAAGTTTGAGTAAAAGATTGTCTTCACTGTGAATAGTAAAAAAGATGTTTAGTACAAAGAGAGGGATGTAGGGGTAGTTCAAACTAGACAGTGGACTCTACAATCACGATATTCTAGAAGTCTAGGTAAAATGACCAGCTGGTGAGGCAAGTTTGTGGAAAAGGGATTTGAGGGAGGAGAAGAGGGAGGGACTTTAGGAGATTACTACAAAGCAAAGAAAAGGGGGACGTAGAGTAATCAATGCGTTTTTGAGTGATTGTAGATAAGAGGACAGGCAAAGACTTGTGTCTTAAGCCCGCACAAGAAAATATCCACAGAAAGAAAGCATATCTGTGTGTAAATATATACGTACATACACACATGTATATATGTATATATATGCATATATAAATGTATGCGTGTGTTTACAATTACAATAGCTTACAGTGATACTGGGGTGAGCATTGGATTGTAAGGCTCTTAAGAAGTAAGCCAATGGACTGCTAAAGTTCCTTCACAAGCTGATAATACATTACAGTAAAATACTTCACAATATCTTAATACACACATTTAGATACAGACAAAAACTTACGCTACTACCACCGGCAGATTTCTGTAATGTAAAATGATAATAAATAAGTATCCAAGTAAAGCGTAAACTGAAACGAGACAAAATATGCCGGTACCAAAAAATGCATGCACGTGTACAGAACACAAACCTGATATCAATTTTAACAGCATGCAATGAACGTTAGATACGAAATTTAATGAGTAATTTGAAACTTATATGGAAATAAACTGTTAAGTACAGAACTGCGAAGTAAGGAAATGAAAGGAAATGAAATTGGTGAAGATAAATAAAAAGAAATGCAAGTTGAAAAACACCACTCAAAACACCTGATCGGGCATGCATGCAGACATACTTGTGAAAATCAAAGATCTTCAGAAAATAGTCATCACTTGAACTCAGAACAATAAATGTATATATATATATATATGTATGATACACATTCGCACGAAAACTAAAAATTGATCACATACACACTGGAGTAAGTGCTGAACGTAATACGGCTTGTAAATAGAATAGAACTCGGGAATACTTACGCCAAACTCAACAACCAGGGCGTCAATGATGGAGCCGATAACGGTGATAAAATCGAAGATGTTCCAGGGATCCTTAAAGAAATTCTTGGGGTGGGAGATAAAAAGATATATTAGAAAAACATAGAAAATGTTCAATTTTGCATTTTGACTCAATCTAGCTGACTAGAATGTGCTTGCGACTTGATCGTGTGAAATTTGACTTCTTTTTCTTAACTGATTATACATTTCAAAAACTGAATTTTTGCAAGATCATTAGGCGTCATGACAAAATCTGATTTTTCTTTATAAAAGAGCGTGAATTTGTCTTTTGAAGCAATGCAATTTATTTTACGTATAGAATTTGTCACTTGATTTGCTCAACAATAACTAAGCATAACGAAAGTATTGGATAACTAATCTACAAAAAAATGAGAAAAAGTCTAGGAAAAAAAAAGAAAAAACAGAAAAAATGAGGATGATCCAGAAAGCAAAATAGTAAAGGGTAGATATCTTCAGTGGCTAATATTGGGTAGAAGAAAAGATTTGTACTAAAGAGCTGTGGCGCTTTGTTTTCACGCGAACAGATGTACTGAACATATTCATGTCAAGAGGAACGCTTCCTAGAGACTGAGGTTGGCATGCAGACTCGACACGCAAAGGGAAGAGGACGGGCAGGTGGTAATGTTGGGGGAAAATGAAGGAAGGACATGGTGTAGGAGACGGGTAGGGGGTGACGGTGGCTGGGGGGACGTTTGCGGAACAGGATAAACGGGATGGTAGGTGAGAGCTACACCAATATTTTCCCAAATCAATGCGTGCACACCATCGTTTTTTCCCCCTAGCTTTCCTTCGTTTTTTTCTTTTTCTTTCATTCACCCCCCAAACCCCACGACAAAGACGAATTTACTGTACATAGATATACGGCTTCACCTCTCTGGGTAAGTCAAATATGGGGACAAGAGGTCGTAAGGGAACGTCAAAAAGATGCATGGTGTTCTTTTGAGTTTCGGTTTGGTTCTTTAGCACAAATAAAGTGAGAATAGATCAGTCACGCGACGGTGGTCGAAGTCAACCTGTACGTGTAGGTGGGACAACATGGTTCTGTTGCGCGGTTGCAAATGCATTTACTGTATTCTTGTTCGACATAAACATCGTGAAACGGCTTTTGTGAGGGCGAGCATACACATATTCTGTTTCACGTGGTTGTTGTCCTCGTGAAGTCCCTGACATATTACTGGAAGGGTGACAGAATGCGGGGAAAGGGTAAAGAGACCGATTAAAAAAAAAAAAAAAATAGAGAGAGAGAGAGAGAGATGCGGTACTGCGGTGTCTGCAGAGGGATAAACTGTGGGAAAACAATGGAAGCTGGAATGAGAAGACAGTTTCGGATATTTGAAGATCAGTATGGCTTCATGCCTGGTAGGAGTACTACAGATGTGACGTTTGGTCTAAAAATCCTGATGGAGAGATACAAAAAAGACCAGATAGAAAGTTATATAATTTGTTCGTGGACCTAGAAAAAGCACATGACTGGGTACCGAGACGATATTTATGATATTGCATGAAGAAGAAGTCGGGAGTGGCGGAAATGTATGTGAAGCTTGTCCAGGGTTATGTTCCAGGTCAATGTGACGGCAGGGACAACCATAAAAACATAATGTAGGACTCTACAAGAGACCATATGACCTACATTACGTAGTGCACCGGCCTTGGGTTTGACCATGAGCCTCCTCTTGTTTGCAATGGTGATGGACGGGCTGACAAATACAGTCGAACACGAAGACCCTTGAATTATGATGTTTGCTGATAACATCATGATGTAGATTTAGACAGGGACTAGACAGGAGCATACTTGGAGAAGAGGCATACACTGGAGAGAATAGGAAGGGAAATAAACAGGAGCAAGACGGAGTACCGTGAGAGAGGCGACGAAAAGTTGGGGTTGAAGGGAGTGGGTGTAACAGAGGTGCAGAGTGATGAAGGATGTGGTGGGATGGTGAAGAAGAATCCCGTCCAGGCGGAATAGGTGGACAGGGGTCACGAGCATGTTGCAAGGCTCTCTGCAAGGGGGATCTATATAACAAATGTAAGATCAGCTATATTGTGCCACCTGGTGGCAGTAGTGCTGACGACGAGACAGGTGGCTTAGATAGAGGGGGTAGAGCCGATGATATTCTTCATATTAAGTGTAACGAGGATGAGCAAGATGAAAAATTACCACAGCAGAGGGATGGCACATATAAGGTTCAGAGGAAAGACGATAGAAGCAAGGCTCAGGTGGTTTGGACATGTATACAGGAGCGACGAGGAATATGTCGGGAGGAGGGTACTGAAAATAGAGCCACTAAATAGAAGGAAGAGAGAGATGAGGGCCTAAGAGACCGTTTGTGGACACGGCGAAGATCATTGGAACAAAGGATGAAGAGGACAGGACAAAATGGGAAGAAACAGATCCGCTGTGGCGACCCCAAGCGATGGTTACCCGGGGACTGATGATGAGGGCCTAAGAGACCGTTTGTGGACACGGCGAAGATCATTGGAACGACGGATGAAGAGGACAGGACAAAATGGGAAGAAACAGATCCGCTGTGGCGACCGCTAGCGATGGTTATCCGGGGACTGTTGAAAGCGATTACGTTTTCTACTGTAACAAAGTGCAAGAGAGAAACAGGCGTCTGAAACCTTGGGAAGAAAAGGAATAGTTTTTGTAATCATTGTCACGTGGTGACAGTACTGGAAGTTACAAAGTGTGAGCAGGCTATGTCAAAATGCGTTCTTTGCTGACTACAAATTGCTGTGACACTTGTGTTTGCGCCAGGAACTTTATACCAAACTCTATGAGTGACAACAACCAGTAGTTATCAGACATCTGTGAGGCTCTCGGTAAGCGGAATTCTCGAAAAATGATCGCAAATAACCGAAGAAAAGGAACCAAATTCTAAGGTTTCCTTTCGACCTTCTGCCGGCAGACGGTTTGGTGACAATTTCTTTGCCGGTTGATGCTGAACGAATTTATTTAGCAACTGAAAGCTAAAACTCTGGGCCAAAGAGGGGAGATGGTCGATCGAGACCCCAGTTTGGTCCGGGTTCGTCTGTCTCTCAGTCGAATACCATTGTTCGGCGCTAGCCCAAACAAGTGCGTGGCCACATTGGGAAGCGTCCAAGTATCCTGCCCAAAATCGAATACTCGCAAGCCCGAGACAGACCTGCGAGAATGGCTAAGATGAGAGAAAAATAGTAGCACTGGGGGATTAGACGCCCGTGCATACACAGCACGATCCCCTAAACGGATAAATCTATTGATACCGCAGCCAAAGAAAATACTGACAAGTCGAGAGGTGAGTGTTGGGGTGGGAGTGGAAGTGTTGGGGATTCGGAGCGGTGAATACGAAGGATATAAAGCTACGTCTTACGTCCATTCCCGATTTTTTTGAGTGATTTTCTTGTCGATATAGCTTGTTGTAGATACTCATCTGATCACCTATACTTACTATAAAATAAAGATATAAAGATGTATATTAAGATATGGAAATTTCCATTGATTTTTCAACCAATCTTCCCTTGCAGTACGTAGGTTTCACTTGAACGCTGATCAACAAGATCGTGCCTCTATCAAAGTTATTTGATATTATATGGGATTCACATTTGTATAAACTCAAGCGATTGTATATATTTAGATGAGATGCCAAGTGCAGGACTTGACTTTTTTCTTGTAGGAATGACTCGTTAAAGATACACAACTTGGAAGTTGAAATGTTTCGCTCCATTGTATACACCTTTATTAGTCCTGTTGGTTAACTTGAAAATAGATATAAAGATTTTAGTGGAACGGTTCATTTTCACAAGATTATTGGAGTAAGTTCTTTAACCCTGAAGCCGTTATGGAACTTGAATTTGTGTTTTGTCAGTGTTTCAGGTTTGCATTGTGGCAGTAGTGAGCGTTTTGTGGAGCAGTGCGTGATCAAGATGGGTCTTTACAGACACCACGTACAACACACCCACAGGTGTGACCGTCGAAAGGTGTTCAGAGGTTCGCGCATAGGTTCTGGTCCAGTTTGAGTGGATGCAAAGACTCATCAGTCTTATAGACGAATGGATACGAGGTCTGTAGGAGACTGTATTCTGAAAAGATACGGGTTACTGAACAAAGCTAAGTGGGCCAAGACGTAACCGCCCCACTGAACAAGGGGGTTAAGACGAACTGTAATTTATCTAAACGACTGATGAGATTACAGTAAATGCGCAGTTAGGAGGGTCAAGGTAAAACGAATCCAGGGCTTAATGAAATTAGTCCCCTCAGTCAGCGGTGACTGATATAAAGGATTTAAGAAAAGGAGAGAAAAAAGAAAATTCATCACACGAGGTCAAGCTGTGACTCGAG
>NC_134803.1:55172119-55187119 GCF_046742065.1 Oratosquilla oratoria | reverse complement strand
CCTAGATTTAAAATACTAATTCTCATTACCTTCGGGTGTATTGTTACCTTGAGTTGACAGAGGGGTATTTTAGGTGTACTAACATAATTACCAACATCGATTATTTTACTTTGATATTAACCAAATGGATTTAGAAAAGAGCTGGGAAATAAGAGCGGTGTGGTTAGGTTTAGGGAAATCTTGGCCCTTGAAGAAAAAATGGTGGGCCTTTAAATTGGTAATGGTCATTCAAAATAGAAATAATAAACACGAACCATAAATGGGGCAAAAGGATTTTAGCATAACAGTAAAATCTTCAGGCAAAAGTAAAAATTTCGTTCAGAGTTACAAGGGAAAATTTCTTCCACATCATACATGGAACTACAAAACGAAAACAATGCGAGCAGGATAATGATAACAAAACAAAGAATGAGAAAGAATAACCATTTTCATAATTGCATTGAAAAAAAGGGAAAAAATAAACGAATAAACGAAAACGACGAACCAAAAAATCTACCTACAGCTAAAGACGATAATAACTCATCACGACAACGCAACGGCCATGCTTTCGAACTCAGGAAACAAACAGACGAACAGAAGCGACGCGAGCAACGTCGGGCGATGCCGGTCGACGCAAGCGACACATAGAAAACGGATGCATGAAGTAAATTAGCCAAAGAACAAAATGTTTTTTTTATAGATATAATACACGATTTCATCTTGCCCTACCCTACATCCGTAGGCCATCACTTTCATGATACATTCAAGCAAGAAAAACACCGTAAAAGCAGAATTAAGGTAGCCTAATATTTCGGTATACATGTCCCCAGCTTTGTAATACTATCAACATAAAGAAATAAAGCCACAAAAGTAACGATGACAAATACGTAACGGTAATAATAATACAGGTAACGATAATAATTATAATAATGATTAAATAATTATAACGATGTTAATATCGGTGTTGATATTAACAATGAAAGTAGCAGTAGTAATGATAATAATAATAATAATAATAATAATAATAATAATAATAATAGAATATCAATAAGATAAAAATAAAATGAAAATGAAATAATGATGAAATAAAAATAAATAATAATGATAATAATAATAATGATGATAATAGTAATAATTATGATAATAATAATAATAATAATAATAGTAATGATAATAATGATGGTAATAATAATAATAATAATAATAATAATAATAATAATAATGATAATAATAATAATAATAATAATAATAATAGTAATAATAATAATAATAATAATGTAAATTACAATAACAATGATATGGATAATGATAATAATAATAATAAGTAAGAATAATAAGGATGAAAATAATAACAATGATAATAATGAAAATAATAATAGTAATAATGAAAATAATAATGGTGATAATAATAACAATAACAATAATAATAACAATAACAATAATAAAAATGACAATAATAATAATGACAATAATAATAATAATAATAATAATAATAATAATAATAATAATTAATATCAATAATAATAATGATCAATAAAAATAGTAATCGTAAAAAAAAATGGAAAACAAAATATTCATTGATAATCCATAACGGTAACAGCAACAGCGGTAGTAGAAATGTAATAAAATGGACGGCAAGGCGTTGTAGTAGTAGTTGTTGTTGTTGTTGTGGCAAGTTGGTCGATTGGATGATGTCGCCCGGCAAGGAAGGCAGTCGAACACGCTCGATCAGCTCCGTGCGGATCATACGGGACCCGCACCCCCGGGCACATGGAGGGACGTGATTGGCCAGGACCAATCGAGCAATGCGATTGGCCGGAACCAATCATCGGGGGGAACGAGATTGGGTGGAGACGGTCGGTACGTGATTGGTCATCGGCGATTTTCGAGTTTTATGCAAGAAAGAAGAAATATGAGGAAACGCAAATTAATAACCAGAGTTGGGAATGCAGATGTGTTTTGTTTGTCTGTGTTTTTTGTCGGGCGGCTCCTCATCCCCTTTATCAAACCAATAAAAAAGATGATGAAGACAACGTGTAGGTATATACTGCATATATATATGTATATAGAGGTATGATTACAGAAGACAGTGGTTCCAAGTCTTCAAAATAGCAAGATGCATTCAAAAGCAAAATGTAGTAAGCACAGAGAAGACTCTTTGCGCCTAAAGCTAGTGTTGATAAAATCTAGATGCTAGGCTGACTTGCAACCACTTTCTAGCACGCTATCTTTGCCAGAATACTTTTATCAGGAACAATATCAAAGGGTCTAGCAGGAAAAGCAAGATAATCTTATCAATTAGAAACTATGTTATCAATGAATATAGAAAAAAATACTAAACGAGGGCCGCAGTCGCCATGACTAAGCAAAAAAAAAAAAAAAAAAAAAAAAAAAAAAAATGAAAAAAAAAATCGTGCATATTAACATACATGCAATACAATCATATTTAGGTATAAACTTAGACGCATAACCTTATGTACACGCAAACACACACACAAACCTATACATACGATATATATATATATATATATATATATATATATATATGTATGTATATATAGCTATTAATCCACTATCGAAGAAAAATAAGATCAGAAATACAGAGATTCGTATACTTCGACTACTATCTGCGATCCTCTTCAGCAAATGCATACAGTAGATAGTGAACAGGATATATACAGACATAAGAGGGTACAGTGGGGGAACAAGGAAAAAGATTCGTGTCACATGCCCTTGGTGAGGTTGAGCATATGATTGACAGTTGTTTGGTTGAGATCCAGGAGCTTTTGAGGTCAATTGATCAATTGCCATCTAAGCAATGGAGTCTTGAGGTCATTGACCTTTAAAAGTGTAGATGTTACGGAAGTGTTTAGGAAATGAGGATTCAACTGTCAATCATGTACTCAACCTTGACGTTCCTCTATTGTACCCACTTATGTTTGTATAAATTCTTGTTCACTACCTACTGTATCCATCTGCTGAAGAGGACCACAGGTAGTGGTCGAAATATACAATTTACTCTGTATTTCTGGTCTTATTTTTCTCCGCTAGTGGGGAAATAGTTTCAATTTACCAATGTGGTGCCACATTACTGTTATATATATATATATATATATATATATATATATATATATATATATATATATATATATATATATATATATATATATATATATATATATATATATATATATATATGTATGAAGAGACACAACGTAACAGCTGGAGGTAAGATGGATCAGAAGATGCCTCTCTTCCGGAGCCCTGCCGTGGGTAGTTGCCGCGCTTGAGGTCGCTTTCGTGAAAGAAGCCTTCGCGCATAGACAACGGAAAGGCTCCGATCAAGACGCGTATTCGCTTACAACATCTTCCTCGCTGTCTGTCTCCGTCTCGGTCGAATCCAATCCAGTATGTGGCGGCAGCAGGGACACAATATCAGAGCTTAAATCCCGAGGGAGGGGAAAAAATAGCATATACAAACATATGTATTTACACACACACACACACACACACATACACACACACACACACACACACACACACACACACACACACACACACACATATATATATATATATACACACATATATATATATATTTGTATGTATGACCAGTTAAATGTAACACAGAAGTCCACTGCAGAACCTCCATGCTACCCCTTCGGGGGGAGGAACATCACACCAGGGTGGCCTTGTTCAGCTGTGTAGAGGGCAACCCCACACCAGCATTCCACGAACATTATTCGGTGTTTCTTCCCAAAGAGATCTATGAGACGTCTGAGGATCGTTGCCAGTCACTCCCAGGCTGGGGTTCGGGCAGTGAAACTCGAGTCAACAATTATGCATACGTGTATATATATATATATATATATATATATATATATATATATATATATAAATATACATATATATATATATATATATATATATATTTATATATATATATACGTATGTTTACATGTATTTGTTTATGTACAGTATATTTACATGCACTGTATATTGATACATATATGTGTACATATGTAGGTGTGAGTGTATGTGTACATGTACACACACACACACACACACACACACACACACACACACACACACACACACACACACACACACACACACACACACACACACACACACACACACACACACGTTTTATATATACATATATATATATATATATATATATATATATATATATATATATATATATATATATATATATATATATATATATATATATATATATATATATATTCGTATGAATTACATATATGTATCCATAAATATATACATGTGTATGTAACCAAGTGATGTATTTTCTTGAAGGCAAACAAGATTAAAAGCTAAAGAGGATTTATTATCTTATTGCGAGTATTTTCTATAGAGTGCACATTTTTCTTGTGATATTATTGTTGTTAGTGTTCACTATACAAAACAGTATTTTGATGCTGAGCACCCTACCATGGATAGCAAACATTTTGTTATCGAGCCGCAATCGTTATGGTTTTAACCAATCGGAGTTAACCTCTTCCCGAGTTCTCCCATTGGTCCTCGGTAACCAATCAGCGGTGATCACATCACACCTCTGCCTAGTTTAGGCCTTATGGTCTTTTGCAGTCTCCTTTAGTCTTATCATATCATACGTACGGTTCATATATATTATCCCTCTTGGACCTGATTTGTTGCCCTGACGATGAAACCAGTCAGTACCGAAACGTCGGCAACCAATGGGTACCTAAGTTGACTCAACGAGCAAAACAGGAAAAGTTGTGCACTGCATAAAAAATTCTCGCTCTAAGATAATCATGAGTGAATCCTTTGTAGCCTTCAGTCCTCGTTTGACTACAAGAAAACATACATATGCATGTAGATGTAAATACAATATAAATGAATAAAGCAAATAAATATGTGAATAAACAAATAAACAAACGAATAATCTTTAATCGTCCCTTTTACCATCCTACAACTTCATAGACTTGATGTCTTCCCTGACACCCGCCACACAATTCGACTGAAGAGCAATGCAGCAAGGCAGAGTACTCCCACTAAAGGGCTTAAAAGCCGGAGTTGGTTTACCCCCACCGATTCATTTCATGGCGACCCTCCCCCCTCCCCGCCCCTTCGAGGAATTTGCTTAAAGACAAAAAGATCGCTTTGGCCTGTGTAATACCCTTTGATATCTCTCTTCCTAGCTCGACAGACCCTCCCTCCCCGCCTCCTCGAGGAACTTTCGTAAAGACAAGAAGATCCCTTTGGCTCGTGTAATACCTTTTGACATCTCTCTTCCTAACTCGACAGACATTCTTCTTGTATCTAGTGCCCTCTTCACCCCGTCCGTTAAGATAATTCTTGGTCTTCCCCTCCAGTTTCCTCCGTCCAATTCTGATTTTCAATATATTTTTCTTTCTTACTTAATTCTTTTCATATGCCCAGACCACCTCAATATCTCATTGTCAACCCCTCACTGTTAGCCCTCTTTCTAACCCACGCTCCTCGCCTCACATCTACATATCTCACCCCATCCATTCTTGTGACTACCACCGTACTCAAACTCTGCATCTCAAAACATGTTAGGCTCTTCCTCTCTGTCTCCTTCAAATTCCAATTCTCCGTTCCATGTAGTGTCGTAGGCCGAACCCCTCCCCCGTCCAATCTTCTCTCTGCGTTCACCCCCAGATTACTTCTTCTTTTGACACTTTGCATTACTCACAGGCACCTATTTGCTTCCCATAGGCTATCATTCACCACCTCCATTTATTCATTCCCTGGCACATGTGACCCCAAGTACTGAAAATGCCTCACTTCCTCCTTTCGAACTCATCATCGGCACAGCCCCTTGTACATCTCACTCTCTCTGGTGGTGGCAGGGCCACTTGCTGACCACTAATCGCTAGCATCAAATGCTTCCAACTTCTGGGGTCTTTTGCCACTGCCATCTCCTTGTAGATTTGATCACCTTAATTTTGCCCACATTTACTCTGAAATTTTTACTATGACATCCCCTCCCAAACTCCGCCATTGACAAGCGCAATGTCATCCGCAAACAACAACTGGCTTATCTCCCACTTCCCTACATTCACTACCCTACACCCCTACCTAGCAATTATCAAAATAATAATAGTAATGATGATGACAATGATAATGATAATAACGATGACAATAACAATAACAATAATAGTAATGATAATAATAATGATGCTGATAGTAATAAAGATAATAATTATAGTAATAAGTAAAAATGATGATGATAGTAATAATAATAATAATAATAATAATATCAATGGTAATATTGGTAATTGTTGCTTTGAGTTTCACTCTCTGAAAGCCCTCAGCCCCACGGCAACTGGCAACGGTCCCTGTGTTCTTCCATAGATCTCTCTAGGAAGAGGTTGCATTAGTATGAAACTGTTTCTATGGGAACATGATCAGTCAGCGGTTGTCAGCTCTCTTCATGCGAAAAGGTGTCTGGGGACTGAGTGTCAACCCCTTGGGGCTGTACCTTCAGATGAAGGTGAATCTGTTCACTGGTTTTAAAGACGAGTGGGAGATGGTCCTCTACGACGTCCGTCTTGCAGGACAACTCCTTGCTAGTACACGTCGTTGGTCCCTTTCTATGTGTAGATACACACACACTCACACACACACACACACGCACATACACAGTTGTGCTGGGAATTTTTTTGGTTGTTTTTAATCGTGTTTTATTCATTTTTTATTTTCTCTTTTTTATAGGAACCACAACACTGCAGCGTACTCCAATCAGGGGCGAGTCAGTTTATCTATTGTTTTTTTTTTCTCATTGTCTCGCCTATGTAATGAAATGCAACTCTTATCTTAGTCAACAGTTCATGTATTTCCTGTAATCTGTTTTTATTCAAATGACAATTTTCCCATTTTGTAATTGCTTGCTCTATTTCCCATTTTATAGTTTGGAAATGGATTTTTCTTACTTTTGTTCATTTCCAATATATTGATTTTTTTCACTGAAATTGATCTTCCTCTTCCAGCTCCATTTATATATTCTCCCTCGATCTTCCTTTCAATTAGCCTCATATTTTACATTCTTCATGATCTTGGCATTATTAGCAAATAGACTAATGTGATTGTTTGTTCCATCGACTATGTCGTTTATGTAGATCAAGAACATTAATGACATCAGTATTGAGGACTGTTGGACCCCATTGATAATTCTCCTTCAGAATAAAATACTTTTCTTCACAACCGTCCTCATTTATGTGGATCAAAGGATTTAACAAGAGTGATGCAAACAAGGTCATCATATTAAAACAACAGGGCAGGACTCGCAGTAATGGATTTAAACTGGACAAATTTAGATTTAAGAAGGAAATAGGCAAGAATTGGTTTCACCCGTTCTAGAATAATTTCCTATGCCCTCCTATACAATCAAATGCCAATACTAATCTTCTGTTAGATATCATATAAACTTTCTTCAGATCCAGGTGTACAAAATCAACTCATCTATCTCTCTTTTGTGATACGTCAGTCACTTTCGTAATCCTTCTTTGTTCTTTTGTTCCTTCCCTTGTTACACTTTTCTCTTTCCTTGCTTTATTATATCTTTTGTTGAATGATTCCCATTTCTTCTGTATTCCTCATGTCTCTCTGAATCTACATATATTATGATTCATCACTAATTACCCTCGGATCTATGAGTTTTGCATTCACAAATTCCTTGTTTAAATGACCTATCTCTTCTTTCTACACTCCTACAGCAATACGGATTTCGAAAATTATGTGACCACTCTTTCTTACATGACACAGGTAATTCAACTATTCAGTGACATCTAGTTTTTTAGTAAGCCGAAAATTTAATGTACTTGGTGTGTCATGTCCTCTCGCTCTTGTCATTTATTTGACCCCTTGTGTCATTACCTTGTTCACCGCTTGTGTATATAGCAGTATGTTTCCCATATGATTCTTCATTCATATCAGTGCCACGTTATCTCTCTCTCTCTCTCTCTCTCTCTCTCTCTCTCTCTCTCTCTCGTTCTTCTTTTTTTTTTCTTTAAAGATGATTCTACGAGATCAGTCTCCCTCCATCTTTACACATGACATCTTACAACCAGTGACTGTTTCTCTCCCACATTTAGTAGCTTACGTTCATAGTTTCTTCCTGTAGAGATCTGTAAGAGGGCCCAAGGACCGTTGCCAACTACTTAGGGGCCGCGGATAACCAGTCAGTGAAAATCGAAGAAAAATTATTATGACACATATTTACGTATATAGACATGTATAAATTACGCACACACACACACACACACACACACACACACACACACACACACACACACACACACACACACACACACACACACACACACACACACACATATATATATATATATATATGTATGTATATATATAAAATTAGATATAAAGCAATCGCTTTAAAATGGAATGTTATATTTACGTATATGCGTATTCACACAGTATATTTAAATTTTCACATATGTCAACATAAGTATTTGTAAATATCTATGTATAATTAATTAATATATATACACACACAGGTCATACATACCTATCATTATCAGTATATTTTATACACATGTACCCACACATATGTATATTGATATACTTTTAAATATGCTCATATTGTTTGAATAGTTAGATTCTAGTTTATTCAATAAATCAATATATAAAGATCTATATGCACATAAATGACTAAATTTTGATATAAATACAAATATCTGTAATGACACTCAGGCACACACACACACACACAGACACACACACACACACACACACACACACACACACACACACACACACACACACACACACACACACTCACTCATAGTTGGCAGTTGGAGTGATCGGACAAAGGACACAGCTCTAGAAATCTAGGAGGTAACTTAGTTCTAGTATTCAAGGAGTATTAGAGGGAAGGAAGCTCTCTGAGACAGTATGGTTAAACGTATAAAAAGAAGAATAAACCTTGTTTAAGATAATCTCGAAAAAAGGATGTTGATAAGAATGTGATTAGGGTACTTATGAATATGTAAACATTGATAAGCGGAACGGAGTGTTTTTGGACAGTGATTGATGAGAAGATGAAGCGGTCATTTCAAAAACGTTATATTAGGGAGATGTGAAGTGTGGTACTAATTAAAGTTACTGGAAATAGCTTAAATTAATATTGGTTGACATCAGTAGAATTAGAGGTTAATGACTAAAGGAGAAGAGCCAGGTATAATGTCCTTTGCCAAGACTAAACTCAAGAAAGTAATTTGAAATGATGTTGATTTTGGTTAGAGGAGAGTGAAGGATGGGAGTTGTAATGATGATGGCAGTGAAGAGAAACCTCAAAGTAGAAGAAAATGAAAGAGGGAAAATGATCTCAAATATTATAAATATAAGAATCATTAGCGAGAGAGATGAAAAAACAAAAACACGGTGACATACATCCCCCCAAAAAAGAGAGAAAAATAAGAGCAGAGTACAAAGAGCTTATGAGAAATATAACCGTGGAATTGAAAAAAAAGGCGAGAATATGGTTAGTGGATATATTAGGACAACTGATTGGATGCACTCTGGAAAAAAGGAAAGTGTCGTTGGACTGAAATTTTGTTAATGTGGTACCAGTATTCAAACGTAGAAAGAGGAAGGAACCACTAGACAGGTGTCCTTGACTAGCATGAGTGACAAAGTGTGTAAGAAAAAAATGTACAAAATAGATGGATGAGTTACTTGGAAAAGTGAATCTTCGCTAACAATCAACTTTGATTAGAGAGCGTTTGATGTGATTCATGAGAAGGATGCTTGAGTGAATTGTGTATACTTGAATTCGAAAAGTCTTTTGACAAAGTATTGCACAAAATATATGGAAGTTGGAAGGTAAGGATACACTGTAAAAGGTAGATTTCTTGTAAGTAATAGACATATGCGAGGTGAGATGTCAGACCGGAAAGAGGTGACTAGTGGAGTACCACAGGGCTCGGTTCTGACACCCGTAATGTTTTATGCAAACTTATTTGCAGATGATGAATATGCGAGGTGAGATGTCAGACCGGAAAGAGGTGACTAGTGGAGTACAACAGGGCTCGGTTTCGACACCTGTAATGTTTTATGCAAACTTATTTGCAGATGATGCCATGATCATGAAGAAAGGGATTAACGAAGTAGAGTGCAAAGTGAAAGAGGAAGAGCCAGAGAAGTTTCATTAGAGCCGGACAAGGGAGATGGACTTTAGCACAAAGAAACGACCTAGGAACTGGGGCAAAGTGAAAAGAGACTGACAAGGAATTATTTGATGGATTTTTGTCGGAGATCATTTGTCGCCGGAAAATCATATCAAAAGAGTAACAGGGAAGACGGATAAAGTAATGAGAAATATAAGAGAGGGATTTCCTTAGAGGCATGAAGAGATGATGAGAAAAGTATCTTCTAGAAATCTCGTTTGTCCCAGACTGGGTTATGTAGTAGTGGTGTCGAAACTCTCACATAAAAAAAGATGTAAGAACAATGGAGAGAGAGAGAGAGAGAGAGAGAGAGAGAGAGAGAGAGAGAGAGAGAGAGAGGGAACGAGACAATAAAGGGGACCCCAAGCATCAATAACAAAACATATATATAAAAAAACGGAACTCTTCAAACTGAGGGACAAAGAGAGGAGGCGTGATAATGTTACATAGATTAAAAAAGATATCGAAGGAATAGACAGAGAGTATCTGTTGGTATTGGATGAAGGCCCAGCACGAGGTCATACTTGAAAATAAAGAAAGTAAGGTTGCTTAAAAGAGATCAATAAGTACAACATTCCACACATATGCGGTCTGTAGAACAAGTTGGATGAAAATGTAATCCAGGAAAAAAAAAAAAAAAAAAAAAAAAAAAAAAAGGATTTAAGGCAAAGTTTATTAAACACAGAAATAGAGACGGGGTCCCATGAGTACAACTCCAACCCCGTGACACACACACACACACACACACACACACACACACACACACACACACACACACACACACACACACACACACACACACACACACACACACACATGCATACGCACACATACATACACACGTACACACACATAAATATATATATATATATATATATATATATAATTTCATAGGAATTTATTTAAAAGTGTATGTTACACTCACATATGCACACACACACACACATATATACATATACATGTATATATATATATATATATATATATATACATATGTAGATATGTATATATATATAATATATGTATATATATGTGTTTATATGTATATGCATATATATACATATACAATATATATGCATTTATACATGCATCTACAATATATAAATTATAGAATATTAGTTAGAGTATATATATGTATATATATGTATACATATTGATATATAATATGGAAATATATCTACGTATATATACATATGTACTGTATAAAGGATATCACATTTAAAAACTGTAAATATATATGATTGTATAATATACATTTTGAAATAATTCAGCATATGTATACTTTTTTGCATGTACATCAAATATATGCACAACAGATTGACATTTCATAACCATAAGAATAATGCATGCCTTTATACGTATTTCGTTCTCTCATGCACATTATCATCATGCAGTGTGATGACATGCACCGCTTGGAGCTAGGTTCACCATGCAAGATGCTTCCGCATGCATATGAAGTTTAGAATCAATAATGATACATATAGTATACATGGGTGCGACAATTAAATGTGCTATGGCAAGCACTGGAAGCGTGATGGTGGTGGGCAAATATACATACTAGGATACGTGACACAGAGTTAAAATATCAAAGACTATCAACATGACAACAAATACATTAATGGGCAATAGCAGGCATTCCATACTGGGCTACATAAAAATTCATCCATTTGTAAACACTAAAGAAAATTAGATATATGGACTAAAAATACACAGGCAGCAGTCATTATTAAAAATTTAGTGTTCCAAAAGTTAAACACATGAAATACGGAGGAAATATATAAATTAGTGTATATACTATAGCATACATACATATATACATACATACATATATATGAATATATATATGTATATATAATATATATTCATATATATACAAATATATATGTATATATATATATATTCATATATGTATATGCATATGCATATATATACGTATACAATATATATGCATTTATACATGCATCTACATAAATTATGTGTGGGGTATTGGCTGCATATTATTGTACGGTAAAAATCTGCTCAGTAGCATGCAGCTGATACTTTAGGGTCTATATGGGGCGCCCCTACGGACCAGAGCCACACATCATTTTGTCTGTGTTAGAGGAGATATCTACTCATAGAGAAACGATGCTGCTTGATTGTTCTGCGACTGTTCTTCTGTTATGATGTTCCCCCACACTTAATACTGTCCTGTACCGCTTCTGTGAATATACGAGTACAGTATATCTCCATTTTTTCCCACCCCTATGGTAGTGGGGGAGGGGGGGGGAAGGAATACTGCCACCGATTTTTCCCACTTGGGTCGAGAAAGGCGACTAAGGACGAAGGATGGGACTAAGAATCCTCCTCTCTGTAGCCCTAAGAAGTAAATTCCTTCAAGAAGTCAAGACTTAGGAGGATCTGGAAGGAATTTTCTAACCAAAACCCTGAGGTTTGGGTCTTTAAATGTGCGTGTGTAAGGTACAGAGGGAAGAGATAGGCAGTATGTTTGTGAGAAGGAAGATGGATGTGTTGGCATTGAGTGAAACTAAGTTGAAAGGGAGGGGTGAGTTTGAGTTTGGGAGTGTAGTGGGGAGGGTGTCGGGAGTGAGGAGAGGACGAGGGAGGGAAGGGGTGGCTATGCTAGTAAGTGAAGAGATAGGTAAACGTGTAGTGGAGAGGAAGGTTTCTTCAAGGTTAATGTGGATGAAGGTGAAACTGGGAAGGAAGATGTGGGTCTTTGTAAGTACGTATGGGCCTGGTAGTGAGAAGAGTGTTTAGAGTTTAGAGGAAAGGGAGGCTTTTTGGATAGACTTAAATGAGTGCATAGAAAGGTTTGGAAGAAATGTCAATGTAATGGTATTGGGAGATCTCAATACTAGAGTAGGGGATGAACCAATAGACGGAGTGGTTGGGAAGTGTAGAGTGCCAGGTAGAAATGGTAGTGAAGAGTTGATGGTAGACATGTGTTTAGAGAGTTAATGATAGCTAACACAGTTTTTAGGAAAAAGTTAAGCGTAAGTACACATGGGAATGGTGGTGAATAGAAGGCTGGTTCATAAGTCTTTAATGGACTATGTAGTGGTATCTAGGAGAATAGTAGGAAAAGTTTTGGATGTCTATGTTCTTAGGGAAGAGGGTGAGGGAATATCTGATAATTTTTTTGGTGGAAGCTAAGTTGAGAGTGGAGGATAGATGGAGGCAAAGGAAAAGGACAGAAGGTGGGAAGGTGCTTAGAGTAAACTGTGTAAATGAGAAGGAAAAGAAGTAGCAATACGAGAAGACGAGAGAAGCGTGAGAGTTGATAATAGATAGAGTAGAAGTAGAAGTGGAGGAGGAATGAAGGTGTTTCAAAGAGGGAGTAATAAGGTTTACAAAGACAGTGTGTAGAACAAGGAGGATGGGAGGGAGTAGAAGAAAGGGTACGAAGTGGCGGGGTGATAAAGTGATGAAGATTTTTGAAAAGAAGAAGAAAACATTCACGGACTGGCTGCAAAAAAGGACGAGGAAAACATATGAGAGGTACAAAGAAAAAAGAAGAGAAGCAAAATATAAGATAAAGGAACCAAAAAGGAGAGCAGATGTAAAATTGGGGAGGAGTATGACATAATTTTTTAAAGCAATAAAAAGATATTTTGGAAGAAAATTAAGAGAGGAAGGGTAGGTGAGTCAAGTAGAGAAGAAAAGGTAAAAGGTGCAGATGGAGAGATGATAACGGAAGAGGAGGCGGTAAGGGGAAATGGGTAGAATATTTTAGGGAACTGCTAGATATAGAGAAAAATAGGGAGGGAGTGGTGGTAGCAATGAGAGGCGCTAAGAAAGTGACAGTAATGTGTGAGGAAAATGGAAGGAAAATAAGAAAAGATAAGGTGCAAGTAGTTTTGAAAATGATGAGAGCTGGTAAGACACCTAGGTTAGATGGGTGCCATACGGAATGTCTGAAGAAGGGAGGTACAGTAATAGTTGACTTGCTAGTGAGGTTGTTTAATGTGTCTAAGAGAGGGAGAATGCCGGAGGACTGGAGGAGTGCCTGTATAGTTCCACTTTACAAGGGAAAAGGGGGCAAATGTGAGTGTAGTATTTTCAGAGGGATCTGTTCGTTGAGTGTAGTTTGGAAGGATTATGGGAGTGTTTTAATTGAGATGATTAGGAGAGGAATAGAGGGAGTAGTTTGTGAGGAACAGTGTGGGTTTAGGAAAGGTAGGGGCTGCGTGAATCAGATTTTTGTAGTAAGACAGAGATGTGAGAATGCTTTAGGAAAAGCTAAGGATGTTTATTGGCCCTTTATGAATCTAGAAAAGGTTCATGACAGGATGCACAGTAAGGCACTATGGGAGGTTTTGCAGATATACGGGATCGGAGGAAAGCTATTAAGAGCAGTCAAAAGTTTTTACGGGAGTAGTAGAGCCTGTGTTAAAATTAGAAACGTAGAGAGTGGTTTGTGGTAAAGGTGGGACTGCGTCAGGGCTGTGTCATGTCGTCATGACTGTTCAATCTGCACATGGATGGGGCGGTTGGGGACTAAGTGCGAGGGTAATGGGCAGGGAATTGGATATTATTAAAGAAAATGGAGAAAAGTGGGAGGTGAGCCAGCTGTTGTTTGCGGACGATACTGTGTTTGCGGCGGGGTGAGAGGGGAGGTTAAGCGAGTTAGTGACGGAGCTTGGGAAGGCATACAAAAGGAGAAAGTTGTAGATAAATGTGGATAAAAGTACATACATACATATACCAAAGGCTTTTTTCCCCTACATGGGGGGTAGCCAAAGGTAAAAGTAAGGTGATGAAATATACAAGGGGAGAGGTTGGCAGCAATTTTTAAGTAAATCTTAAAGGAGAGACGCTA
>NC_134803.1:55164619-55167119 GCF_046742065.1 Oratosquilla oratoria | reverse complement strand
ATATACATATATGTATATATATATATGTATATATATATGAATATGTATACATATATATATATATATATATATATATGTGTGTGTGTGTGTGTAACGTATTTTTGTGTGTTTTTGTGCGCTTTTTTCTATACGTGCAGATTTATCCATCTATTTGGCCTGATATAAAACGATTTACACATTCGAACACACGGACATAAAAAGTTGCTACACCCGCTTATATGCTCATCTCCATCTAAGGGTGCAGCCCGGAGTGGCTGACACTCGGTCCCCGAACCGCAATTTAGTTCTCTCTCTGTGGACTTCGACTGTATTTCCTCGACTTTCTCGCATAAGAAGAGATGGCAAATCTTATCACAAAGTGGTGGTCACAGGAGCAATCCCATTGTAGTATAACACAGATTATTGTCCATTGAGTTTTTCCCAGAGTAATCATAGTGAAGCCCGAGAACGGTTGCCGGACGCCAAGGGGCTTAGGTTATCCAGTCAGTAATTACCAAAGAAACGGTAACTATGATTCTTTATATACATATACATACATATATATATATATATATATATATATATATATATATATATATATATATATATATATATATATATATATGTATATACATATATATATATTTAGGGCGCAGATTCTCACTAATACACACGGAGTTAAACACGACAGCATTTTGGCACTGGTTAATCTTCTTACTGAGATTTTCAATTTTCCTCACAGTAGGTCTCATTTCAGGAGGGTGGGTAAATACAAGCCTTCCAAATTCTTCCATATTTAATTAACGTTTCGACTTCAGGGAGTCATCTTCAGAATAGTTACAAAGTCACAATTTTCAAAGCTACATGATTCACAATTGACAATGGTTGTCTGTACACCATTGTCAATTGTGAATCATGTAGCTTTGAAAATTGTGACTTTTCTCTTGTAACTATTCTGAAGATGACTCCCTGAAGTCGAAACGTTAATTAAATATGGAAGAATTTGGAAGGCTTGTATTTCCCCACCCTCCTGAAATGAGACCTACTGTGAGGAAAATTGAAAATTTCAGTAAGAAGATTAACCAGTGCCAAAATGCTGTCGTGTTTAACTCCGTGTATATATATATATATATATATATATGTATATACATATATATATATATATATATATATATATATATATAGTTTCAAAACGTTTTCTAGATGATCATATGATAACAGAATAGAAACTTATGTAAATCTAATACGTATAGAACCATAAAACTTGCGTGAATGATCCCGCCACGATTATTAAAGCGTGTATACGGGATGGTTCGAACGCCATGTCATTGATTACATGAAGTGCACCAAAGAAATGTACTCAGGATAATGACAACCAAATCCTCAAATGTTCGCGTTTAACTCCTTGAATACCTTATTGATGAAAATATGTACACTTACACGCTTAGATATCGTAATAGATATATATATATATGTATGTATATGCATGTATGCATGCATACGTAAATTGATATATCAGCAAAAACATGATAACATCGTCTTCTGTAGCTTTAGTAAATACTGATTATACAACCGCGCATTTGATTTGAGACGAAAGTGTAAAAACACCATTTTTCTTTAATAGTTGGTGTAAAACTACAGACACAGGAGTCTATTTGTAGTATGAAGACAGGTTTAATGAGTGACAAATAAAGAAAATGAACGATAAAATCATGAAATATTCCGCAGGGAATTTAGAATGGTTTTCAAGCACAAAGGAGAGAGAATGCCAGTACTGTTCACTACACGGAAAAAGAAATTATTTACACTAACATACTCAACTAAAACTTTAGATGTAATAAGTAATGAGCTGTTTGGTCAAAAATATACGGTACACTACACAAAGAGGTGAGCTGCTGCAGCTGCTAAATAAAAAAAATAAAAGATAACCAAAGACAAACGGTTCTTTAATTACAGAGCAAATATATGATAACAATAAAAACATATTCCTCACTTGACAATATTCATGACCAACAATGTGTACGTGCGTCAATATATATATATATATATATATATATATATATATATATATATATATATACATAAATATAGATATATATATTAATAGACATACATATATATATTTATATACATATGTATATACATATATATATATATATACATATATATATATATATATACATATATGTGTGTGTATGATGTATATAGATTTGTATTTATGTAAGTAATTACTTGTATCTCAATAAGATAAGTGAATGTATAATATATATAGATAAAAAAACACCAACCGAATAACATAATCTCTCCCCTACACACACACACACACACACACACACACACACACACACACACACACACACACACACACACACACACACACACACACTCACACAGACATACAGTCATACTGTATCTATAAATAAATAGATATTAATGGTATATGTGCTCGTATGCACATATTATGTATGGAACAAATTAAAGTATAACCATAATTCTAAGTAGTCATATGCATATATGTATA
>NC_134803.1:55129619-55142119 GCF_046742065.1 Oratosquilla oratoria | reverse complement strand
TTCGAACCACAACTAAGCGAATACGAGGCAGACAAGATCGAGATAAGTCTA
Organism: Oratosquilla oratoria; assembly: GCF_046742065.1. NCBI lineage: Eukaryota > Metazoa > Arthropoda > Malacostraca > Stomatopoda > Squillidae > Oratosquilla > Oratosquilla oratoria. Next base: position 55,142,068 of record NC_134803.1, on the reverse strand, counting down.
TCAGTATCAATCGTGTAATATCTTCGAATGAATGTATGCATATATGTAAGCAGGTGAAAAATAGAGATTGAATAAATCTTGCATTAAATCTATTTCTGATATTCTTCGTCGTTAACAAAATAGGCCACCACAAATATTGCGATTATAAGAAATAGGAAGGGAGATTTTTACACAAGCATACACACACACCCCACGTACACACAGACACACACACACACACACACACACACACACACACACACACACACACACACACACACACACACACACACACACACACACACACACACACACACACACACACACACACACACCCCACCCACACACGTACACACAGACACGCACACACACACACACACACACACACACACACACACACACACACACACACACACACACACACACACACACATACATAAACACACACGCGGACACGCACACACACACACACACACACACACACACACACACACACACACACACACACACACACACGCTCACAGAAATAGAGAGAGATAGATAGATTGAGAAAGAGAGAGAGAGAGAGAGAGAGAGAGAGAGAGAGAGAAGAGAGAGTTTAGGATCCTATGCCGATTTGGTGGTTCACAAGTCTTGGTCACCGGCGCCTTTGGATTTGATAGAAAGGGCAGGGGAGGTTGTCGACCACTCTCCCAGTGACCTTTGATGACCTTTGATGTGGTTGGAGTAAGCTTCTCTCTCATACAAATTTTGTTAAATCGCATAGCCTCTGACGATCTGTGTAGCTGATCGCTCAAAATTGCGGAAGACTTTTTTTCCTTATTGGTCAATGTGGAACAGAAGTTTTCAATATTCATCTGGGTACCATTATCTCCAGGTTTCGAGATATTCTTCAACTGGGTGGTGGATACTATTCTGATAATCTGAGTTTATGTGTTCATGAGTTGAGTTGACCTGACTGGGAGTGGTTCGGGACCTAATGTCCGTAACTGATGTGACCAGACTGTTACTGTGGGTTTCTTGCCCGTTCTAATAAATTTCACATTTTTTGATGCATTTAATATCTTACTGCGGTGGTCTGGCCACGGATTGATAATATCGCCATAATACTCCTGTTTCTCCAGGTCACGTGTTTTACATATGTGTAAAAAGTGTGTGCTCACAACACTAAGTAGACACTGCTCCTGTGTGATTTCAAGAGAGCGATAATCTAATACTTCTAAACGAAATGTGGGTATCGCTTACATATATGCATTGTCACTTGCTGACATATTGAGTTGAATTATGAAATGTTTAAAGAAATGAAGTAAAAACGCTCATTTTTCTCTATACCTTACATATCTGTAAAATATGGATATTAGTCATTGTGAAAATGAAGCGAAAATTCATTTTGCATCTATAAGTTGACTTGTTTCATTTGAAACCATTTTGTCCTCTTTTGATTGTATATACATTTTTGTAAGTGGCAGGTTTGCATACGTGAATTACTGAAATTTGATAAAACGTCACATAATCAATTGAACCATATCCCACTGGACATACTGAAATGAGTTATATATATATATATATATATATTTATATATATATATATATATATATATATATATATATATATATATATACATGTACAACTCTGAATGGGTCCCAGTGAACAGATATACATTTTTATCAACCACAATACACTTTAATTCTAAACCATCAACCGTGAGAGGTTCGAGGAGGCCAACATGCAAAAATTGAAACGTGGTACAGGTTCGAGTCCTTGGTTGTTACACGTTTCAATTTCTGCTTGTTGGCCTCTTCGAATCTCTCAAAGATGTTGGCTTAAAGTTAAAGTGTATTGTGGTTGATATATATATATATATATATATATATATATATATATATATAAAAATATATATATATATGTATTTGTATATATATATATATATATATATTTATAAATATATAGATATATAAATATATAAGAAGCTGACATCCTTTCTCGTAATTTTGCCGTCCCAAAAAAGATGAGAGATAGCTGACAGAGGCTGTCAGTCAGACAGGTGAGGAAGTCTACAGAGTGGAACTAGCCATGCATGCGCTGACGCTGTCATACAGGCCTGACACAGTCAGTCACGTGATTAGGATTGCGAGTAAGGTAGCTGACATAGAGAAAGGCGAATTAGCTATTATATGAGAAGCAGTCTAGAAGGTAGTTATTCACAAATATTAACCACAAATGGCAAACACAATAAGGAAAAAGAAAAAACACGGGCATATAGGCAGGTCAGTAGAAAAACAGTGAGGTTTGATTAAAATGGGACGAGTACAGTAACATGCACTTACACTAAAACGTGAAACTTGATTATGGACTAAAACTAGCATATGGTAAAAAAAAACAGCACAATCTCAATGTGCTGGAGGTAAAACAAGTGACTGGACATCTGTATAAGATAGTATGGATGCAGCTGTCGAAAGCACGTGCATTGTTACATGTGTAGCATGCATGTGTAATGTACAGCGAAGTACGGTTGTGTACATGTGCAATGTGCTTCTGTGTCGTGTCGCTCAAGTGTCATGCATTTGCTGTGGTGTGCAATTGCAGATCGTTTGTTGGGATGCAGAAGTGGTGTTGACCAGTCGAGTGTTGGCATGCTGAAGTCATGTGTAATCCATGCACCAACTTTCTCATGCTTTCTTGCCTCATGCATTTTCGCATGATGCTTGTGTTCCGCTGCATTCCTGTGACCCGTTGCATGATTGGGTTACAACGACGCATGCACCTCCACTGTTGCAGTCATGCTGTCATGCACGTCAGTCCATGCAATGCAACAATCATCTCCATCTATGCATGTATATAGTGTATATGTGTCATACAAGAACCAAGGTTCCATGCCACATGTAGGCGTGTGTCCTAAAAATGCACATCGTAGCGTGAACACATCTGTTCACATGAACTGCACTGCCCCATGCCAATGCTGCATTCACATACGTAACTTCATGCGTGGATACATCAAAGTGACACGAATTTCCATCACATTTTTCTGGCATACAGTCCGAGTGGCGTGCATGCTTCCACCAGCGCGAGGAGAAGGGGGAGGCGTGGGTGGGGATCTGGCACATTCAGTCAAAGACCAGAGTGAGAGAGAGAGAGAGAAAGAGAGAGAGAGAGCTTCTTCCACTCGGCCAAACGAGGTTCTTTCCTCCTTTCCCCTCACCCCCCGTCCCCCTTCCCCCTCGCTTGACACCCTGTGTTCATGCAACAAGTGCCAGTCAAGATGCGTAACAAGTGCCAGTCAAGATGCAGCCAAGTGCGATCACTGCCCATCAAAACAACGAACATTTCCAGAAGGCTCCTCAACGACAACCATGCAGCATCATGCTCTCATGCAGTGGTCATGCAGCCTTGCTACTGATCATAACAGTGACGTGGCCAGAGCGCCTTAGCCGACGAATCGACATGCGTTGATGCGCGAGGCAGCAGCAGGACAAGACGTGAGCCAACCTTGTGACGATCACAAACCAAACGGGGGACACTCTGACGGAGCCAAACAGGAATGGCATCATCCCATCCGGCTCGCCTTGATCCGGATGCAATACACAGAACATGCAACACTTATGATACTCTGTTCTCAAGATGCACTACGGGAGGAAGAGGAAGAGGAGGAGGAGGAGGAGAGGATGCATAAAGGAGATCACAGGGAAGACAGGCGTTGAGGGAACTGGAGGACGTAAGCATACGCACGACCCTAAAGAGGAGGAAGAAGAAGAGGAGGAGGAGGAAGGAGAAGAGGAAGAGGGATGAAAGAAGGAGGAGGAATGGGAATGACGAAAGAGGATATAGAGTAGGAGGAGAGGAGGAAGACAAGTTGAAGGAGGAGGAACGCGAAGGGAGAATAGAGCGACTGAGGAAGAGGAGAGTTGGGAGGAAAAGGAAGAACAGGACGAAGGGGAAGAGGAGAAAGAGGAGAAGAGGAGGAAGATGAGGAGGAGAAATAGGGAAGGAAGAAAAGGAGAAGGAAGGGTGGAAGAGAAGGAAGAGGAATAAGAAAACGAAAAGGAAATGGAGAGGAAGAGGAGGAGGAATAAAAAAGGAGAAGAAAAAGAGGAAGGAGAAGGAGAAGGAGGAGGAGGAGGGACGTCAAAACAATAAAGACACAAGTAGGATATGGAGGAATAGTAGATAAAATGGATGGGTTTAGGGTCGTGTGCAAAGCTAGGAAGACAAGACAATACAAGACAAGACAAGACGGACGCTGGGGCTCTGCGACATAAGCCGGTTTGTCAGTGTCGTTTTGTGAAGACCGACGCGCGCATGCGCGAGGACACCTGGTGACGTCACAATACCTCATCTGTGTGTTCTTAATCAGAGAACATTTACCAGATGAATGCGTGAGTGACTGAGTTCTCTGTAGTTTCAGACATATTTTTTAATTCCTCAGGCTGACATAGTCAGCGTGAGTGACTGAGTTCTCTGTAGTTTCAGATATATTCTTTTTAATTCCTCAGGCTGCTATTGTCAGCAAAGCCCCATCGTACGAAAAGAAAGAGGCACAGTTAATCTACAAAGTCACAGAATATATTTCCTGTGAAGGAAAAAGACTAGCAAAAGTTTTAGAGGCAGAACTCAAAGCAGATCTACAACCAGAGAAAATCATTTAAAGTACTTTTATTGGTCTAATATGTATAGATTAACATGAATTGTATGTAAAATATGTGATGGTGTTATGAGTGAATACACACAACACACACACAAGTAAAAATAAATTATATATTGAATGTATGTTGGTGTTGTCACAGAGAGTAGTAATGCACACACGCCAAGAAAAGAATATAATTAGCATACAAAATATGTAAAAATATATCACAAGCACACATTCATATATAAACACACAAGCAAAACAAGCAGACTGGCATACATGCAATAGATACACAAATGCACACACACACACACACACACACACACACACACACACACACACACACACACACACACACACACACACACACACACACACACACAAACACACTCATAGTTTTATCTATAAACAAACATATGCAAACAGTACTACAAACTTACACTGTATGCATACATAAAACACACAAACAAACACATATATACATGAATAAACACACACACACTTGCACAAACTCAATCATGAGAACACATACACACACACTAGCATACATAGAATTGTATAAAGACTCACTGATACAAATACAAATTGAGCCAAAGACAATCACACGAAATGGAAATGTGAAGAAATTTTTTATGCACACATGACAAAAACAGATCCATAAAAAATTCACATCCGAACATACACATATATACATACATGTATAATTATCAAGATAGCCACAAACGAACCTTCCGCATTGACAGATACCTTGAATTACACATTTTCACACACCCAAATGTACACAAAAACCAGACATACACAAGAAAAGATTTACACAACATAACATGTGTATATCAAAAAGCAAAAATAATAAAATGAAGACAGACACACCAAAATACATATATACAAAGAAAATTGTGTTTGTGCGCGTGTGTATGTGTATGTGCGTGTGCATATGTGTGCGTGTGTGTGTGTGTGTGTGTGTGTGTTTATGTTTGTGTGTGTGTGTGTGTGTGTGTGTGTGCATGTGTTTATATGTGTATGGATATGTGTGGATGTAGATGTATATCCGTGTATGTGTTTGTATGTGTGTATGTAAATATATATGTACTGATGACTTGTGTTTTGTGTTTCTGCGTGTACGTGTATGCATGCATGTGTGTGTGTGTATGTGGGCGTGTGCATAAGGGTGCGTGAGCGTGTATGTGTTTAGGTGTGTGTGTGTGTCTATGTGTGTGTGTATGTGTGTGTGTGTGTACTTGTGTACATATATATTGTAGTTCTGTACTGTATATTCGTGCAAGTAATCCATGTTTATATGTGCCTTAATCCTTAACAATATTACCAACTTAACAGCAAAATGTACTAATCATCCTTACAATAATTTATTTAGCAAAACTTATTCTAATAACTGTACAACTCTATGATTTTTCTGGAAACAGTAAATTAAGGGCTTGAGATTATATGAAAGCGAGATGAAGGGCATGTGCTCAAGGTGATGGTGCTGGAATGGAAGACAGAAGTATATACATATACATATACATATACATACACATGTATATATATATATATATATATATATATATAGATATATATTATATATATTATATATATATATATATATATATATATATATGCAGAAGAACCACTAGGAAAACAGAAAGGAGGCCGAGCGCTTTCGTCTATTTAGACACTTTCTGAATACACGAAAGCGCTCGGTCTCGTTTCCGTTATTTTCTCGGTGGTTCTTGTGCATAATTTGAATCACGTGCTCAAGTGATTTATTCTGCATATATATATATATGTATATGTATATATATATATATATATATATATATATATATATATATATATTTATATATATGTATATGTATATGTGTTGAGGGAGGAAGAAATAAGCCAAGGGTCTAGATTCATAGGGAAGGCTAAGGTGGCTTGCACGTTGACCAGAATGAGTCCATTGTAACAGAAAACATCAAAAACATATAAACTATCCAGACATGTGTATGAGTGTATGTACCACTATATAATAATATGGACTTAGAAAATGCGAACGGTATCCCTTACTTTCAGATACCCTATTGCACAGATATATTGTCAGTGAATACATTAATGCAGAGACATAAATTACAAACATATATGCAAATGTAATTATCGTTAGTCTTGTTTGTATTATACATGTATATGAATAAATATGATTATATTTTATATATATAGTTATATATATATATATTATGTTATATATATACATTAATAAGTTCATTGGTATGCACATATATAATCAAATATATATACTTAAATAGGAATAAATCGATTTATCCTTTCATTATATACACTTGTGCATATTCATATACATAAGCACATATGTATGTGTACGTTGAAAACGGAGATATATGTATTTATATATATATATACATATATATATGCATACATATATATATATACATATATATATATATATATATATATATATATATGCATACACATATATATATATATATATATGTTTATATACATATATATATATTCATATATTATATACTATATATATATATACATATATGTATATATATGTATATATACATATATATTCATATATTATATATTATATATATATACATATATATGTGTGTGTGTGTATGTGTGTGTGTGTATGTGTGTGTGTGTGTGCGTATATATATATATATATATATATATGAATATATGTATATATATATATGTATATAAATGTATATATATACATATGTATATATATATATATCAACACACACATATATACATATATGTATATATATTTCATATATATACACACACACACATATATATATATGTATTTATATATATATAAACACACACACACACACACACACACACACACACACACATTTATATATATATATATATCAACACATATATATATATATATATATATATGTATATGTATATATATAAACACACACAATATATATATATATATATATATATATATATATATATATATATATATATATATATAAAGTATATGTATATATGTATATATATATATATATATATATGTGTGTGTGTGTGTTTATGTGTATATAAACTATATATATATGTATATATATATGTGTATATATGTATATACATGTATATACATGTATATATATATATATATATATATGTATATACACATACACACACACACACATACACACACACACACACACACACACACACACATATATATATATATATATATATATATATATATATATATATACATATACATCTATATACATATATATATATATATATATATATATATATATATATATATATATATATATATCACCGGTTTAATATTGTACACATAAACCTGTCTCTGTACATTCTTGTGCATATACGCACAGGTAAGCCGTTTTATTCTCATTTGCAGATATGTAAGTATGGGTGTATAAATGTAGACGATTATACAAGAGCACTATTATGAATATATATCTCATGCTACAAGAATTGCAGGCCAAATATCGACGGTTGCGACCTTCACAATAAGCGGAGTGTGTTAGTGTACGTATATACAAATATTGTACTTATATTCAGATATAAGTGTTTAAGTATGTATTTATGTATATGCATATATGTGTATATATATACATATAAACGATATGTATGTGTATGTTTGTGTGTAAGTATATATGCATGCAGTTATGTACGTGTGGTTGTGTTTATGTGTTAGACATATGTATGCATGTAGTGGGGTTGGATATATGTACATATTTGTATCTTTTCACACATGCTTATGATGAATAGCCGCTCAGATAATGGCGTGGCAGGGCGAGGGAAGAAAATTGTCGGGCAATTCAGTCAAACCCTTTGATTTTGTTCGCGAACTCTTTGCCGCCTCAGAGAACCTTGTGCACAAAAATGGCGCCCACTTTGCATATTCGCCAAATGCGGAACACTTTTCCCAAAAGATATGACTTGTAAGCATATGCGCTACTCAGGGCGTATATCTCACGCGCAGCACGCAAATATATATACAGTACAGAGCATGTATGTATATAAAGTGCATGTGCATCGGGATATGAATATACAAATAAATTGTGAAGTTTGAATTATCTCTTTGCGCGACATATGCAGAGCGGGGCGGCCGACACAAGACTGAGCAAAATATGGATTGCGATTATTTGTGGCGATGGGGAGGTCGATGGTGTTGACTCAGTATGAGGATAATCTCCCCATCTTTTAGTTTAAGCTCGAAAACCAGGAGCATATTTCCTCTCTAGGTTAAAATAAAGGGAACAGTTAAGTTAGACTTCAATATCATTACTCATTTAAGGTTATCGACTACTCAAGGTAGAATGGTACTCTCAGTACCAGTGAATACAAAGTTTGTACAAAGATGGCTTCCTGGTTCAAGAAGCAGAGCGATTTGTGTGTATAAATTTCTAGAAAAGCTCAAAAGGAAAAAAAAAATATATCCCTGGAAGACAAAGGAAATTAATTTCAAAGCACAGTTAGGTTCTCAAGATGCATGTCATATCATGAATGTCCTGAGATTGTTCTTGCAACGAGGTCTGTTCTTCAGTCAGTTCTCTTAAAAGTTTGTGTTCATGAAAGATATCTTAGGGTCATTCTCAATCCTTGTGCAAAAGGACACAGGTACTGGTCCTTCGTGTGTATATGCTGAGTTAAAAAAAAAAATAGTTTCTGCTCATTTTATGAGAAGCCCAGTAGATGCACTAAACACATTAATTTCTATATGTAATAGTAGTAAACACAAGTATTCATTAAAAAGATTGTGACAGTGCACTCATAAATGTAATTCATACACAAGACATTTCAACATACTGTGACTTAACAGAAATATAATCTATTCACTGTGAATTATTATACTTTAGCTTTCCGTTTTGATATGCAAGCAACTAATTAATATTGATTACTAATGATAGTTAAAGTATTAATATTTCTCTTGTAAAAAAAAGTACTTCTGAGCCGGTGAACATCTAAGAGTGAATTTGAAAGCATTACACTTGTTTTGAACAGTGAATTTTGAGTCTTGAGGAAAAGATAGTTCCCTTGAACTTGAACCTATGTTTGAAGCCCCATGGAAAACAACTTCTGTACTTCGTACCTTCATCATGAGGAGGAGGGTGTTGAAAACAATAAGAAGCATGATGAAGTATTCGAATGGAGTGGAGACGACAATTCTCCATATCCGGTACTTGAAGCCACCTCTGTCTTTCGGCATGTATCTCTCCAGAGGCTTAGCTTGGATGGCGAAGTCAATACAGGATTTCTGAATGTGTTGGTCGGGTTGGGAAGGATGGGGGAGAAAGGAGGGAACTTGTTAATGTTGAAGGGTTATGAAGAACCACTTCTTGAGTTTCCTATAAACAACCTAATCATTGTTCTATCGACCAGATTCTCATTATCCTACAGTCTAACCATATAGAGAATTGCAAAACTCGGAGGACAGGTATTCTGTATTTCTCTCAGGGAGTTGATTTAAATGATTTTAAGATATTCTGAAAGTTCACCTGAGAGTGACAAGATAGAGGGTGCCACTATATTTCACTAAGGTCTTGTGTGTCGATGTTTAACTCAGTGTCTTCAAGGCTTCAACAGTGACACTTCAATACTTCCAGTGTGAGACACATATTTATGCTTCACTAATCTTTCTTATTGCAAGGAATTGTTACCGAGGAAGTTTATCTAATGATATTTTCTTCATAACCAGTGGTGCCAAACACCCAAACACAAACACACAAAAGAAGAAAAAAAAATCGCCTGATGGTATTTTGTTCAGCTTTCTTATATGTTGATTTTGTTTTCTTCCACTACAAATGTATTACTTTCAGTTTGCATGAGGTCCGATACAGTACATTTGTCACATGGATTTGTAATGCTATACCACACACACACAAAAAAGAAGAAAAAAAAAATAGCCTCATGGTATTTTGTTCAGCTTTCTTATATGTTGATTTTTTTTTCTTCCACTAGAAATGTATTACTTTCAGTTTGCATGAGGTCCGATACAGTACATTTGTCACATGGATTTGTAATGCTATACCACACACACACAAAAAAGAAGAAAAAAAAAATAGCCTCATGGTATTTTGTTCAGCTTTCTTATATGTTGATTTTTTTTTCTTCCACTAGAAATGTATTACTTTCAGTTTGCATGAGGTCCGATACAGTACATTTGTTACATGGATTTGTAATGCTATACTTGGCCCCAAGGAGGTAAATAGACCAATGTGGCTTACCTGGTTCTTGTCCAGCTCCCCATCCTGCAACTCCGCTTCTCCTTGTTCTTGAAAGGTGATGATGATTAACGCGACGAAGATGTTGACAAAGAAGAATGGGAATACAATGAAGTATACAATATAGAAGATGGACATCTCAATGGCGAAGTGAGGATGTGGCCCGACGTCTTCGTCCCTGGCCGCCATCGAGTTTTGAAGCACTCTGCAAGGTAGAGGCGTGGTTAGTACTGTTGCCCTTCACCTGCTGCAGTGGTGGCGGGATAGCCCACTTCGTAAGGTCCTTACGAAGTCAAGGCTGAATATTGAACGATGCACTTCGATTTAGAGGCGTGGTTAGTGCTGCTGCCCTTCACCTGCTACAGTGGTGGCGGGAGAGCCCACTTCGTAAGGTCCTTACGAAGTCTAGGCTGAAAACTGAACGATGTACTTCAATTGGAAGGCTGGACTTCGCGCCGAGCTTCTTACCTATTTTATTTTTTTATCATCGTTCTTAAAAAATAATAATAAAATAAAATAAAAAAGCGAAGACACAGAGGACTCGGGGAGTTCACACTGGTTCGTAAAGTCCTTGCAAAGTCAAAGCTGAAAGCTGAACGATGCACTTCCATTAGAGGGCGGGCCCTCGTACCAAGCACCTTGCCGGTCTAACGTAACCCTATTTTAGATTTTCATCTTTGTACTTAAGATAAATAAATAAATAAAATGAAAACGTGAAGACACAGAGGACTCGGGGAGTTCACACTAGTTCGTAAGGTCCTTACGCTGCACTTCAATTGGAAGGCGGGCCCTCGTACCGAGCATCTTGCCGGTCTAACGTATCCCTATTTTAGATATTCATCTTTGTATTCAAAATGAGTAAATAAATAAAGACACGGAGGACTGGAGGAGTTCACACTAGTTCGTAAGGTCCTTACGCTGCACTTCAATTGGAAGGCGGGCCCTCGAACCGAGCATCTTGCCGGTCTAACGTAACCTATTTTAGATATTCATCTTTGTACTCAAAATGAGTAAATAGATAAAGACACGGAGGACTGGAGGAGCTCACACTAGTTCGTAAGGTCTAACGTAATCCTATTTTAGATATTCATCTTTGTACTCAAAATGAGTAAATAAATAAAGACACGGAGGACTGGAGGAGTGCGCGCGACTAGTACTTACTGTGGCCATCCCTCGCCGGTCTGTACGGCAAAGAGAGTGAGCATGGCGGCCATTACGTTATCGTAATGAAAATTTTGTAACCCTATTTTAGATATTCATCTTTGTACTTAAAATAAGTAAATAAATAAAGACACGGAGGACTGGAGGGGTCCGCGCGACTAGTACTTACTGTGGCCATCCCTCGCCGGTCTGTACGGCAAAGAGAGTGAGCATGGCGGCCATTACGTTATCATAATGAAAAATTTTGTAACCCTATTTTAGATATTCATCTTTGTACTTAAAATAAGTAAATAAATAAAGACACGGAGGACTGGAGGGGTCCGCGCGAGTAGTACTTACTGTGGCCATCCCTCGCCGGTCTGTACGGCAAAGAGAGTGAGCATGGCGGCCATTACGTTATCGTAATGAAAATTTTGTTGTTTCCACACCCGGGGCTCCACTCTGGGAGGCTGGTCGGAGC
>NC_134803.1:55117119-55119619 GCF_046742065.1 Oratosquilla oratoria | reverse complement strand
CACACACACACACACACACACACACACACACACTCCTTGCTGGGGGCGGGAGGGGTAGTAGTGGATAGCGTATCGGTCTGCTAATTCAACGGAACAGAGATCAAGATCTCAGCACCTAGGTGACGAGGGGTTACCCCGTCTCCCGTCACACTGTTTGGGTCAAAGGCAATGTAGTGAGGCACAGCTCTTCCGGTCCAGGGCCGGAAATGACCGAAGAGTCTGTCTGAGGAACTCGCCTCGCCTCCCGTCCAACTTCAAAACTCGTCAAGACCTTTACCTTCAATTGGAGGTGCAGTCCCAAGGGGCTGACACTTGGTCCCGGGACCAGGCCTAAAATGTTTCTTTCTATCCACTTCAACTCTACTTTCTCGACCTTTTCGCACAAGGAGAATTGAGGCTCGGTAGTTAATCCCCCGGATACTTTCTTCCAATGACGGAAACGAACGTAGGCCATTACACACGCAGACAGCAATGCCTGGTTCCCTTCCAGACAGTTCTACGGGAGTGCTCAAGGATCGATTGCGGCCACCATGGGGCTCCGGGTTTCCAGTTCGTGAAACGACGCAACAATATATATATATCTATATATATATATATATATATATATATATATATATATACATATGTGTGTGTGTGTGTGTGTATGTATGTATATGTAAATTGCAAGCAGGTTTTCCAATGAGTTTGGTGTATATGTTAGGGATTAAGTGTACCAAAATCATATCTATCGTAATACTTTTTTCGAGAGAGTTAAAGATCCCATTAAATTTGCATTTAGGTGTTCTTCTAGGCTGAATAAAATCGTGTGGTGACTATATATATACATATATATATATATATATATATATATGTGTATATATATATATATATACATAATATATATATATATATTTATGTATGCTTCATTGAAAGTGATGCCTAATTGTGCAATTATTTTTTTTCTATGTATTTTCCATGTCTTACTATGGATTTATGTTCCCTTGAAACCTCCTTTCAAAGAAACAAACCATAGTAAGACATGGAAAATACATTTAAGAAAATGATAAAAGCACAATTAGCCATCACTTTCAATGAAGTATGTATAAGAGAAAATCTAATGCCCGTATATATATATATACATATATATATATATATATATATATAAAATATATATATATATATATATATATATATATATATATATATATATATATATATATGCAGTTTTCTATTTCTATAGTCTGTCATCGAGGTCCTACAAGTGTCTAATAAATACAACCTAAAATTCTTTCCTCTCTTTATACATCTTGCTTATGTGTAGCTAACCTGAGCCAGACATCATATCTATTTTTTTGAAAAGTACCTAATATTTCATAAAAGCATTTTATCCCTTACGTTTGGAAATTGTGACAATTTTATGAATCTAGAATGCTTTTCTTTTTGCTTTCTATTCTTTCTTGTTGTGTCTTTATTCTTTCGGGTTCGCCATCGATTTAAAATTAATAATTAGGTGATGATTTTGGTTTGATAACGATTTCATTTTTCTATTATTTATGGCAGGGATATAAGTATCTAATGTCACGAGAAACGCTTCACTTAAAATCTGCCTTTGTCGTCGTTAGTGTTTAAAGACAGTTTTCATTTACGCGTTTGAATTATTTTCCTCTAAACAAGTCTTTATCTCGTCCTTCGGGGTAAGGGAAGGGGACTTATGAGAAGTAGCAAAGGTAAACGAGTCGATACAAGTTCCTATTTATTTCATAACGACTTGAATGCTTTGGACCAAAAGAATCATCACCAGGAACTTAGTAACATCGTGTAGTTCGAGAAGACGCTACGTCGATTGACGACTACATCGGTACATCGAGTGCGCGTTGCTAAGGTTTTCTCGGTCGGTGGATTTGCAAAACGGCAAAGTTACACGGGTTTGATCTGTTTGAGGGAGAGGGACGAAGGGGGGGAGGAAGGGAGGGGGAGGGGGAGGGGGGAGGGGTTGACCGTCTACATCTCTGCTCCTTTGGTCTTTAGTGAACCAAGAGAAGCTCGACCTTACGGGGTATCACGGAAAAAATGTTGCGTAAAATCGGGGACACAGGTTTTAACAGAACCGGCAGGGGGAGAGACGGAGGAGGAAAACGGGACCGGGACGGGAACGGGACGGGACGGGACGGGACGGGAACGGGACTGGGCGGGAAGAGGAAGAGGCGCCGGGAAAGGAACCAGGAAGGAAAGAGAAAAAAAGACCAAGTAGGAATGCAAGGCAGAGTAGAATGTGGATCTGTGAGAGTGAATATATATATTTTTTTCTAAATGAGGAGGAGGTGAACGACAAAGCGAACAAAGTACTCAGCTGTTATCGTGTTTATCAACAGAATACGATCCCAAAAGAGTGAGATAAAAGATAAAAAACAAAGAAAAAACCGTGCGTATGGTCAGTGAATCATCATAGCCTACGTTAAATATAACCCCCCCACTTGTGTATAATACTACAAATACTAATAAACATAACAGATACTTGTAT
>NC_134803.1:55097119-55107119 GCF_046742065.1 Oratosquilla oratoria | reverse complement strand
CGAGATTATTCGCGAGATAATCCTCGAAGGAACATCTCTTATCAGGGCTGCGCCACCCCCCCCAAAAAAAAAAAAAAAAATATATATATATATACATATATCCCCCCCCCCAAAAAAAAAAAAATATATATATATATATAATGATGCTATGTATAAACACGCTTGCTGAACAAGGGACTGTAGAAAAAAAGAAACCTTCAAAATGCCTATATTGAGTCACCAAAAACGCCCTGGAAAAGAATCTACACATGGGAGGAATTTTTGTCCACTAGAGAGGCACCTCACAGGACCTGGGGGAGCGCACTGCCACTATTTGCAAAAGAAATGATCACCGATAATGACAAATTCCTAAAGCTATGTCTATTAAACCAATAAAACCAACGTCGGGTTTCACACGACGTCCTATCAAGGGGAAATGCACAGAAGCTACCCAATACCTCCAAATAAGGGTTGTGTACACCATTTGATCATTCCAGTTCCAGGCAAAAAAGAGGTACAAGACCTCGAAGTTGACAGTTCCTGGCTATACAAATGGATATCTAACAGAAATTGTATCAGAGAAATTTGCTCAAATATTGTTGCTGTCTTATAATTATTTCATAATGATAATATTATTATTAATAATAATGATAATAATAATAGTAATGATAATTATAATAATGATAATCACAATAATTATTATCATTAATATCATTATCATTATTATTACCATTATTATTATTGTTATTATTATTGTTATTATCATTATGATTAATATTATTACTATTGTTTTGATATTATTATCATTATTGTTATTATTATTATTTTTAGTACTATTATCATTTCATTATTATTATCATTACTATTATTATTATTATTATTATTATAATTATTATTATTATCATTATTATTACTATTATTATGTTTTTTGTAAAGATATTCATATATATACATATATAAGGTGCACATTCACTCATACCTTTGTTATTATATATCCACATATCCGGAAAGACATAAACAATCTCTTTAATCTATATGGAAAATCGGGAATACTCACAAAAAACCAAAAGCTATAAGAGCGCATAAGACGACTGTTGCGTCTAAAATATTCCACACATCTCTAAAATAAGATCCCGGATGGCAAACAACTCCTAAATCAACAACCTGCAAATCATTCAAAGGATTAAAATAAGCCTCAAGAATCCTTCAAGGATTCAGCAAGGGGGAGAAGAATTGGCTGCCATTCGTTAGGATTTCCTGGTAACTGTGAGACAAGAAAGATAAAGAATGCGAATGAATGTACCGTAGTTTTATGTAGAATATATATATACATTGATATACAAACACGTGTGTATTTTCTTCAAGCGAGATTCTTTTTAGAATGTATTTATATATAAAGGTAAATGTGTATTATCTGCACACACACACACACACACACACACACACACACACACACACACACACACACACACACACACACACACACACACACACACACATATATATATATATATATATATATATATATACATACACAAACAAATATACATACGCACACGAGGTCCATGTGTATAATGATAATAAATGTATCCTCCAGTTTCGTTGTATGTAAACCCACAACCCTGACAACATCTGGCATTCGACCTCGGGTCCTCCCGTAGATCACTCAAGAACGAAAATCGGACTGTTGGCTCCGTTGTATTAGTGACTGCGGGTCTCTTTCTGTGTCGCCATCTCGTTGTAGTACGAGAGAGGGATCAATCGCCGCTTATCAGCTCTCAGCGTGTTGAAAGGTGGAAGGAAAGCAGCAGAAACTGTAAGGGATTTTGTGCCGATTCCGCGGACCAAGGCTCAACGCCTCGGGAGCAGAGCTAAGGTAGGTTACGAGTCTGAGGGTGAACAAGAAGAAGGTGACGTGCCTACGCCAGGAGGCGCTTAGCTGAGGCCCGAAGTCGTGACCTTATCCCTATGCACTTTGACAGTTGGGGAAGGTCACAGTCACTGCTGAGAATGAGAACAAAGATGGTTTAGACGTGGCAACGCTGCTGGTTTTGCCGGCCACATCCTATGGGTCACCAGATAATGGAAAAGGTATAGACTTCATTTCAGTCGAAATCCTTGAGTCGAGCTATAGAACTGTCCTTGGCGGCCGACACAAGGATGCACTTGTCATCCAGCCTCTTTTCAAGGACAAATGAGATCGGTAGATGCATGGTAACTATGGTGGGATCGCCCTGATGACCATCGTAAACAAGATCCTGAACAGAGTTCTGCAGACCTCGAGCGAGTTCTCCTTCGGGAGATCTAGTTTGAGTTCCGGAAAGAACGCGGAACTATCGGCATGGTCAAACACCTCCAAGAGAAGTCTCGGGAATGAAATGTTGTCTTGTGCTCGGCGTACTTGAATCCCTGGAAGGCCTTCAACAATGTGAGTGGCAACGAAAAGCCCGTGGGTGGTCATGGTCTAGCCACGGCTGCCCCCAGAAAAGTGACTGGGTATGTCGACTGGAATCCAGTACAGCGAGGAGTATCTATCCCATGCCTGGACTCAAACGATGGTGAAGCAAGGCTGTGTCTTTGTTCCTTCCAGGCTCAGTATGACGTTCTCTACCGGAAGGTACCTTCAAGTACGCGAGCACGGTCTCTGACAGCTCAGTCTGAAGCCTCAGAAGGCTGGAATTCAGAACGACATAAATGACACCTTGTTTGTTGACGGCAGTCCTCGTAAGGCTGCCTTAGGAACTGACATGCGACACACAGTTGTTAAGTCTTGTTACCTGATACGACTTCTGTCTCATGATCAGCACAAAGAAGACGGTGCAAGTGCATCGTTGAGTTTGAGGAAAGTTCTACACTAATAAGACGCAGCCAGCAGCCCAATTTTCTTCATAGTGAGATGCAGAAGGCATGGAGGCCTTCCCCAAATAATGTGAGCTCTGTGGATTTCCAATACCACTTGAGGAGAAAAGTATTATCATTATACATGTCAGTATACATATTGATATGTATATATTCATATGAGCATATGTATATTTATGCATAAACGTAAACTTATGATAATACACATGTGTTATATATGTATAAAATACATATATATTTCCACGTGCATGTACGTGGGAAATTGTATGTAATATCTTTTCTAATCACTTTTACGTTGTACTTTTTTCGACTATGGAAGTGTAGAATTACAATATACCATTTTAAAGACAAACTGACACATATACGTACATAATTGTACATATCAATGAGAAATAATTCCTGCGTCAGAATTCGTGGTTTATGCAAATTCTAATATGACAAGCAGTATAAGAGATGACAGTGTTTAAGACAAAGAAAAAAAGAAAAAAAAATAGGGACTCATTACCCAGCTCATGTCATAAGTGAGTCTTGTTTTATTTTTCACAAAACCCTGTCTCGCACTCCACCTTTATTTTTCTTGTCTGTTGGAAGGAAAATCCTAACTTGTTCTTGGCTTGGCAGGGAACAGAGAAGAGGTGAAAGGAAGAGGGGGAGTTATAGTCAGTAGTCAGAGAGAAAGAGAGAGGGAGAGAGAGAGAGAGAGAGAGAGAGAGAGAGAGGTTGGGAATTCTTATGGAGCATCATCGCGGAGCACGGCGCGAGTACTGGGCTGCTTCCTAAGCACCGACTCAACCCACGGGGCAATTCGTCGACTGGGAGTTGCTTGTTTGTCTATTCGAGTTGCTACAAGGAGTACAGGGATGGAAATCAACTCAATATAATTCCATTTATACATAAAAAGGGTTTGGAAATTACTAAAGTAACCTGAAAGTAAATAAAAAATATCATAATGATGACGACGATAATGAAATGAAGGTGATGGTAGACCACAGGATTGAAGTAGACTGTAAAGATATATGTGTATATATATATATATATATATATATATATATATATATATATATAGTATATATATATATATGTATATATATATATATATATATAGTATATATATATATATATATATGTATATATACACACATTTTTATATTTGTACATATGCATATAGAGAAAGAGAAAGAGAGAGAAAAGCAGAGAGAGAGAGAGAGAGAGAGAGAGAGAGAGAGAGAGAGAGAGAGAATCCGCGTATGGAATATACGATGAAGAAAATTTGGGAAAATGATTTAAACTTTGTACCTGAAATCCATGTGATTTCAGTTATCATATTTCTTAAAACAGTAGTGATAGTCTTTGGTGATATCAGGATCAATAGAAAACACAAGACAAAAAAAAAAACAAAAAAAAACAGAAATAATAAAGGTAGCAAATGTACACTACGTTCCAGTTCTTATTAAGTTCAGGAGAAATGAGAAAATGTCTTTCTATTACTGTAAATATTAAGAAATCAGGTGATGTTACGGTCTGGGAAGCAAAGATGCTTCGTTGAATAAATGTATGGGTTGAACATTTTTAGAAGCTCTGCCAAGGGATTCGAACCCCGACCTGTGCGTGCATAATCACGAAGTCAAGACGCTAGCGACTGAGCTACATGTGATGGTTCAAAAGGACTGTACCAGTCCCCGACCACACTTCACGTAACTGCAGAAGACGTAGTCTCATTTTCATCCAATCCCCGTATTAGGCGAGCCCTCCGACAAGTTGTGTATGTTTAAGACATGTATGGGTGTATTATTACTCACAGTTGTGATGAGAGAATGAATAAAAGAAATCAGGATTTATAAAAAAAAAATCAATAGTAACAATTATTGTAGTTGTAGTGATAAGGATAATACTAATTTCACTAATGTTGGTGTTATATAATGATAACCTAGTAAAAGTTGAGATAGTGAATCATAGGCGAAATCAATTTTACAGTAATGATAAAAGAAAAGAAATGATAATATGAATAATTACAATGATAATGATGACGATAATGAAAAAGTAATTATAATGATAAAGTTGATAATTGTAATGATCATGATAACTGTATAGTAGCAACAGCGATAATAGTCTGGATAATGATTATGACTCGCATTGGTAAAGAGGAGAGAGAGAGAGCAATAGAGAGAGAGAGAGAGAGAGAGAGAGAGAGAGAGAGAGAGAAGATGATGTAGAGAAAATATCTGGGACGTTTTTTGATGACAATATTAAGATGAAAAAAGGAAAGAAGATAACTAAGCTAAAGCCGTATAGATGTCAAAAAGACGAATTAGGTCGTTATTGGCAGTGAAGAAAGGGTAGTGAGTTTTCTATTTGATAACTAGGATAACTAGAATAATAAGAGATGTAGGTGTGGGTGTTGTAGGTATAAGCAATTAGTAAATGAAAAAGTCTAGTTTTAGTGGCGGTAGTATATAAGGGGATTAAGGTCAGAGGATAAGATTTTTTTTTCAGGGAACAAAGGGAACAGATCAATCAAGGATTGGTACATGAACAGTCAGTATACGTATAGCTTGATACAACCAAGTCAAAGACATTGCAAATCAAACAATTTTCATTAATTTTTTTCACTGCTATATTCACACTCCGAACACGGATTACTGTATGCATTGAAATCAACGTTACATATCAATTCAACCGGTTTCACGAACGAAATAGAATGAGAGAGAGAGAGAGAGAGAGAGAGAGAGAGAGAGAGAGAGAGAGAGAGAGAGAGAGAGAGAGAGAGAGAGAGAGAGAGAGAGAGAGAGAGAGAGAGGTAAAAATAAAGGAAATGAGACAGACAGACAGGCAGAGAATGAGAGTGAGATATTGAGAGAGAGAGAGAGAGAGAGAGAGACAGACAGACAGAGAAAGAGTAGGAGAGAGAGAAAGAGAGAGAAAGCGAGAGAGGGAGAGAAAAGGAGAGAGTATTATCTATATTCATATTAAGACATTAAATCGTTAGATAAATATATATGCATGTATGTAGATATATATACGTATATAAGTGCTGCATATCTGTGTTTATGTGTGTGTGTTTGTGTGTGTGTGTGCGTGCGTGCGTGCGTGTGTGCATGTGTGTGTGTGTGTGTGTGTGTTTATGTGTGGGAGTGTGTATTTCTTTATTTGCGTTTGTGTTTGCGTGTGTGTGTGTGTTTTGATAAGTATGTTTATATTTATCTATATTCACATTTATATTATACTCAAACAGACACAAGCACACACGCACACGCACTTACACAAACACTCACACACTTACACACACACTTACTCACACACACACATACACACACACACACTCACACACACACACACACACACACACACACACACACACACACACACACACACACACACACACACACACACACACACACACACACACATACACACACACACACACACACACATACAAAGACACATACACATTTGTGGATATATGTCTCTGTATGGGTTTGTTTTTGTGTATATTTGTATGTGCATGTGTTTGGTATTGTATGTATGTATGTGTGTGTGTGTGTGTGTTGCGTGTGTGCGCGTGTTTGTTTGTAAGAATGTTCATATTCGTGTTTATAAATTGCGTTTATGAGGTTGTTTGCATGCGTGTGTATGAGTGTTAGTATATTTCTGTTTGTATTCATGTTTATGAATATATTTGTATGCGTGTGTGTGTGTATGCATGAGTGTGTGTGCGTGTGTGTATGTGTGTGTGTGTGTGTGCGCGCGCACATTTGATTAAGTGTGTGTATGTGTGCGTGCAATTATGTAATTGTGTGTGTGTGTGTGTGCGTGTGTGTATGTGTGTGTGTGTGTGTGTGTGTGTGTTTGTCTGTAGGGGCTTTGGGTATTATATGTGTTATCCTATATATGTATGCATATGTATGCATATTGCATGTATGCATATATATATGTATATCTGCTTATTTATAAAATACATGTATAAATATACATATATACAAATAAATATATGCATTGTGTATTGAACACTTATATTTACGTATTTGTTTATAGCCATACACATATACATACATACATATATATATATATATATATATATATATATATATATATATATATATATATATGCATGTATATATGTTTGTATGTATGTATGTATGTATTGTATGTGCGTCATATATGTATGTAAGTATGTATGTGTGTATATACTTATGTATCTATCGTGGGGAACTTTTCACATTATTATACAGCAAATCATATATGTATGTATACATGTATCGTTTATTTCTCAAAAAGGGACAAGCAGATCCCTTTCTTGGCGTAAGGGGGTGTATCAAGCTATGGATTAGCCTATAGTGTCTACTAGGGGGGTTTGTGGGGCGGGGGAATACACCAGGGGACGCCTACTTGTAGATATCGTTACCAAGACCACGGTCGAGGGAGGCGGGTGGGGGTGGGGGTGGGGTTGTTAGGAAAAACGAGTACACGCTACATTTTTTCTACTGTAAATTGAAGAGTTGGGCAAACATCGAAAAACGTGTGATGTAGGACATCAATCTGTGATTCTTAGAGTACATTTAAGGACGTTTCCATTAAGGGAAGTGGTACAAACTATGGAAAATGGTGTATAAGCATATTTGAATATTATATACAGATATGTCATGAAGAATTATCTTTCATTTATTATCACACATATAATATATATATATCATTCTATTTAAAGACCATTGGTAGGAAGGTAAGAGGGACCTTATGAGGAGGTGAGAGCTATTTAGATTAAAAACAAACATACAGTTATCATACTTAGAGTAAGAGGAAACGAAAAACAATGTTTAGGGGACGAATGGGGAAATAAATGACGTGTGTTGGATTTGGACTTACTAAACACTACCCTTGGTGCTGCTCGTCTAGGTCCATCAAAAGTTCGGATGGAGACAAAAATAGTCAAAGCCAAAAATGTCAAATGTATCGAGGCAAGAAGGAAGTCTCAGAGGGCGTGGAAGAGGTCCAGGTTG
Source organism: Oratosquilla oratoria (assembly GCF_046742065.1). Classification (NCBI taxonomy): domain Eukaryota; kingdom Metazoa; phylum Arthropoda; class Malacostraca; order Stomatopoda; family Squillidae; genus Oratosquilla; species Oratosquilla oratoria. Next base: position 55,099,287 of record NC_134803.1, on the reverse strand, counting down.
TCTGGGAAGGGAGATGCAGAATGGGTGACGGAGAAGGGAGAGGCCGGTCAGATTGGGAGATGGGGCAGGGTCGGCCGGGGAAGGGGGATACGAATAGGTGCGAGTTCCGGAAAAATGGCCGGAACGTTCAAAAGACGAGGGTGTTGTCTGAGGTATGGAAAGCGATTTTGACCGGAAATAGGAGCTAAGGAAGAGGTACAAAAATATATATACATATTCTCTTCGTCGAGAAGAGAAATCTGTGGTTCTAGGAGATTTGAAATGGGAAGCACGAAAGGATATTAAAAGTGTAAAAAAAGAAGTGCAGAAACTGAGAGCATGTACAATGCTTCAGTACACACAAAAAAACTGACACATTGGTACTTAAAAGTGATTCTACAGTTGTGGCAGAATCCGTGAAGCTTAGACAGAAATATCTACTTAACATGTAGAGAGAAGAAGAAGAAAAAAATAACAGAGAAAGAGAAGTAACTATATAGAGACTGAAAGGAGTGAGGCGGGAAATAAAACTAAGGAGGAAGAGGAAGAGGAAGAGGACGTTGCAAATACGAAGTGCAGTTCTACTCACACAATATCAAAACACAAAGACACGGCAGCACATATGACAACCACAGAATCCATGACGTTCCAGAAATCCCTGAGGTACGATCCAGGATGAAACAACACCCCAAGATCTATGACCTGTACAGAAGGAGACAAACACACATGTTGACTGTGGTGGTGGTGGTGGTAGTGGTGGTGGTGGTGGTGCCAGTGGGGTACGTAAGGCGGCATTTGTCTGGTGGTGGTGGCATCGGTGGGAGCGGGGCCGACTACGGGATTTGTCAGGCGGTGGCCATGTGAACTAGCTGGACTCTTGTGATTATAACTTCTGTTGTGGCGACTGTGTCATCTACGGACACTGCAGTGTTGGTGGTGACGCCTGGGGGTGGGTACTGGTGTGTTGGTAGACAACAGTACTACGGTGTGGTGCTGCTGATCTTAGTGGTGACGGAATGAATGACTGAGATGATAACTATGACTGACTCTATCATGATGATGATATTCCGGGTGAAGATAACAAATCCAATGACGATGATGCTAATGATTCTTATGATTGTGATAACTAATACTATTATCACTATCACTTTATCGTTATTACTATTATCATAATGATTTCCAACTTCATTGCTAGTACTAGCTGTATGGTTATAATGACACTGATGATGATGATGATGATGAGGATAATGATAATGATTCCTCGTTCTGATCATAAACCTATGGGTAGTTGCAGGCCAAATGAGACAACAGTTTAGCGTCGTTAACTCTTCCCTATCAGGAGGCTAGAACGGTTCCCCTTACAAAGGACTTTGTATCAAGTTATTTAATGATTCGTGCCCTTGGTCCAACTCACTGGCGACAGGGTTCGAACTACCTTCACCTCGACCTCCGCCACAAGTAGCGACGTTCTAATCCACTTGGCCAGCGAATCATGATACAAGGATTGAAAGTAATTGTTATTATAGGGATGATACTAGCCGCCGTATTGGTCTTTGCACTGGAGGTCAGGATGTATGGCGTCGCGTGAACTGTCAAGGACAATAGTGGATCATATGACGGTTGAGACAGACGCCCACCGGACTGGGTCTAACAGGGGGTTTACACGGATCTAACGGTTCGTCGAACGCGGTTCGACAGACACGTGTTTAAAGTGACGTGTGAACGGGGTATTTGGTTGTCGAACACGTTGGTTAAACCCCAAATACCCCGTTCACACGTCACTTTAAACACGTGTCTGTCGAACCTTGTTCGACAAACCGTTAGACCGTATGAACCTCCTCTAAGGCTCTAAGCCGAGGGAGGGAATTGTCGCCTCAGAGACGATGTCCCGCGTACCAATACTCAGGAAAATAATTACTAATGACTGCATGTTCGTTAGTCCTTCGTTACTGCACCCTGTGCTGAACTGTACAGCTATCCACAGCTGCTGTGGATATAAGGAACAGACAAGTGCGACAACAAGGACCTTAATGTCTTGGTCGGGGTGCTCGTTCGGGGTGGTCAGCAAGAACCTTAACATCTAGATCGGGCTGCTTATTCGGGGTGGTCAGCAAACAGGCAGTTTATATTCAGTTTGCCTGAGGGATTCGACCGTATAACTACCCGAATCGGATGATGAATGGATGAAA
>NC_134803.1:55087119-55089619 GCF_046742065.1 Oratosquilla oratoria | reverse complement strand
TACACACATACACACCCACACCCACCCACTCACACACACACACACACACACACACACACACACACACACACACACACACACACACACACACACACACACACACACACACACACACACACACACACACACACACATATATATATATATGTATATATATATATATATATATGTGTGTGTGTGTATAACGATGAAGATATATATGTGTGTATATGTATATATATGTAAAAAAGTATGAACAAAGCAGTGTCTGAGATGATAAATATGTGTGAAGGAGACTCATCCAAGGCGATGTGAGTTTTGAAGAAAATGGTGAAGAGGGCATCAACAGTAAGCAAGAATTATTCTGGAGTGATTTTTGGCATAAATGGAATATCATTTTTTCATAGCCAATACATCTTTCTGAAGAGGGGGTCAAACGAGAGGAGGGGAGAGAGGAGGAGTTGACTAAGAGCGAGGCTAAAAAAGTTGATGGGAGTGGAAAGTTATCGATGCTACTCGCTTCTGACAAGAGAGCTCAAGACAAAACACAAAGGCCTGATTCAATCTCTCTAGGTCTCTTTCTTAATAGGGTCACATAACATGGGAGAGTTCTAGGACCTTCACAAGAGAGAAATTTCACTAGTAGGCCTATGAACAGTCACTCTAAACACAAATGTAAGGATCTATATTTCTTAATGGGGTCAGCTAATTATCTCACATAACATGGGAGGGTTCTAGGATCTTCACAAGAGAGAAATTTTACTAATAGACCTATGAGCAGTCACTCTAAACACAAATGTAAGGATCTATATTTCTTAATGGGGTCAGCTAATTATCTCACATAACATGGGAGGGTGCTAGGATTTTCACAAGAAGAGATATGTCACTAGTAGGCCTATGAGCAGTCACTCTAAACACAAATGTAAGGATCTATAAAATGGGTTGATGAAATGAAGCCCTACTCCAAAAAAGGAAACGCATATACTTGAATTGCATAGAAAGCAACTTTAATCATGTTCATTTAGTAAATTCCTGTTTTACTCTGATGAAAAAACGACAGGAAATGAGTGCACATACATTAAAAATAACTTAGTTTTGCTAATGACCATGACATATACATGAATATGCAAAGAACAGTACTGATGCCATTAACTATTACTTCTACAAGTCATGATTATGGAGCAGTAAAAAGCACTCATCATCATCAGACACTGTAATCAAAACACGCTACAGATTCTTGAAAACTGTGGTAATAATCATGCACATAGAGTTCATTAAAGACAAAAAGGCCATTGAGGACTTGGTTAAATGTAATAATACATTCGATGGTTAACACGTAAACATTCACAGCTCGACATGACAGTACACCATGCTCGAGATTTTGCCATACACGGACCAGACGGAACTATCTTTCGTGAACATTTGTATACGTAGGGAACTTGTAGACCCGCGTCTCTTCCATACTCCACCGACACTAACACAATTCTACGTACTACAAAAAATCTAGGAGACTATTTTAACCTATTTTCTGTACAGGTGGAGCAAGGCGTTTCCAATCTATGCATATTTAGATTTGGTTAGTTCGACAGAATAGAAGGAGACGACTTGTCCTCGACCCTGGAGATGGGTGACAAAGGTCCCAGCGTATGCAAACTTCACCTCTTCTTCTCTAAATCATGCAATGCTCCCCTCTGCATGTCAGAATGGCTTATCGACAACTAGACCCTCTACGTCACGTGCTGTTGGTATCCTAAGACAGACTGGAGACGTCAACTTCTTTATTTCATTCTTTTTCTTTTCTTTTTTGATGCCAGAGACGAAGCACAAAACAGATTAGAAATAAATGTTGACAAGATTTATATGGATAGTCGTAAGATGTTACGTCAACTAGTGAGACATCAAATTAGATAAGTTAGAATTTATAGATATATCTAGAAGTGTGAGTTTATCTAGAGACAGTGTTTGCTCTTCCTATTGAAAGAGAAGAACGGGTTAGGAATGAGGCGTTAATAGCTAGTAACATTTTCTAGGTTTTTAAGGTTCATAAAGTATATTTTCTAGAATTGTTAATGGCGATGAAGAACCTAAGCGATGGCTCTTCATAACTGCAACATTACAGCCAAGCAAACGATTACTGTAGCTTGCACTGTACATTTGCCTCCACTTCCAAGTGACTGATATGAGTACTGTCACTTGTGCTGTACAGTTGCCTCCACCTCCAAGTAACTGATATGAGTACTGTCACTTGTACTGTACAGTTGCCTCCACCTCTGAGTGACTGATATCTTCCCGTTGGTCCCACATTTCACTTAAAGGTGGGAAAAAGGGTGACAAAGTACCTTTAGTACATAAAAGAAGAAGAAAAAAAAAAGCACAACGTGGATGCGCGTCTTGTAGAAACAGCTTCATCAAAAGACGCCAAATGTTGTACTACTCAACAGTCAAACCGATTTTTCATAAAATAAACTCATTGTTCTTGAGATATTGAATCTTCAACAAACCCAGCAATTAAATAATTAAG
>NC_134803.1:55082119-55084619 GCF_046742065.1 Oratosquilla oratoria | reverse complement strand
TATATATACATGTATGAGAGTAAGAGTGTTGTAAGTAACAGGTATCTATGTATGAACACAATGAGAAAGTTGTATGAAGGGATTGTGCCCACAGCACTTGAAATTTGAGGGAAGGAGAAAGGAAAATCTTAATCGTGTTCGCGGTGAAATGTTCGAGAAATATGGTGGGTGTTCCAAGGATGGATAGACTTTGAGAGTGATTGGTGGAGAGTGACGAAATAGAGTTGTCGGATGAGGCAGAGCAATGAATGACGAGATGGATTGGGCAGATGAAAATTTTGAGAAAAGACTGTCGAGAAACAAGCAACAACAAATAAAAACAGAAGCGGATGGAGTGAACTTAAGAGGGAGACCATGGATGAGGTGGATGGATGGGGTAGATTGATGTAAGAGGAATGCCAGTCGAGCGGGGAAGAGAGAGAGAGAGAGTAAAGTGTAAGATTAAATGGAGACTGTAGATGAATGAAGAAATGATGCGGACATATGGACGTTCGTCTTCTCTGCTCCGTAACTCGATTAAACAAGGACAGAGGTCGTCATGTAAATGAGGACGTGGGGGTAAACCCTCTCCTGCTCTCGGGCTCTGCTGTGGAAGCGCTGTGTCTTGCTGCATTGCCTTTAACCCGAGCAGTGCTGTTGGTATCAGGAATGGCGCAGTGGATGACCACCAGCCTTTTGGGTATGTATGTATGTGTGTAAGTATGTATGTTTGTCCACACGCCTATCCCCAAAACTCTGTCATTTATCCCTGCAGTTATATGTTTCACTCAACGCCTTCCCAAAAAGAGCGATTTGTTAATAAAAATATATATATATAGAAAAATAAATAGATCTGTACTACGTCGATCATACACACGGCTACATTTTTACATCTGCTAAATTGAGTCGGTATTTCTATTTCTTTCATTTCTTGCCAACTATATGTCTAATATTTTTTTTATGTCCGCGGAATCAGCTATCTAATTTTCTTTTTATCTGCCTTTTTTTCTTATCTAAAGTACTTAGACAGGAAATGGCGTGACGTTACAGAAAAATAACTTTATTATTAATTCTCGCAATTTCTCAGACTTAATCAAATCACTGAACTTCCTCTTGTGAGAGGTGCAGTTTTGCTAGACCTCCGTATTTTTTATTTTATCTTATTTTATTTATTTATTTTATTTTTTCAAAGACTATATTTAGTCTAAATCTGTGCCTACTGAGACCAACTCTCCATCATCTAGTTAAAAAACACCGCATTATACTATGGGGAAGGGGCTTTAGATATGTAAATTTTCTATAATCTGAATAATTTGCGCGTGGTAAGATTTTTCTACGCAAAAAAGTCCCAATTTTGGATCTCAAACAAGTTTTGGACAAGTTTGAGATAATTTCCAAGACTTAAAAAAAAAAAAAAAAAAAAAAAAAAAATCCCAATTTTGTAACTCAAGTTTTGGACAAGTTTGAGATAATTTCCAAGACTTAAAAAAAAAAAAAAAAAAAAAAAAAAAAAAAAAAAAAATCTGATCCCTGTAATCTTCAAGAGCTCACAGCGGACAAGAACTCATTAGAGCTAAACTTGGATCTTACATAATATATGAATCGTCTTTATGTACAACAAAATATATATGAGGAGATCCTGAGTCAAGCTTTACAATGCCTACACGGGGCTCTCTTTAACACAACTACATACATACATATACCAAAGGTTTTTTCCCCTACACGGGGGGTAGCCAAAAAGAAAAAGGCATAGAAACCACTCCCACCCATTCCAGTTCCTATATATTCCACTCCCCTCCACCCTCCTCCCTCCACAAGTACCAAAACGAAAAGGCTAATTCGGATGACGAGGTATTCGGGATCTTTGAGACCAGGCTGGGGTGGGAAGGGGTTGGGTAACTAACCAACCTTATGGTGTTTTATGAGACCAGGTTTAATCCCAGGCCACACATGCGACCATCAAACAAAATACTGTACACTCGACCACAAGGACCCCTAACGCTTTCTCCGGGAGAAGAAGCCGTTTGGGACAAGGGTAGAATTCTAAACTCGCAGGTAAGATGGCCGGTCAAACGCAACAGGACTGCAAACTCGCCTTCGTCCTATTTTTTTTTTTCTTTTTACAAGGGATTCGTCCAACGATTTTAGTACATGTGTGCATAGCTCTCCCTCCCTTTCTCTTCTTTTGGTTTTTTGTTTTTATTTATTTATTATGACAAGCTGCACAAGCCCCCTACTGGATGAATTTCTTTTGGTTGTCTTAGCCAAAGAACTTTCTTATCTATTATTATTAGCATGACAGTTATCCTGATTTTCGAGGGCTCAGGAGAGACACACACCGGACCATACTTCCTTAAGCGAGGTTCTCATAGATTTCTACCCTAAACTCTAAAGGTAAATAATATAACATACCAGCATCGGTACCAACATAGAAGTAGGAAGCAACTTGATGATGAGGGGCTGATGGATATAAAAAGAATGTAACAAATGTCAAGTAAGGGGAATTAAGACCTACAAAAAT
>NC_134803.1:55067119-55077119 GCF_046742065.1 Oratosquilla oratoria | reverse complement strand
TCAGACGTTTGGCAAAAACACAACATAACTGTTAAATAGTCTTAGAATCCTGATTTTTTTATGGTATAACTATCAAATCCTCTGTAATACTAAATCATGTATCACCAATGGAAAGATGATCAATGTACATATACTGCATTAATCCATTTGATTACCATACTTCCATTTTCATCTTTTTACCCAAACCAACTCCATTCTAATAGCAAAGTATATCCAATGAAACTTGTTCTTTCTTACATGATCGTCACATATACTGTTGTATTAAAAAAATTATCGCCTTCTAATTTCTTTTACTTAGCCATCGGAAGCACAACCGTAACATATAGAATAATTCACCCTTCCATGCTCTAGTATCCTCCCATGCACTTGTATATGCACATGCACTACCACACGCAACCTCTATAACATTCAATGGGCAAGTTGCCACTTCCACTACCAGTCGCTCTACATCTAATATAAAAACTATCATGGGGTGATCAGCTAACCTTCCTCATTATCATACATATATTCATACACTTAGATAAACTAATTGTAGTTATTAGGAATAATACAAAGATGAATAGCATATATATACATATATATATATATATATATATAGATATATATATACGTATGTACATATGTGTATGTATATATATATATATATATATATACACATACATATATATGCAAAAAGATCACAAAACCACATGATCCAATAAATTGCTGATAACCACTAAGGAGACCAGGGTAAAAAATATAATTCTCAAGCGTTTTCGTGAAATATCACGAAAGCGCCTGGGAATTATAGTTTTTTCTGGTTTCCTTTGTGGATATCAGCCATATATATATATATATATATATATATATATATATATGTATGTATATATATATATATATATATATATATATATATATATATATATATTTCTATATATTTTTCATCTATGTACTTCCTCTTACTATACTTACACAGATATGCATATGCAAGCTGTAAAACTAGTTTAGGACGAGCACTACGCTGATTGACCTAAGTACTTGGCACTGGCACTACTAAGTACAAAATCAGTCTGAGAATACACTAGTGCTACACAACACCAAATCATCAAGTAAATGCTGCACTGGAAGCTAGTCATGGTTTCTACTTAGAGATGTGGCCACATTCTCTCTCTCAGTTGGTATCCAAGTTCACTGTAGATATTCTCTCAAGAAGATAAAGTTAATTCGCATCTTTGGCCTCTTACTTGAATGTGTTTTAATGATTGATATTTGAGCACAGAATTCGTGGTCGATTTACAAAGTACCTTCAACCAATGTGGGAATTATATCTTTTAACTGGGTGCTGCTGGGTGACAATTGAATGTTTTTGTCTAATGATTTCAAGTTTAGTTGAAATGGTTATTGTATTCATGTGAACGAGTCGACTTGCAGTAGAGTTTATCTTTGGTTTTCCTTGATAAAATAGATAAATCTGGATACCAAAAAACTTCAAGAATGAGTTAGTCCTGCTATGGGAAGGTGATGTCCTACCCAAAGCAAATCCTAGATGCACACACACCAAGCTATCAAGAAAAATACATAAAAAGTTGTTGAAATCACTGTCGTTATGCTATTAGGTCAGCATCCTCCTTGCTCCGCTTTTTGTGAGACAACTGGCTGTCCTCTTTGTCACGGTAAGTAAACTTCTGAATCCCTGGTTACTGACAGTATATTCCACAGCTTCTTTACGTACTTTTAGGGTTACAAGGTTGGGATTCCAGGAAAGGGAAAAACAAAATACTAAGCCAAAAAATACAACGAAAGCATCTGTCTGTATGACTCAAGAAGAAGAGATCAGGAACAAGATAGTGTCTGAACAAGAAGGTATGAGGCTACTTAAGATAATATATATATATATATATATATATATATATATATATATATATATATATATATATATATGTATATATATATATATATGTTTTTCAGGACTGGAGAATGTGTGTGTGACATTAAATCTAACCAGATATTTATTGTAATGATAATACGTTATTTAATCTTGTGATGAGAAACATGGTCATTAGACTTAAAGAACTAAATAGATTTAAGTAATGGTGTCATGGTGAAATTAGAGAATGAAAAACTGAAAGTTCTATGCTTCAGAATCAGATGAAAATGTATGAAGGTTTTCATCTTACTAATACAAAGTTATATTACTTGACTGGTCTCTTTTGAAAACAGCACCATGGAATGATACGGGAAAGTTGGGAAAGATTTATTCTTTGCCCGAGACAAGTTTATGTAAAAGTATGTGTATGAATATATATATATATATATATATATATATATATATATATATATATATATATAGATATATATATATATATACAATAAAACACTGGAAACGTGTGTTTTATAAATGCAAGGTAACCACTTTAGAAAATAAACAAACGGAGCAGAGCGCTTTCGTATATTACATCCAGTGTAAATTACGTTAAATGTAATATGCGAAAGCGCTCTGCTCCGTTTCTTTATTTTCTAAAGTGGTTACCTTGCATATATATATATATATATATATATATATATATATATATATATATATATATATATATAGATATATATATATATATATATATATATATATGGTTGGTTGATAATCAGGGCTATACAAAAATGTGCCGCACATTTAATTGATTTTAATTGTTTCTCAGAATTTAAAGAAGACCCTTTTTAAAACTACTGAAGACTGAAATAACCCATGGGTTGGTGTTTAAAAAAAAAAAGAAATCTACTTTGGGATCTGAGCGGTACCAGTATATGAATTTTAGAATCATGTGGAAGAACTGAATGTGTGGCGAATGTGTGTGTGAAGAAAGAAGCTTAGGAAAGTATGACAAGGGTGGCCAGGAACTACAAACTAACGAGAAATGTCATACTAAACGCAGGATCAGCAACTTGGAATATTCAGGACCGTGGGCAGAGGGGGTAAGAAGCAGCCTTGTAGGAAAAATGGACAACATAATCAGCACAGACATTTTTTTTTTAATTGGGAGACTACATCTAATCAGCGTAGAGGTTATGGAAGCGGAGGGTAAGCTAGACAGCTAAAGTGTCCTAATTATTGATGCTAAAACAGACAACTAATAAGACATTCATTCGACTGGGTTGCTACTGAAACGTTACACAGAATAACAGAATACATTCATTTGATTCATTGTTATTGTGCTAAGCTAATAATTCGTTGTGGGTACTAGGAACTAAAAAAGATACTCTGTGTGGTCAATTAAAAGTTGTTTCATAATGTTACGAAATAAATATAGAGGCAGCATTCCAAAAATAAAGGATATCCATTAAAAGGGTAAGTTTGTTTGTATATGTGTTTATAACACAGGGAAGCATTCAAGACGATCGACAACGAATAAATACAAAGAATCCACCAATTATTCCGAAGTTCGTTACGATGGCGACCATACAAATGGGCCAATCAGCAGCCAGGATTTAAACATGCGCCCCCAGGTTGGCACATAGATGGTCGTGAGGTATTAACCGTCAGCACAAAGGGAAGGAAGAACAAAAGAAAAGGAAACTCTTAGTTTCTGCTTCGAAAAAAATCAAATTATATTGTTCTGTTCCAACATTACTACAGGAAATCTGTCTCTTTTCATGCTGTACTAATTGGGAGAATATGAGCCAGAGGGACTTGAATCTACTTTTATCAAAAAAATCTACTTCTCCAACAGCAAAATACTTTTTTTTCTTATGTATATATATCAATATGTATTTCATGAAAATCTAGTTCAAAATTCGTGTTTGAAAAATAGGGGACATGTCTGCATTCTAAAAAAGCAGTTGCAATGCCCTTAGCGTGTCTACATTCTTCTATTACGGAAGGGGAATGGGGTTAGATGGGCATTTGAGAAGGGTACGCCAGATATTTCCTTTAGGCAGTTGCTTGGTTTTGAAAGAAAACGGGAGAGCAAGTACGGGAACCGACCTCTTTCTCTTCTTCTTCTTGTTCCTCCTCCGCGGCCGTGAGTTCTTGTGCGTTGGCCAGGTTGTCGACGGCGATGGCCAAGAAGACGTTGAGGAGTGTGTAGTTGCCAAAGACTACAAGAATGATGAAGTATAAGCAATATATCATACCCGATGAGGTGCCTCCCTGGGACCTAATGCCCTGGTACATAACTTCGTTCCAATCCTCGCCTGTGAGGATCTGTTCAAAAGGAAAATGAGAGTCAGGAGCTAGAAAGATAAAAGGTGTTGCAATCACAAAAAAGGAAATAAATTCAACTGGTGAGATGTATAGACATGAATGCGGTCATGGAAACTATTCGCGAGGGAAAGTTGACTTTGTCCACGTTCTTCCAATATCTACCATTGTAAACTTATTAGATATTTCGTAATGACATTAGATATGAGCTTGTTTCGAATGTTTTTACTCATTTAATCGACCGTGCGCACGCACACACACACACACACACACACACACACACACACACACACACACACACACACACACACACACACAGAGAGAGAGAGAGAGAGAGAGGGAGGGAGATATAAGAAAACACATGTACACACGAACATGAGCTCACGCATACAAACAAATTCCACGCGCTTTATTAACTGGTAAAATAGAAGAACTATAGGCGTCAACTGAAAAGGAAGGTAGCACAAGTTGAGAAAGCAAGGAAAAATTGAGCGACAGGAGATCATGGAAGACAGGTGAAGGAGAAAGACGGAGAAAGAATGCTTGCTCGGGAAAATAAATAAGTAACAAAAGTATTGTCAGTTCAAAGTAAAGTACAGTTGTATGGGAAGAAAAAAATGTGTCTTGAGGTTCCTTTTTGGAACGAGTCCATGTCACAGACAAATGAAGATAGGAAGAGAGAATGGGAAATCATGAGATTATATGGAGTGAGGAAAGAAACTTAGGGAGAAGTAAAGAACACTTAGGGGAAGTAAAGACCTCGTGGTCGGGATGTCGAACAAGTAAAAATGTTTTTTATGAAAGTTGCAGTTTCCGACAAGACTGACGAGGTAAACGCCATATAAGGACGGAGCCTTTATTTGTACGACGTTTTCGTTTATTATTCATGTACTTGAAAAAAGCTGTAAAAAGCGAAACGTCGTACAAATAAAGGCTCCGTCCTCATATGGTACTTAACTCGTCAAGTAAGAATGTGCCTGGGTGACAAGAGTTGGGATTGAATGAATGAGAGAGGTAATTAGAACACTCATTTTCTCTGCCTTTTCGCCTTGCTTTGCGGATAAGGGCTAATGAGTCGAAAGATATATCAATAATTTACATGTAAATTTATGCAAGATTATACTGACGAGAATATGTACGTGTGGAACAGGCGCGACTAAGGGATTGAGTGAATGAAAAAGGTAATTAGAACCCTCATTTTCCAAGCCTTTCCGCCTTGTTTGCGGATAAGGGCTAATGAGTCGAAAGATGTATTAATAACTTACATGTAAATTTATGCAAGATTATACTGACGAGAATATGTACGTGTTAAGCAGGCGCTACTAAGGGATTGAGTGAATGAGAAGGGCAATTAGAACGCTCATTTTCCATGCCTTTCCGCCTTGTTTGCGGATAAGGGCTAATGAGTCGAAAGATGTATTAATAACTTACATGTAAGTTTATGCAAGATTATACTGACGAGAATATGTACGTATGGAACAGGCGCTACATAAAAATGACACGGGGAGACAAAACTGATGACCTAATGAGTCGAAAGATGTATTAATAACTTACATGTAAGTTTATGCAAGATTATACTGACGAGAATATGTACGTGTGGAACAGGCGCGGCTTAAAAATGACACGAGGAGACGAAACTGATGACCTAATGAGTCGAAAGATGTATTAATAACTTACATGTAAGTTTATGCAAGATTATACTGACGAGAATATGTACGTGTGGAACAGGCGCGGCTTAAAAATGACACGAGGAGACGAAACTGATGACCATTTACCTGAAACACTGTGAGGAGAGCCACGTTGAAGCTGTTGAAGTTGGCAGGCGGTGTGCACTCTTCGAAGTTGAAAGAACCCCCAAACAGTTGCATACCAAGCAGAGCGAAGATAAGGATGAACAGGAAGAGCAAGAACAACAGGGAGATAATGGAACGCATCGAACTTAACAGTGAAATGACGAGGTTACGAAGAGAAGACCAGTATCTGTAAAACAAGAGATTGTCATTAGATCCTTTCACCAATTATGATGTCTTCATGGGTGGGTGAGAGTGGGCGCATGTCTTTGAATTGGCTAGACCCTTTATTAGGGGAAAGGAGCCTTTGGTATATAGCTAGATAGTAAGCACACAGTTTTTTGACTTGGCTAGTCTCCTTATAAGTGGGGAAGGAGCCTTTGATATATAGATAGATAGTAAACACACAGTTTTTTAACTTGGCTAGTCCAGTAAGCACACAGTTTTTTGACTTGGCTAGACCCCTTGCAAGGGGGAAGGAGCCTTTGATATATAGATAGATAGTAAGCACATTTTTTTGACTTGGCTAGACCCCTTATAAGGGGAAAGGAGCCTTTGATATATAGATAGATAGTAAACACACAGATTTTTGACTTGGCTAGTTCTCTTATAAGGGGGAAGAAGCATTTGGTATATATATATAGATAGTAAACACACATGTTTTTGACTTACTTAGTGACTTTAAAAATCCTAAGAAGACGGAGAGCTCGAAGAACAGAGAGTCCAAAAGACTCATCCGTAAATGCTGACCAGATCACCTCGAATATGGAACCACTTATGACTACACAATCGAAGCGGTTAAATGAAGACTCGAAGTATATTCTTGGCCCCAATGCATACATTTTAATAAGCATTTCGGATATAAACAGACCTAGAAATATAAATTCTGCATAGTCTGAAACGGAGAAGAAAAAGGAAACGTTAAAATGGTTTGTCATGTGGATACAAGTGCGGGGAAAAAATAAGTCTGACTTATGGAATACCAAATTGTTAGCCATTTATTGCTATTAACTACTTATGAATATATTTTGGCTGGATCCAGGCGTTTTTAGTCACCTCAAGGAATCCTCTCCCTGCTTGGCATATATATATATATATATGTGCAGACAAACCTTTGGGAAAATGAGAGATGAGACCGAGCGCTTTCGTCTATTCAGACAATTTTCAAGGTGTCTGAATAGACAAAAGCGCTCGGTCTCATCTCTTTCATTTTCCCAGTGGTTTGTCTGCATACTAGTATCACGCGTTCAAGTGATTTCTTCTGCACATATATATATATATATATATATATATATATATATATATATATATATATTACCTCGCACTGACTGCGTTTAATACAGGGAATACTTGTAGGAACTTGAGTGGCTCCCCTAAGGACCAGATCACTCAATATTAGCTTCAGAAAGATACCAAAAATAATCTACTATGCATTTTAGTCCAGTAAATTCTCTTTTACTACACAGTACAGTAGATACTTGAGTCTGGTGATCGTTTGGTACTTCCCGGCGTCGCCAAATTCGAGAATCGTGAAATTCGAAGTACGAAAACACAGTACTCCGTTCCAAGGTACAGTGAAGGCTCTTCGAACAACACCGTTTGACATATCTGGTGTTGTACGTTAGATATGGTAGAATATCTTCAAACCACTGGTGCCATTTTGCGGGATTTTTCCACAAATTTTGGTGAAAAATTTGAAGAATTATATGTAGAATTTGAAGAATGATAAGTTGTAATGAACTTATTTGTGTATATAATTCCTTCTTTTTGTGGGGAAAAATGTGGAAATCCAGATTTCCTTGAGGGAATTTTGTGAAAAAATCTGACTTATTTGTGGAAACTGGTATAGATCACAGTGACAACACTGCTCCAGACTGCACTTAGACTCGAAGATAGTTTGGTCAGAATCTTTTTAGCAATCCTACATGTAAAGATGAGCATATACAAGACATATCATGAAAAATTAATATGTTTCCATCTTGTGAGTCGTGATATGCTATCATATAGTCTTAATGATTGTACATAAAACAGTTGCATCCTAGGAAATAAGTTTACTCTCATGGTTCTAAAACAAAAGTATGCATTTTAGAAAACTTACTGAAGATATTGCAATATATTAAGATAAAATAGCGAACATTGTTTTACATCAAATAATTCTGACAGTCGCCCCGGCATTCGACCCAAGGTTATGCTCATTGCGGGGCGACTGTCGGTTTATTTGATTGATACTCGCTGCTATTAGCGGTTCACTTTGGGTATTCTTCTACATGTCTTATAACGATGGCCCTCAACTTAACAGAAAAAAAAGGATATACTGCGTGCCAAGGGAACAACTTACATAAAAAATCCGTGAGCCATTCTGGCTGTTTGTAGTGTTCGGCTGCAACACACGCAGTGTTTAGAAACACCAAGATGATGACGAACCAATAAAACCATTGCTGCTTCACTGTTCGTCGGATGAAGAATCTGCGGACGAGTAAGTTGATTTTACCCACCAATCTACGTTTGAATAGACTCAAACACCTTTTGGATACTGTATGTATTTACACATGCATAGATGACACATACACACACACTTACACCACACGTACAGACGCATATATATATATATATATATATATATATATATATATATATGTGTATATATAATATATATATATATATATATATATATATATATATATACATATACTTATACATATGCATATTCATGCAGTCAAGCAAAGATACGTACTAACAAAATTCTAAGGCTGTCACTTTTAGTAAAACCTGTTCTGTTTGATAGTGACAAAAATGATCTCACTCAAAACAAGTCAATTATGTCTTCGAAATATATTGTTTCCTAAGATTTACAGCTGACGACAAAATAGTTTAGGTATCAAAATTAACTAGAGTTATCACTCAACTTGATCAAAATTCTTTGAGTGTTGATTAATTAAACGAACAAATACTATTTGGAGTCCCTCTGGAAACAAACATATCAAAGGCATTCGAAAGGTCAGACAAATGACAGAGTAATTACTCGAAAGTGACTGTTTTGTTGTACCGTTTGCTTGTCATTGACGTTAAAAGCTTTTAACTGATGTGTTTACAAGATCGTAAGAAAAAAGTTTACGATTGTATTAAAAGTCTTTTACTTGTCATTGACGTTAAAAGCCTTTAATTATTGTGTTTATAAAGGCGCAAGAAAAAAGTTTACCATTGTATTAAAAGTCTTTTACTTATCATGGACGTGGAAAGCCTTTAATTGATGTGTTTACAAGGGCGCAAGAAAAAAGTTTACCACTTATCATTGACGTTGAAAGCCTTTAATTGATGTTTTTACAAAGGCGCAAAAAAAAAGTTACCATTGTATTAAGAGTCTCCTCTGACTAATATTCTGATTAAACGTATACAAGAACAGATACACGTAGACACTTACCTAAGCCTTTTACAGATACACATGGACACTTACCTAAGCCTTTTCTCTGCCTTCCAAAAGTTTTGACAGACACCTTGTTTCTTCACCTTATTCTTAAGGTAGGAAGCTCGTGATAACCCTGCCAGAAGTAATTGAGAGGTTGACGAGTTTCGTTCAGCTCATTTGCTACAACATTACACAAGTTCATTATTAAAAAATGTGTGAAAAAAATGTTTTGCTGTTGTATGAAAAATCACAGTGGAAAAATATTGTAAGCACATTTAAACCATACAGAGACAAAACAACATTGAAAATATCTCCTGTGATTTAAAGCATGTAGTCACTTATAGTGTATACGGGAAACACACACGCATACATACATACACACACACACACACACACACACACACACACACACACACACACACACACACACACACACACACACACACACACACACACACACACACACACACACACACACACACACACACACACACACACACACACACACACACACACACACACACAACACACACATACACACACACACACACACACACACACACACACACACTCACACACACGCACACACATACGCACGCACACACACACAAACACACACACACAAACGCACACACA
>NC_134803.1:55047119-55062119 GCF_046742065.1 Oratosquilla oratoria | reverse complement strand
AACGTAGATGAACCCACGACCTCACAGGAATGCTGCCTCTTTAAACACCCTCGACACACAGGCAAGGTCGACACCCCACCCGGCCTTTAGCCACCCTCCTTTCTGATGAACTCCTGGGGACAGCCCCTCTTCCAACTGTATATGACGTTGTCCTTGGCAATGATACAAGAAATGCATCTTCGACGTTACATCTTGCAAAGTTGCAACTAATGTGCTGTCCCAGGTTTTCCAGAAGAAGAGGAGAATTTCTCTGAACTTGTTCAAAAAGTAAACGAAATCTTTCTCAACAGAGGAACCGCCTCGTTCGCAGATGTATTCAATAGAGTAAAGACGTCTGCGAACGATGCGGCACCATCGCTGAGAAGGATTTTGTTGGCCTTTTGAACGAGTTTAAAGAAACTCTCCTCTCCTTCTGAGAGTTTCTCTGAACTTGTTCAAAAGGTCAACGAAATCTTTCTCAACAGGGGAACCGCGTCGTTCGCAGATGTATTCAATAGAGTAAAGACGTCTGCGAACGATGCGGCACTATCGTTGAGAAAATTTTTGTTGGCCTTTTGAACGAGTTTAAAGAAACTCTCCTCTCCTGCAGAGCCCAGGGCAGCACACTAGTTCTCTTGAACGTCCGAGGATTGTAATCCCAAGGTCTTTCTGGAATGCCTCCATGAGTACTGGAAACCCAAGTCCTTCCTGGAATGTCTCCATGACTGCCATCTTGGAACTAAAGCCAGGAAACGGTGGACAAGGCCCCAATCTTGGACGTCCGAGTATTGTAATCCCAAGGTCTTTCTGGAATGCCTCCATGAGTACTGGAAACCCAAGTCCTTCCTGGAATGTCTCCTTAACGGCCATCTTAGGACTAAAGCCAGGAATCGGTGGACAAGGCCCCGATCTGCGATCATTCCCAAGGTCTTCCTGGAATGCCTCCATGAGTACTGGAAACCCAAGCCCTTCCTGGAATGTCTCCATGACTGCCATCTTGGGACTAAAGCCAGGAAACGGTGGACAAGGCCCCAATCTTGGACGTGCGACTATTGTAATCCCAAGCTCTTTCTGGAATGCCTCCATGAGTACTGGACACCCAAGCCCTTCCTGGAATGTCTCCATGACTGCCATCTTGGAACTAAAGCCAGGAAACGGTGGACAAGGCCCCAATCTTGGACGTCCGAGTATTGTAATCCCAAGGTCTTCCTGGAATGCCTCCATGAGTACTGGAAACCCAAGCCCTTCCTGGAATGTCTCCATGACTGCCATCTTGGGACTAAAGCCAGGAATCGGTGGACAAGGCCCCAATCTGCGATCATTCCACCACATCAAAGTGACGGACACTGACACACAAAATGTCGCTGTTCAAAGTCGCCTACCAGAGAAACAACATAAAAATCATATCCTGCACCGACATCGCGCTCACTTGCATTCACTGTACATTCGAATAAGCCAATATCTTCTATAAGACTATATCTATCATGTTGTGACCCCCTGAGTGTTATCTGATATTCATACCTATGTTGACTGCAAAATTATATTGTGCAAAGAGGCTGACACCTAAGTGATATTACACGAATCTCGTGACGTCGTGTGATATATCCTACACCTATTTACTCTTCATTCCTAATGAACATTGGAAAATTTCTACCCACTCTACCTGATACTCAACGGAGTTAGTAATGGAACTAGAAAGTTTTTAATGCGTTACCAGCCGTCAGATTCAATAAAATGTACATGCACATATCCCAATCGCGCCCAGAGGTTCTGGTATTATTCAGAATAAAATCCTTCAATGTATCTAATTTGATACATAGAGGGGCGAGTGGGGTATAAATATACATGTACATATATTTGCAGATCAGCACAGATATGAAAAACTGGAAAACGAACGTATTCGTCTACAATGACATCAACATAGGTACAGAGTAAAGTGAAACTAGTTTCAAAAAGGGAAACTCATGTACAGCACATGAGTCACGAAGGTAGGGGAGAGGCGAGTGACACTCACCTTTTCTCTTCTCGTAAAAGCCAAAAAGTCTCATAGAGCAACGACCTGAATTAAATAAAAAATTTACCAACAATAAGTTTACCAAGTCTACGGGCTTATATTTAAGCTATCACAAAGAAAATGACTGATAAAACCACATTTGATTATGCTTCTGTATATATAAGAGTTATATGATACAAATTTCTCTGAATTGCTTCAGTCACAAAACAGAACACGACACCAAACATTGAGAAATATAATTAGGCTCTTGACCTCTTCCAATAATCATTGACTAAAACGTATGATTTCCTTCTTTTCTCTATGTTGATCTGCACATTTGTGAATCATGTGTTCATGTAACTTTTGCTGAATATATATGCATATATACACACACACACATATATATATGTATATGTGTATATATTTACCCCCTCACACACATACACACACACACGCGCGCGCGCCCTCGCGAACTATATATATATATATATATATATATATATATATATATATATACATATATATATATATATATATACATACACACATAAACAATGTCTGTCCAAAAAGTATCCGACCTTAGTTTTTAGGAAGACGTGGTTTGATGCACGTCTGCAAGCGCATGCGTAAATGTTTTTCTTTCTGCAGAAACTGTCAGTCGAAGCCGACTACCGACAAGTGAGAACGTGTAAATGAGCGCCGTTGAATTGGAAAAATTGAACAACACTACTGCATCGAATTTTTAGTAAATTTTGGTGATTTACAAGTGGAAACGATCTGCAAGACCCAATAGGTCTTCGGGGACCAAGCATTGGGCACCACACAGATGAAGGGGTGGTACAGTCGCTTCAAAGATGGCCGCATATCAGTGTAGAGTAAAGCACGTCCTGGTAGGCGATCAAAATCCCGAAATGAGATCATCATTAACCAGTTATTACAATCAGATAACTTGCAGACGAGGTGGGTGTCAACACTGGGTCCGTTCATTGCATTATGAAGGAGGATTTGGGCTTCAGGAGAATTTCAGCGAAGTTCGTACTAAAGCTGCTAACGATTGAGCAGAAGTAACTCTTTTAGTATATCGTACAGGAATTGCCGGAGACTATGAACGGCAATCCCAACTTCCTCAACACAGTGATCATTGGCGATAAGTCCTGGGTTTATGGGTACGACCCAGACACCAAGTTGCAGTTATCACAACGGATGCATCTAACATCCCCGGGCCTAAAAAAGCAAGACAGATCAGCAGCAATGTCAAAATCATGCTGACCGTCTTCTTCGGCTCCAGTGGCCTGGTTCATCGCGATCACACACCACACGGCAAAAACTTTACCAAGAGGTTCTGCGTCGCCTTCATGACGCTGTACGACACACACACACACACACACACACACACACACACACACACACACACACACACACACACACACACACACACACACACACACACACACACACACACACACACACACACACACACACACACACACACACACACACACACACACACACAAAAAACGGATCTATGGGCACCGGGCAATTGGTAGCTCTATTATGGTAACGCATATGCCCATTCTTCACATTCGAGTTTCTTGGCCAAACACAACGCACCTGTGTTTCTTCAGGCCCCCCTACTCTCCCGACATGTCCTCGTGTGACTTCTGGCTTTTCCCCAAGCTGGAAATGCCCTAAAAGGGACCAGATTTCAGTCCAGAGAAGAAATCACACAGAATGAGACGGACTAGCTGCCCACCATCACAAAAGAGGCGTTCCAGCGTTGCTTCTGATAGTGGCATTGCCGTTTGGAGAAGTGTGGCCGTTCAAGGGGACTTCTTTGAAGGCGATTAGGGTAAGTTTGTTGCACTTGGTTACAAATATCTTTTATGAACAAAGGTCGGATACTTTTCGGACAGAGGTTTATATGCATATAAATATCCAAACACATGGTCTCCTGCACTAGAGAATTGAAGGAATAAGTTAACTGAACATACACACACACACATACACATATATGCACACGCACACCCACATGCACACGCACGCACACTCTAACATACACACACAAACACACGCACACGCGCACACGCTTGTGCACTGACACACACAGCGAAACACACACATGCACACGAACACACATACACAAACACACACACATGCACACACAGACACGCGCACACACAAACACACACACACATACACACACACACACACACACACACACACACACACACACACACACACACACACACACACACACACACAAACAAACAAACAAACAGTCACACAAACACATATATCCATATTTAAGCAAACATGTACACACAAATGTAGATGCATTCGTAAAACTCACTAAATTCACATTGCACATTACAGGACACTGTCTTTCATTCATTCATTCCTGAAGCGTCCACAAAATATCTTCACTGTATAACCTGTGAGCTGAACCGGGAGCCCTACGGTGTGTCTCCTGAAGGAGATATGGCGGGCAACAAATTGATTGACACGTTATGTACTATATATATATATATATATATATATATATATATATATATATATATATGTATGTATATACATATACATATATACATATATTTATATATATATATATATATTCATTATACACTTTTTTCTTTATATATGCATTTGCATATATAATTTTACTCCTATGTGTATACACGTACGTTTGACCAAGTACACAAATATAGATATATACATATATGTATATGTATAAGCACATATACATAGATTTACACATATTCATATATGTATATAGTAATGTATTACATGACATAATTTTATGAATATGGAAATGGTTACAAAAGGAAGCCAGAAATAAATATTTTTATCTACTCACTAAGTAAAAGTATTTTTGTATCTTTAGTAAAAAAATCTTTTACTCATCAAAATATGTACAAGCAAAATCTTACGGGTATGCTGTCTCACAATTGAATACAAATTAATCAATGGTAAGGCCCTGTCTTGAGTCGAACATATCTTGACAATATTGTTGTGCCACATTCAGTTGTGGTGGTGTGGGGGGTGGGCAGGTGGGGGGGAAGGCAGGCTGTTGCAGCACGCTGAGCATCGCGGGCTGCCAATCTTGCTTGACGAAACTGTTCTCTCCTGTCCGTCCCCTGCACTGGTCCCCCCCCCTCACCCTTCCACGTTAACAAACACATGCTCCACGATGAACATCGGTACCATTGTCTAAAGGGAAACACTTGTATCCAGCAAATGTCTCTCCTCTTCTAACTGCGTTAATCACTTTATGTCATGCATGATTCACTGAATTAACTCTAGACAGGACATGTGCCCAACTCTCATGACATTAGAGGTGTAATGCATTTCAAAGACCTGATTATTCAAAATACTATTTCAAAATGGGGCGAGTCTACGTTCTATGGGAATACGTTCATATAATCTAGTTTGTAAAGCAAGTTCATCTCGTGTCATCAGAACTAATGAGTAATTCCTTTTCGATTTTTTTTTTCTCTTTTTCAAGTACAATAGACCAATTGATTTCACAGATGAGCTTGCTTTGTCCAACTAAATAAAAAAAATCGTATTTTTTACCTACAGTACTTGACAAAGCTACTTGTTCACTCATTCTTGTAGTAATTCTATTCAAAGTAGCACATACCCTTTAAAGGCGGAGCAAACCTACCAAAAATACAAACTGAAAGCCTATATAATTAAGTAGATAGATAGGTAGTTAGGTAGATAGACTTTATAGAGAATTAATGAGAACGAGAAATTAAAGGTTTGTTGAACAAAGAGACTCTAGCAGAAAATCTAGGTTTACCATGTTGAGATTACCAATACCTTTCTTTTTTGCTGGAACTGAGAGAAAAAGCATCATGTTAGCATAAAAAGAACAGGGACTGTCAACTTTTTTTTTTTTTTTTAAGTTGTAGAAAAAATAGAGTGGTCACAGTGGTAGAAGAAGAAATGACAGTAGTTGAAAAGTAGTAGCATAAATAGTAATAATAGTAGTAATAATAATAATAATAATAATGATAATAATAATAGTGATAATAAATGATGGTAACAATAATGAGGGTACTTCTAAATATTCCACAACAAATTAAGGACATTAACAATGAAGATATACATGAAACCCAATCTGATTGAAAACGCTTGCATATTCAAAGCTCCCTAAACATATAACTTTAATTAATAACATACAATTAAAGAAACTAAATGAATCATTGAGGAGAAGAGGAGCTTTAACAAAGAAGAAGGCTCTTAATTGAAGATAAAACTTGGGTTACAAATGGGAACTGCTAAATAACATCCAAAACATAGTATATGTCCCTGATTTCAGTAGGTGCTATAATACTTATTGTAAAAAATTAACTATACATATATATACATATACATATATATATATATATATATATATATATATATATATATATATATATATAAGATAAAAGAAATCCACGCTTGGAGGAAAACACAAAAAGATGAAACAGGTCTTTTGCATATTTCGGTCACTAGTCTGAGATGCTTTTGAGCAAACTGTTGCAAACTGTCTCAGACTAGAATCTGAAATATGTGTATAATTTGTGCTATCTTTCTGTATTTTTCCATATATGGTTTCCTTTACAGTTTCTACTAAATCTTATTCCTTATTACGAAAACATATGTATTTTTATATGCACATATGTACATATACATGTATATGTGCATATATATACACATGTGTACATATATACACGTGTACAGGAACCAATGTTAAGCCTCTCATAGCCATCCTTTGTAGTAAAGTTGTCCCGTGCTAGTTTTATGAGTAGTTGGACTAGAGCTCAAAGTCCACTAGGAAAAGTTATATGTGGTTGTATTTGTATATGTATTTG
Source organism: Oratosquilla oratoria (assembly GCF_046742065.1). Lineage (NCBI taxonomy): Eukaryota > Metazoa > Arthropoda > Malacostraca > Stomatopoda > Squillidae > Oratosquilla > Oratosquilla oratoria. The sequence continues at coordinate 55,055,288 of NC_134803.1, read as the reverse complement.
TATTTGTGTATGTACAGTATCTGGATGCATATGTATGTCAGGGCTGAAAGTCTCTTAAAGCGACCTCTGTCTCGAAACCTAGTGATCTGGTCTCGTTTCTTCTAGTGGCCGAGGCCAGCACGACAGTTGATAGGTATTTTCTATACAGCATATAAAAGAATGTCTTTTTGTGCTTCTTAGTGCAAAGAAACCTCAAATCAGATTCGAAATGTGTTAAGTGATTTGAAAATTGGAGAAGAATAGGAGTCAGAAACGTGACTTTGGGAAGTTTCCTTTTGGTAATGAAATTCTCATTCTTGGATATTATTTAAAAAAATTCTTGTAAGGTTCCTCCCAATCTCTTATCATAACTTATGTTAAATCGACGAGTAAGACAGTATCATTCTAAATCCGAGTGCAGGGAAAACAACTGAAGGTATTAAGACTACGCTGTTTTATGACAGCTTCTCCAAGAATGGTCCATGAACTCTCAAAAACATGACACATCTTGACAGGATGCAACAGTATTCACAAAAAATTAATAGACGAAAACGTTCAGTATTCCGATCTTTAATTTCCTCGTGGTTACAAGCAAATCTTGACAGGAGTTCAATTCGGCACTATTTTGAGTTTATCTTTTTGTGTGAAAAATTTGAATACATTTCTTATACCGTTTGTCAAGCCAAAATTAAGACGATTTAGACGCTCGTCCCAATATTTCAGACATCATTCGGTGTTTCATATCTGCATACAAAGATGTTGCTTGAGATTTTAGGGTTGGCGCCCTAACTGCACATAAAAATTAAGAAGAAGTTATAAAAATGACCAAATTATTAAGTTTAAAACCAGAATACTGATTTAAATACGTATATGAAACGGCTTTTTGGAATGTTATGGTTTGTCATCTCATTAATTAGGGATAAAGACACTAATGTGAAAAAGGCTTAGTCCTCATGAACGGTTATATGCAAACTTGCGTTGTTGATAACCTAAATCTCGTAGACTTCATGATCGAAGGCATGTAAACTTGAATTGCGCCATATGAGAACTTATTTCATGTAATAACACAATGAATAACAGCAACGACAATAAAAATGATAATAATAATAACTGGACACTAGTGAAAATGCAAAGATTAGTTTCCTAGTAATATTTCGCAATATCGGTAGTTTTAACTATCGTAATACATACACGTACCAAAAAGGTTCTTTCTCTTTTATAAAGGATTGGACACATTCGAATATTACTGTTCATTAATGAAATATATTTTCGTGGTACAGCCGACGTCAGGGACTGCGTTCAAATAAGATAAGGACAAGAGGACAACGGCTGGCGTGAAATTCCCCAATCTTCAATATGACAAAACGTCTTCTTATTCTTTAACCGAGGTTTGAATTAAGCTTGAGTTTGATGGGGGGAAATAGACGATCTTCTTTTATATACTTCAGAAGTTTTCTCGTTCAGAAGAATTATAGTTTTTTCTTTGTTTTTAAGTTGAACTCATATATATATATATATATATATATATATATATATATATATATATATATAATATATATATTATATATATATATATATATATGTATGTATATATATACTGTATATGTCCTTAGGACGATCCCGCGCGGGATTCGAAACGTCGGGATTGAATTACCTGCTTCTGAGTCTGTTTTTTTTCACTTTTCCCGTTATGGTTCCTGAACTCAAGCTTTTTTCGAATATATATATATACATATATATATATATATATATATATATAATATATATATATATATATATATTCACATATATATATATATATATATATATATATATATATATTTATAATCTTTGTATGTCAGCTACAAATCACCGAATGATATTTGAGTTTAGCGAGGGCTTTCATAATGTTATAATATCGTTCTTTATATCTTACTCATTACATGTCCTAGATGCCCTGATGGGGTTTATCATCAGTATACATAGAGAGAGTGAGAGAAAGAGAGAGAGAGAGAGAGAGAGAGAGAGGGAGAGAAAGACTTGAAACCCATATGCCCACAGTGTCGGGTAACACCCATAGAGCACTGCCCCATAGATCGCTGTGTAAAGAAATAAACCATCGTCTGTGTTGTATTCAAATAGGATTGTCTCTATGTCATCTGCTTGGAGGTCAGTCCCCGGCTGTCAGCTCTTATTATGTGAAAATGTGGAGGTAATAGAATTGAAGTTTGGAGAGAGAGATAGAGACAGAGAAGTCTTTGTTGTAGTCCGGAGACCAGGTACCGACACCCAGGGCAGCACCTCCAGATGAAGGGAAAGGTGTTGATGAGCTCTGAAGACTTGCGGAAGGGAAACGATTCAGTCTGTTGTCCAACCGCACATGTCTATGTATATATGTATGTATGCTAATAAGAACACGGGTACGTGTGTTCACTTATGCAAAGTAGACCACTTGGAAAAAAGAAACTAAACGAAGGAGAGCGTTTTCGTATATTACATCTTCAGTGCAACAAGTACTTGTTGCACTGAAGATGTAATATACAAAAGCGCTCTGCTTTGTTAGTTTCTTTTTTCCAAGTGGTCTACTTTGCATATGTATGTATGTATATATATATATATGTATATATATATATATATATACATATATATACACAGTATATATATATATATATATGCATGTGTGTGTGCTTGTGTATGCTTTTGAGTGCGTGTGCGTGTTTGTGTGTTTATTTAGAATTTTATGTGTCTGTATGAGAAATGGAAAAGAAAAAAAAAATCACGAAGCATATCTTCGGAGACGTAGTTGTAAAAATCATCCCTGATTTACGGACGCAAACTGACTCTTGACAAAAATTAAAATAAAAAAGAGAAAAATGAAATGAAGAAAATTAAAAGTCACTGCTTCTTGCTTAAGCGTTTCGCATCATGACTTTCCGTTTCCAAAAAAAAAAAAAAAATCTTCCAAAGAAGCCTCACCAAAAAAAAAGTCTGTTCAACACGTGTACCATATACAATTTTTTTTTTCGGAAAAAATATATATGAACCTGATGTACCAAGTGTGTTGTTCCTCCTGTTTTGGTACTAATGTTTTACCGGCTGTATGAGATTAAGGAAAAAAAAAAAAATGTAGGTGATCTCCCGGTGTGAGAGCCCGACCTCCCGATCGAGTGTGGTGGACCTGAACATAATGGAAGTCCCTCCACTTACCCTCGTCGTCCGCATCAGGGTCGTCATCCTCAGTGTCGGTACTTTTACTCTTCCCGAGGTGTTTAAGTTTTTTCCTTTTTGCAGCTGCTCTTCTTCGCGCTGGAATGAAAATAAGGAGTCTCCGTGTAACTCAAAACTCAAAACTCAAAACTCAAAACTCAAAACTCAAAAAAAAAAAAAAAAAAAAAAAAAAAAAAAAAAAATATATATATATATATATATATATATATATATATATATATATATATATATATATATATATATATGCATGAATACCTACCAGGAAAAATAAACTAACGAAGCAGAGCGCTTTCGTATAATTACAACTTCAGTGCTGAAGATGTTATTATACAAAAGTGCTCTGCTTCGTTAGTTCATTTTTTCCTGATGGTTAGTCACGCATTTATGAACGCATGTTCTTAGTGTTTTTATCACATATATATATATATACATACATTTATATACATATATGCATATATGTATACATATATATATATATATACATATACTATTGAACACTAACTCCGCGGTGAAAGAAAAAAAGATTTTACTATAAGCAGTCAAACACCAACTATTCTTTGAAAAAAGAATGTTACCAAAATAGTTCTAATGCTAAGGCTCAGACCTTCGTCCTTGTTTGCCCGCAAATTACATATTCCTAATTCGATTGCAAACGATATATCTCTAACAAATCATAAAATGTATTCTGAACTAACATCACTACAAATACTTTGACAATTGTGATGAAGCTAAAGATATCGTCGAATCGGGCCACAAGTGATTTTTTTTTTTATGGACATGAAACGAACATGAACTTAATATGAAATGGACATGTAGTCAGGGAGCATCTATCTTGACTTACCCTCCATAATGTGCGCCTTTTCCTCGTCCGTGGTCCTCTCCTCAGCTAAAATTACCTCCTCTGTGGAAATATATAACCATTGGTAACTGACTTCAGGAAGAAATATTAATCTTGCGATATCTATTTTGATATAATTGTTGAATAACCACAAAGGAAAAGCGCTTTCGTGATATTTCGCATCTAAATGTGAAATATTACGAAAGCGCTTGGGAATCTTAGTTTTTTTTTTTTCCTTTATGGTTATTCAGCAATTTATTGGATCACGTGGTTTTGTGATCTTTTCGCATTATATTGATATAAGTATATAAATTCTAGAGCGTTAGGTATAAATCCAAAGGTATAACAAATTGTTATAATTGTATATAAATGCTGTATTAAGTATATATAGTAGTATAAATTCAGATTAATACAAACATATGATTAATTTTTATAGAGAAATAGCATTTCTTATGATAGGTTAATGGCAAAACTATGTTTAACCCTGTGTCTATGTTTCTACAGCCTACATAGCCTACACGGTTAAGCTAATGTATACCTTCTATTCTAAGATGAATATTAAGGATTGATAATTATACTGCTCTAACTTTTAAACTATTTCTCCAATGCTGGAGCTGCAGGGCATGATGGTCTACGTACCTGCTGTTTATCAATCAGTCTGTTTGTATCAAATTAACAGAAATTAATTGTCACAGCGCTATCCTCCCCATATTCCCCCTCAAATCTGCTACAAACACAGGCAGACACAAATATACAAGAGTAATTGTGTAAGTAATAATGTACTGTGTTGGTGAATAAGAATCATTAAAAGAACACAAATGCGTTTTCACGCAAGAAGACACTGACACACACACACACACACACACACACACACACACACACACACACACACACACACACACACACACACACACACACACACACACACACACACACACACACACACACACACACACACACACACACACACACTCCCTAGTCACCAGATGTATCTTCAATAACCTGATTTCATCGTTTATCATTAACTAATTGTTCAATCTTTTATGTCTCTCTCCCCCCTTCCATGATTCCCTCTCTTTCCCTATAAGCCCCACCTCCCTCCCCCTCCCCTCACCTCATCTATCTCTATCTCTATCTCTCCCTCTTGCTGCGTATGTGTATATTTGTCTGTCTGCCTTTTTCTCCCTATGCATTCCGGATTTGCAGATTTGAAAGCTGCTTAGCCCCGCATTCCTTCCCTGTTTACTTACTGTGCTCCACCCACTCCACCCACTCCACCTACTCCACCCACTCCACCCAATCGACCCACTCCACCCACTCCACCCACTCCACCAGCCCCGTCGCCCTGGCCCGTCCCCGACTCCTCACAAACACGAGAGGATCAACGCAGTTTCATGAGTTTAGAAATGCATGAAACTCTCCACTTACCTGCTTTACATATCCACTCCACATAGCCATTTAATTCTCTTTCTAATTGCTGTTGGCGCCTAAGTTTTAAAAAGGCCTGTCTATTTTCTACCCTCTCTCTTTCTTTGGCAAACTCTCTGTGGGAACAAGGGAGGACGTATGGGTTATCTCGGAGGTATTAGTCGTGGGGTTCCGTACCTGTAGTGATTCCCAACCCAAAGGTTTCTGAACCCCAAGAGTGTAGAAGAAGTTTCACAGATGAAGAGATATTTTTGAGGTTGTGAAAATGAATGACACAAATAACTCTTGGATGTTTTGGTTAGACAACTTTATGAATGGACACTTAAAACTCACTACCGGAGAAATAATATCAGAAGTACAGGAGATCCGTATTTTTCGGCTACTATCTGTGATCCTCTTCAGCAGAAAGAGGACAACAGATAGTCGAAATATATGATCTCCTGTCCTTCCGATATTATTTCTCCGGTAGTGGGTTTTAAGTCTATATTTACAAATTTGTTATAACATTACAGTTTCTCTTTATGGATGGAGATGATTGGTGGTAATGAACATGGAACTGCCTAGTGTAGGCCTTATGGTCTCTTGCAGTCCCCTTCATTCAGGTTGAGAATCACAACGTCGCGAGACATTAGTACGTATTTACACTGCAGGTTAAAAACAACTTACATTACAGGATATTAGTACCCAATTACATGGTAGGAGATTATTACAGGACATTCACAGGTACATTAGGTTGCAAGTTACAGGAAGCTGGTCATTTGCACCCTAAAAGATATTTCACCTCAGGTAACTCGCAGAACTTTGGTGTTTATCGTAACCTAAAAGGATGATAGGATTATCTAGCTTTGTCTTGCTTACTCGACGGTAGTTACGTGTTATAGGTTGATACCACTTACTGTACATATGCAGGTGAACACACTACTAACGTGGACGAAGAGAATTTTAAGCTGTTGATCTCACGGTTGCGGGTATCTGGTCTGAACTGGATATTACCGGTATGATGCTCGTCAACGCTAAGAGGCGGTCAAAGGTCCAGTACGTATCTGGTGGAACTCCCACCCTTATGCCATGCTATTGATTTCTGTGGCATTCTTTTGATGGTGAAAGATTTATGACCGATTCCATTTAATCTCTTCCTTATATTTTGTTCTGACTGCTCTAAACAAAGTCAACTAACCCAGTAATATCCAAATTATATGCTGATATGTTGTGGATTATAGCTTACTTGAGTTTCTATATTTTCTCCTGGTCCTTAAATTGTTCAAATCCGGTTTTATGCAGTTAAACCAATCGTCTGAAGGCAGTATTTAATCCACTGCAGCAACCAAGTTTGATTATTTGAAACAACCCAACCTAGATTTCTGCTATAACCACGCAAGATTTGGGTTATGTGGGTATCATTTCATTCTGACTGGTGATAGATAGTAGTGATAATAGGGGATTCTTATGAAAGCGAACTCGATTTTACTTACCTGTACATGTCGTTCTCACCGACAATCCAGAATGATTTCATGTCCACACCATTACTCCTCTTCCAATATACTTTTTCGATAATATTTTGTTCTAGTTCTAGATAGCTAAGGGGTGTAGTTTTCTATATGTACTAAACGATTCTAGTCCTTTTTCATGTGTAGGGCTGTTTTAAACGTTCTAAAGGAATTTAATCATGGATCTTTGGTACTTTTGATTAAGCGTGTTTAATTCACCCGTTGGCGGAAGCTTATCCAGTCTTGCTACTAAACTATAAAAACATTTATAGGTATTGTGTGTATAATACTATTAGTTAAAAATATTTGTCAGTTGTAATTCTCTTGTTAATACCAACTATCAATTGTGGTTGTACATTACGTTGTTAAACACCTCGAACCTAGAAGCTTAATTTTCATCTAAGGTATCTTAGGGCATCGCAGAGGTAAAATTATTTACTGTGTCTAACACAATGGCAGTACTAATTGCAAATTTCTAGTCTGGCTCTGACATGGGCAGTACAAATCTAGGACGAAGTCAGTTGAGTTTAGTTGGGTGTTGGGTCCGTTGCGTTTAGGCTACCTGCTTTGCAAATCCAGTCAAAGTATCCTGTAAAAGCTTCCGTAAAATTCCTGCGAATTCGGGCCTTTCTGTGCCCCTCGCGTCGTTCCACGCGCTTTCGCTCGTTGGAAAACTCTCTGCAAGACAACGCCAAGGCCTCGCCCGTTAACACACTTTTACATCATGTGGAGTTACTGTTATGTGTCAAGGGAAGGTGGAAGGAGAGAGGTGGGCGTGGTAAGGAAGGGAGAGAAAGGAGGAGGAAGTTAAAAGGGAAACTTGGCTAGATCCCAGTATCTTCTTCCAGTAACTGTAAAGACCTTTGGAATCATGATCAGCTTGTCCGTGTTTTGAGACGGGGGATCGTCTATTTCTGTCTCTCGAAGACTGTTATATGTATGGGTCAACGAAATGAGACAGGATTCCAACATAGTCCTCTTACCGCCATTAATCTTTACCTCTCCATATGATTTTGTTCGCAAAGACGAAACAGAAGTAATGTAGAAATGTACAAATTAATTTTTCTACAAGAAAATAAATGCTGCCATTTTTCAGCTACCTAGTACATAGAAACAACCCTAAAAGTCACAAAAATACCACAGCATGTTCCGTGGATATGAATAGCAAGCATTCTTTATTTTGGACATGAAAAGACATATACCCTGACGATAAAATACATGAGGAAACAT
>NC_134803.1:55039619-55042119 GCF_046742065.1 Oratosquilla oratoria | reverse complement strand
TGATGACAGGTGGAAAGGCACATGGAACTGCCTAGTGTAGGCCTTATGGTCTCCTGCAGTCTCCTCCATTATTATGTTCTTATGTTCATCATTGGTGGCTAACATAGAGATCCACCATAATCATCTATACACATTAAAACGATAAGATATAATCTTTATTTACCCGTATGTTTTCCATACGGTTTTGTGTATCCAGTACATGCTTTAAGGACGTTAATAATTCCTATAGACAAGAGTTATTCAGCATTATGAGTGGAATGGGGACGTTTGCAAAGAATCCTGATCACTTTTAACTTTTAATGTCTCTCCTTTTTGCTATATTCGCTCGATCTCTTCTATATACAGAAATGTCTTTATGATCGTAATATCTTTTTAGCATATTATAGAAAACTAGATTATTCCTCATTTCGTTCCCTCCTGAAAAGTTGTTGTTTTGCCTCATTTAAGGGTAAATTTCCTTTAACTAACTAAATTCTTCTTTTATGTCTTTTAGGTTGTCGTTCATTGTTTACCGTTGTTTGTTTGTCTTGCTGTCCCATGTTCACGTAAAGCATCGATGTAGTAGTCTACGGTGTTTGTTCGCCATGTTTGAACACTCCTTGACAGGTTATGGTTCCGTCCAGCGCAGCACAAACATTCTGTTCCTTCGTGATTCGCTTTAGCATTTTTATAATAATGACTATAATCGTCCTTGTCCCCTCTTCTTTCTCTCTTCCCATGTTCTCTTTTATTATTTATAGTCTTTGTTCCCTCTTTTTTCTCTATTCCCATTTTCTCTTTCATGATTTATATTCATGAACTTTTTTTGTCTTTTCTTTTGACCTTGTGCATTCTCATTTCTTCATCCTAAAAATCACTTTTCAGTTCCCTCTAGGAAGCACTATTTTGGACACAGTTTCCCCAGAAAGAAATTATTCCATTAAATATTTATTACTTTCCGTTCACTCAATTGTTCTCTTCTTCGATGAGCTTCCACTTTTTATTATTTTCCGTCTGCACAAAAAATAATTTGTTAATATACGTTCACTTTTTACGACATTCACTTGTTCTTCCTGTGGTATTTTAAATTCACATCACAATTTACTACAGCGGATATTATTTCGGATTAAATTGGACTTTGCACATGTATACAATTTTTCTTCGATTAGCTTGTACGTTGCACTACTGTTGTTTCCTTGAGTTGTTATCTGACAGTTGAAGTAGTAGTAGTAGCAGTAGTAGTAGTAGGAGGAGGAAGAGGAGGAGGAGGAGGAGGAGGAGAAGGTGAAGAAGCAGCAGAAATAGGGGCAGGAGTAGCAGAAGTAGTATCAATAGTAGTACTAATAGTACTATTTTTACTACTACTACTACTACTACTACTGTTTTTTTTCTTGTTTTTTTTTTTATTTTTTTAATACGATCTCCATCCTTGTGGAACTGTGTGGTGGAAGCAGTAGGATCTGTCTCCCATAGATTACTACTACTACTACTAGAAGTAGTAGTAGTAGTAGTAGTAGTAGTTGTAGTAGTAGTAGTAAACAATAGTAAAAGTAGAAATAATTCCAAGACACATGATAATGCTACGGTGGTCTGTTTTATTTCTAGGAAATAATAACTTGTAATAACGATGTTTCTGAGTTATATTCAACATTGTATTGATGTTGTCAGTAAAAGGAGTAATTTCACTGAGAATTATTGACGGTAGAATACAATGGGAAATCTCATTTTAATGGGAAATATAGACTTTGGGTCGTAATTAGAATGTGGTGGTGTATTAATTGTACTTGTAATACGTTAAAATGTTAAAGTATAAATAGGCTAGATATGTGTGAATATTGTGACGAATGTGAATAGGAGGTAAAGGGAACACGGGCTGAGGGAAATACTTTTATTCCTGACTAGTTTCGCCTGGGTGGTATCCTCCTCTGAAGAAGCCACTCAGGCGAAACTAGTCAGGAATAAAAGTATTCCCCTCAGCCCGTGTTCCCTTTACCTCCTATCCACATAGATTAGATAGTTAAAAACAACGATACACATGAAATAACAAAGTCCACCTTATGTCACTATGCTTAGGAGGGTACTGTAATCAACTCTGCTTTAGTTGAGTGGATTGCAAAAATTGATCTTTTGGATAACGCTGCATTTGATGCTGCATTTGAAAGATCTGCGATAATAGAAAAAAATCAAATACTATAAAATATCACTCAAAACAAAAATCAGCAAAAATAATCACATGATGCGTAATTCACTAAATGACTGAAAAGAAAAGTTGACGTTTTGACAAAGAAGAAATATTCCATGGTTCCACCCCGAGAAATACTTCAAGAATTTTTTTCTTTTTTCCAAAAAAAGCCAAATATTTAGTACTTTGAAATCTAGTGCCTGGGTGGCAGATGGTGAGTTATTAGGTAACTGCAACGCTGGAAAGAAGGCAAGAGCAAGGAAAGGCAAGTGAGAGGAAGAGCAAGGAAAGGCAAGTGAGAGAAGCAGGTCAGCAGCAATGAGCTTGGACAGCAAGGAC